>NC_091252.1:90234318-90537348 GCF_042477335.2 Ovis canadensis
GGGGCTTAAGGGGATCTGTTTTACCTCCGTTAGGACTCTGATCACCTGGAGAATGCGCGTGAGCTCCCTGAGTCTCGGCCTTCTCCCAACGTTCAAAATATGGTGACAAAGTGCTACTTCAGAGGGTGTTTTGGAGGAGTTAAAAAAAAACATGTAGGAAAGGTACCTCAACTCTCCCTTGGCATTTGGCAGGCATTTGATTTGATAAGAGGAGGCTCTGGCTATGAAACCATCAGCTTCATTACCGTATGAAAAAGAATGGGTAACAGGGAAGGTAGAAGAAAAAGAAGTTTCTTCATAAGGGATAGATGCCTTGGGAGCTACTTGATTGAGTCTGAATTCCTTGAGTCGCCTAAAGTAAATAAATGTTCTCAGCCTGAGGGTATGTGTTTGGCTCTTTCTTCACAGTTGATATTCACATGGATGGCAGGACTATGACTCTTAAATCAAGTATTCACTGAGTAGACTTTTTTCCCCAAAACAAACATATAATTAAGATGTCAGGGTGTATGTGTGTGTGTGTGTGTGTGTGTGTGTGTAGAGATGACTCCTCTATAATACAGCATAGAATTAGGGAGCTGAAAGTGTTGTTCTGTTATATACCACTAGCTGAATAGGATAATTCTCTGGCCAGATAACAATAAGTTTATCTCCATTCAGTGTTGCTAATCTACTTCTACTCGAATTCATAATTTGCTCCCTGAGTATTGCTTTATGTGTTTGTATGACAGCAACTGAGGACAAGGGGCCTCAAGGGGGTCTGATGGTCCCTCCTTTTTCTCTTTCTCATCAAGTCTCCGTCAACAGTGCTGGTCCCTATGGAAGCATGAGATTCCTAATGCCTAAAATAGGTAATTCATTGCTCCCTTAAGAGAAACAAGCCAAATGAACTGATGAAGCCAAATAAGCCAACTCTGTAACCATGTGTGGTTCAGAGGGGATTCAATTCTATGAAGACAGGAACAGCACCAAGAACATATTGGAGGAAAAATGCAATTGAATGAGGAAATTAATGCCAGGCTTATATCTGAGCTTTTTTACTTCCCACAGATGTGCTACGCTCCATCAGCACCCAATCTTCCCAACAGTCTCAGAAAATTCCTAAAGAGCTATTAAAAAGTAAATTAGTAAGCCATCTCATTTTATAAAAGATGCAGACTGTAACTTGCCACAACTAGCCAAAAGCAAAAGCCTAAAACATTATAAATGAGAAGCAGAAAATTACATTAACCTTAATTTATTAACCTTCATTAAGAAGGAAGCTGTATCACTTACAATAGCCAAGATACGGAAACAATCCAAATGTTCATCGATGGATGAGTGGATTAAAACAATGTGAGCATGCTGCAGTCCATGGGGTCGCAGAGTCGGGCACAACTAAGCGATTGAACTGAACTGACTGAGATACGTAAATAATAGAATATTATTCAGCTATAACGGGCTTCCCTGGTGGCTCAGATGATAAAGAATCTGCCTGTAATGCAAGAGACTTGGGCTCAATCCCTGGGTCAGGAAGATCCCCTGGAGGAGGGATTGGCTACCCACTCCAGTATTCTTACCTGGGGAATCCCATAGACAGAGGAGCCTGTTGGGCTACATTCCATGGGGTTGCAAAGAGTCAAACACGGCTGAGCCACTAACACACACACACATTCAGCTCTAAAAATAATGAAATTCTGCCACTCGTGAAAACGTGGATGGACCTTGAAGGCACTATGTTAAGTGAAATAGACAGAGAAAGATGAATACTGTATGCGCTCACTTTTATGTAGAATCTTTAAAAAAGAAATAAACCTAAGCTCAAAAATGCAGATAACAGATTGGTGGCTGTCTGAGGTGGAGATTGAGGGGTGAGCAAAAGGGCTGAAGATACTAAAAATACAAACTTTTAGTTATAAAATAAATAAATCATAGGGATGTAATGTACAATACTGTGACTATAGTAAATAATACTGTATTGCATATTTGAAAGTTTAAAGTAAATAAATCTTAAACTTTCTCATTAAAAGAAAAAGAAGAAGAAGAAGGAAGCTGTATTTGTTTAGGAAAAATCCCTTAGGATAGAAGGTGAGAGCCCAGCCCAAGGTTGCCATAATTTGGATAAAACCATTTCATGCTGGAGGAGATGATGAATGTACCCAGGGGAGGAGAACAAAAGAGAGACAAAGGAGACAGTGGAGGATTACGTATTCTGCAAGGTGGTTCTTACTTGTGAACCTCCCAAATCTTTAATAAAATTGCTAAAACTCAAAAATATAGACTTTTATAAAACTCAGTGAAGAATTTTGTACCAGGTTTTGGGTGAAACCAAAGCAATAAACTTGGGAGCAGGAGACAGAGGAGGGGGTATACAGAGTCTAGGAGCACAAGAGAGGGAGCCGATCCCAGGGCACTGGAATTGGATTTGAGTGCAGTTTAACCAAACCCTTACAGGATAGGTCTTTGGGTCACGTGGATACACAAGTTTTCGATTAGTGGTCAGTGAACGTAAATTTCTTAGCTGAAAATCTCACCTTCTAACCACACAGGGCACTTATTTTACATTTATAAAGTTATTTGCCCTAAAGCTCTGTTGCTCAAGAGATGGGCATATACAAGACGTTTTAAAAGAATGGTGTCAGATAAAAAGAACTGTTCTGGCTTATGGTCAATTTCTAAATGATTTCTCCTTAATAGATTAAAGGACATCCATTGCTGACCTTCACTCAACCAAAACGGGAAACAAGCTTTCCTGAGATCAGCAATTGGCTACTTGGGATTAGTGGAGAGAGTTCTTCTGTGAAAGGTCTCTGCTCAATATTCAACAACATCATTGTTTTCAGAATGCCTCAAGCGAGGAAGGATCAGCACACATTTTTTTTTTTTAATTTTGATCATCACACATTTTAACAATAACTTTATTTCCAGCCCTTTCCAACAGAAAACTCGCCTGCAAAATAGATCTCAAAAGTACACTGCCTATTACAGGATAAATTAGGCAACTTTCTTATCAAGACTTGTCCAAGGATCATTAGCTTAAAGCCATCGGTGTACATGCCGAAGAACAAGAGAAGACACTCAGTGACACAATGTTGGCACACAGGTTAGAGGTTCCAAAACCAACCCCTGCCCCACCCCATCCACACAGAAGGTCAGAAGAAAAGAAAATAATGGAGGAGGAGAAATGAAAACAGCTTCTGTGGACAGAATCAGTTTATACCCTCAACTTTTCTTAAAGTTGAGACCCTTTTTTTAGTAGAGATCTCAGCAATGTCAAGTGTCCATAGCAAGTGTTGTCCATGAAAATCCTGAAATGATTAGCATCTCTTATGGCAGAGTAACATTCACAGGCCCCTAAATCCTCCTTCAAGACGGGTATACATTGGGATGCTCCTCTCCAAGCAAAGATTAGTCAAGCCGGGTGGTTTTCTCCTTCAAGTACAACAGAAAAACCTACATATCCACAGAAACAGTTTCTAGAGATTTATTGGTTTATTTGCTCTATTCCAAGTCCCCAAAATTGAAATGATCTTTCCCATAGGGACCACCTGCTCCATCATGATCTCTGACCCACCCTTTGTTGAAGACGGAAGAGGAAGAAGAGAGTGGACTCACCAGCTGATTGCTGTACCAGTACAGCGACGACCCCTTCAGGACCACCCAGAACTTTTTCCATTTGTTGCCTAGGAAAGTTCCTTTCTCCTTTTTCTTATAGAGCCACCCTTGGCAGTCAGCATGCCCCAGGTCTTTACACGATATCCTCCTTCGACTCATGCTGAAAAAACCTGCAAACAAGTACATGAAAAAGTAGGTAACGTCGTATCCTGATTTATAAGACAGAGTGAAAGGGAACTGTACACTGTTTACCTTCAGGAAGTTGCATTTTTGTACCAAGATTTATGCAAAGTAAATGTGAAAAATAAAGTAATTTATCAATTTTATTTTTAAACATTCATTTGGTGCTTAGAAGGGACAAGATCAAAGAAACAGTGAGACACATGCAGGTGTTAAGTCTAAGAACATTCTTCAGTCGAGTAAGTTGAAAACACGAAAATCATGATTCTGGCAGGCACATCACTGCACTAACCAGCTTGTTTCAACAATAATAGCAAGTTATGCAAGAGATGGAAAAGGGTTAATGCCCACCTAGAAATACAGCCACTTGCCGACTCAGTGCCAGTCTTTGTAAGCTCTATTGACATACCACTGGGGATTAATCCAAATGAACAGCAAGCCATCATTTCTTAAAATCGATCCAAAAACCAGAACCCCACATTAATCTGCCATCCACGTCCTGGTATTAGCATTAAGACAGACAAAAATCGGATCCCAAAGAAGACATTCAGGAGAACACGACACTCACATACACAAATAGGGGATAAAGAAACAAAAGATCTAATTACCTTGAGTTTTCTTTCTCTGCTTCTGACGCAAGGGAACCTGCTGGAAATGCAGGAAGGAGAGAAAAGAGGAAATTTCTGATTGTGTTGTAACATTTGTAAAGAGAGAAGGAGGGAGGAGGTGGCAGTGTTTATGAGCAGGATGGAAGCTAAAAAAAAAACTCTCTAAGCAGAGCTAAAGGGGCGCTTACTAGCTGAGGCACAAAATGTGCTAATTAGAATCAATAGACATTTAGCTGCACCTGAAAAAATACGTAACACAGCATTTATCACTAATGTTTCCTGTTTCCACCCACAACCACCTTTCTCACTACCACTTTAGTTATGACAGGATAGCATTCACTCAAGTTCTTAAAAATAATACAAATATCTCCCCTTTTATTTTTTGTGAGAGAAGGAAAACTTATAGCCTGCTTTATTTTGTGCCATTTCTAAAGAGCAGCAACTATATAAATAAACCTGGAAAACACCCATTACAATCTCACAGGACTACAGGTTTACATCAGACTACTAAATTCATGGTCCTGCTACCTCCACCAGGTTGCATGTAAACCACATGAATTAAACATCCCAGAAAAAGAAGTTCCACAGCCTCTTTTGGTGCGGTGTAAGTACCTATCAACCCTCCTTATTGGGAAATTCTGATTTGCAGCCAGGTTTCATTCACATATTGTCTTATGGAAGATAAATTAATTACCAATTTCTATTTTATACTAGCTCTTCTAAGATTCAAATTAGAAAAAAAGATACTATATCTGAAATGCACATTTTTTTCACAGTACATTTGAAACAATTCATGTAAAATCATCAGACTATAAACAAAAATAGAAAAAAAAAATCTTTCAGCTGGCTGTGTGTGTGTGTGTGTGTGTGTGTGTGTGATTTTTTTTTTCCTCCATGATATCTAAGCTGAATTCAGTCAGGGTTAAATGACATAATCTTCTAAGTGAATTTAGAAAAAAAATGTACATAATCGAAGAGGAGTTCTAAAAATTGGTATGCAATCCTATTACAAGATCTTATAAAGTTATTCTAGATGCAACTGGCTAATATCCTCTGTATCTAACTATTGCTCTAATGATTACAATGGTTCTATTATATGTTTGAAGAGGGAATATGACAGAGTGGAAGTAAGATGGGATTTTTAAATCCAGAGACCTGAAATCAACTTACAGTTGTTGTAATTAGTAGCTGTGTTACCCAAGGAAAAGTCAGTTTAGCACTCAAAACCAACTTGCTTCATTTGTAAAATCAAGATATTTGTAAATCCAATCCCAGAAGTCTCAGAAGTATTTAATATGATTGTACACAAAAATGCACTAAAAATTAAAAATTCTTTATGTATGCACTGTAATATTATATGACTATAGATATAAACAAATTTTTCACATAGAATAAACAAAAATTTCCTATCAAATTTTAGGATAGGCAGGATTTGTATTTCTCTGAGATGTACGTCTCTCATCATTTAACTTCAGTGATGAAGTTAAAGTGCCTTAAACTATATTTCCTGAGAAACTTCATACTGACTTTTTATTTTACAAATATTAGAATAAAATTTTATCCTTGAGGAAATAAATCATTCTTTTGAAAAATGGACATGACAAAGGCAATATTTGCCCTAAATTTTAGGCAGGAGAAGACATATTAGAGTCATGACAGGCAACTAAAATTTAGGCATTTTTGACCAAGTCATTCCCACTTCATAAGATATCTCCCACACTGACCTGCATCCTGATCTAAAATTCCCACTCTTCTCTCCAATGTTCTTTCTCCTGGGGTTTTTTCTACATGCAATTTTCTGAGTTCAGCAAAGCCCATTAACAAAATATTTTAACCCAAATATATTGTTCACATAATGTATTTTATTTCAACAGCTAGAACTTAGCTGACAGCCAGGACTGAAAAAGAAGAGGGTAAGTCAATTTAGACAGTGGGAATAACTTACGAGAATCTGGGGTCCAGGAGACCCCAAGAAGCTCTCAAGACAAATTAAGAACCACAGGGGAGTAGGAAGAAAAGGGAAGTGTAGACAGAGGCAGTCCTAGACCATTCTGGCGCATCTGAACAAGGTCAATCACATTAGCTTATACAAAAACAGCTTAGAAAAGAAGAGAGAGTAGGAGAGGACGCTGTAGGATCCATGAAGGGAGGCACCCCACGCTCCATCCCTCCTGACTGGGAGCAGGTGAATCTCCTCCATCCATCAATTATGGGCTAGTACTCTTGCCTGGAAAATCCCATGGATGGAGGAGCCTGGTGGGCTGCAGTCCATGGAGTCACAAAGAGTCGGACCCGACTGAGTGACTTCACTTTCATTTCACTTTCATGCATTGGAGAAGGAAATGGCAACCCACTCCAGTGTTCTTGCCTGGAGAATCCCAGGGACGGGGGAGCCTGGTGGGCTGCCGTCTATGGGGTCGCACAGAGTTGGACACGACTGAAGTGACTTAGCAGCAGCAGCAGGCTTCCCAGGTGATGCTAGGAGTAAAGGTATCTCCTGTTACCAATGTAGGAGATGAGACATAAGAGACATCGGTTCAATCCCCAGGTTGAGAAGATCCCCTGCAGGAGAAAATGGCAACTCGCTCCAGTATTCTTGCCTAGAAAATCACATGGACAGAGGAGCCTAGTGGGCTACAGTCCATAGGGTTGCAAAGAGTCTAACACAACTCAAGCAACTCAGCACAGCACAGTTTGGCAAGGTCTTTCCAGTTCTACCATACAAGCTGATGGCTGGTTCTAGAGAAAACCCTCTATCAAACTGCACCCTCTGTCTCAACGTGGCCCCAAAATAGGCCTCAGTCTGTGCTAGATTCTTGCACCTGGACTAATGAGAAGTAGGGCTCTAGGCTGGACAATACCTCAAGCAGGGTGAGCACCAAAAACCGAGAGGACTTTATTCAGACTCTTTTTTTTTTAAAACGAGGGGAAGGAGTTTAGTCATTGAGTCAGCGCTACCCCTCAGACAGAACTTTTCCTAAGGCAAATGATCACAAAATCTGTATAAGTGTTCAAACTGTTTTCCCCAACCAGAAGCTGAGCTTCATATTACAGGAACGATAAATTAGCGGGAATTGCATTTTCACTTGATCAACATGAACTTGAAACTTAAATTGGTTTAGATGAAAGAATGAAAACAATCTTGAGAACTTTAGTAAGTTTGAGATATGTCTAACTCCTCACAACAGGAAGTGGAACCCACGAACTCGTCAGTTTCAAAAAGATCTCACATGTGGTTTATTCCACTAGATGAGCAAGAAAAAGCCAAGCAAACAGTGAGCATTTTATAAAACTATTTTTTTTGATAGGGAATTATAACCATTATAACAAATGTATGTGTAAGTATGCTCAGCCATGTCCGACTCTTTATGACCCTATAGACAACAGCCCGCCAGGCTCCTCAGTCCATGGGATTTCCCCAGACAAGAAGACTGGAATGGCTTGCCATTTCCTGCTCCAGGTGATCTTCCTGACCCAGGGATTGAACCTGTGTCTCTTCATAACAAATATCTGAAGCCTCATAAGGTATTTTTCTCACAAGATTTTCTTCCTATTGGGATATGGTAGGGAAAACGAAATTCTGAATTTGCCCTAATTTGGCTCTAAAATTTGAGGAAATTTTTCTTTTAAATAAATATTTCCTTTTCATGGAAAAACACTATTTTTATTTTACTTTTTAAGTTGGGGGGGGGTAAAAAATTCGCTTGGTCATTAATCACTCAAAAACACATGCTGTATAAATATACAAAGGAACCAGTGTAAAATATACAAATGGACCTCCTCTGATATTGAATGATGGTGTTCACATCCAAGTTAAGGGTAATTATTATACTGATTTCTAATTTATATAGCAATTAAATCTTAAAAAGCACAATTTACCCATGACATATTAAAATTCACCACAAAATAGATTGTCATTACATCAAATTTCACAATGGTCTCGTCTTAAAATTATACGGTGATATGCTATGATGGGTCCTGATTTTCGGCATTTTCCCAAGTTCCATGGTATAAACCCTCACAGCATTGTCGGTTTTCAGCTACTAATACTTTAGGTGGCCAGCAGCCTGAGCCAAAGGACACAAGCAGCCTCAAAGCTCTAGGGTAGTATTAGTCACTCAGTCAGTCTGACTGTTTGTGACCCCATGGACAATAGCCCACCAGGCTCCTCCATCCATTGGACTTCCAGGCAAGAATACTGGAGTGGGTTGCCATTTCCTTCTCCATTAAACAAGCCACAAAAATTCCTGAATTTTTTAGGGCCAAGCCAGCTCCAGCTGATAAAACCATTAGGGAGCTTCTCTACAAAACACCTTTCCCCCTACCCCCAAAAAAATCTCTCCTTTTTCCTGGCAAATTAAACTCAGTTTTGTAAAGAGAATTTTCAAGCTTTAAATATTAAAATTTCACCTGTAAAAATACATGAAAGACTTGCTACTTTTTTCCAGAAGACTAGCCACCTTAAATATTACAAGTTAATATGAAAAGAAACCCTCTGATAGTGAAAAATGAAGATAGATCCGAGACTTTATAATAACAATAGACAATAATTGAAAACAATGATAACCACAAAACATAAAGCTTATAGTGTTTGCCAGGGTGAGTCTTTTCATAAATACCTGGACTGAATTGTCACATTTACAGTTTAGATGTTATTATAACGCACATTTTACAGAGAAGAAAATTTTTTAATTAATTTTTATTGGAGTATAATTGCCTTACAGTGTTGCATGAGTCTCTTGCCATACAGCAAAGTGAATCAGTCATATGTAGACGCACATCCCCTCTTCTGTAGATTTCCTTCCCACCACTTAGGTCAGAGGAGAAAAGTGAAGTAAATCAAGATTCAGTGTTTTGCCCAAAGTCACAAAAGGAAACAGTAAAATACATACATTTATTTCAAGAATAAAATTCACAAAGTAGTAACCTTTAAGGTATTTGCTTTGGTTGTTGATGTTATATAAAGTAAGAGGACTGAAAATCGGGAATTGGAGTTTGAGGAGAAGCTGGATGCAATGGCACTTTCTACACTGAGAAACTGGAGAAATAAAAGAAGAACTAGGGAGAAGAGAAAGGAGAAGAAAAAGAAGGAGGGACAAGGAGAGGAGGGTGAGGAGGAGGAAGCTAGAAGGTGTAAAGTGAGGGAGAGAAACGTGTCAGGGAAAGAGTGTCTAGCTTAATCAGTGGATAAATGACAACAATATAGAGAACTGTGGTGCTGGAGAAGACTCTTGAGAGTCCCTTGTACGGCAAGGAGATCCAACCAATGCACCCTAAAGGAGATTAATCCTGAATGTTCATTGGAAGGACTGATGCTGAAGCTGAAACTCCAATACTTTGGCCACCTGATGCGAAGAGCTGACTCCTTTGAAAAGACCCTGACACTGGGACAGATTGAAGGTGAGAGGAGAAGGGGATGACAGAAGATGAGGTGGGTGAATGGCATCATTGACTTAATGGACATGAGTTTGAGTAAACTCCAGTTGTTGGTGATGGACAGGGAGGCTTAGCATGCTGCAGTCCATGGGGTCACAAAGAGTCAGACAAGACTGAGTGACTGAACTGAACTGATAGAGAACATGGCTTAAGCAGAGAAATGACAACCCACTCCAGCAGTATTCTTGCCTGGAGAATTCTATGAATAGAGGAGCCTGGTGGGCTACAGTCCATAGAGTCGCACAGAGTCAAACACGGCTGAAGCAACTTAACACAGCAGCATTTATAAATATATACATATATATCCAGAGTATACATATTGAGTTTGATGTATATAAGACGCATGGGAAAATAGCATATATAGTATTTACGAGTCTAGAGATGTGGGAGAAGTCTGGAATAAAGGCATAAAATCAGGGATCATCAGCATATAGAGAGTAGAAATCTTGAGTTTGGGTAAGATCACTCAGATGTATAGGATGTAAAAGGATTGAAGTCAGAATCCAAAGGAAGACCAATGCGTTTACACAGAACGAACAGGAATGGAGACTGCCAGGAGACGGAGCAGACAAGCAAAGGGAAACAAGAAAATCAGGAGAGGGATTGTCGTGGAAGTGAGGGAAAGACTGAAGGGAGAGGTGAGCCAAAACCATCAAACACTCACCAGTATAAAAGAGAAAGAAGAAAGAACTAGAGATCTTGGCAAAACATTTTCATTGTTGTGTTGGCTAGAAAACAAATTTCAGTGGGTTGGGGAGGAACGGGAATTTAAGAAGTTAACAGAGCACTAAACACTAGTCTCTCCAGGAGACATCATCGTAACAGGAGTCCTAGAGCCAAAAGACAGAGGTTGTTACATGTGTTTCCAAAACTATGCTCCTGTGCTTATAATCTCTCCTGCAGTAAGCTATAGACAAACACTTGTTCACTGATAGTGGCATGTTGAAGTTGAAAAGCCATTTAACTACAAGATATCAGAAGTCTCAGCTGTTCATATTCTAACTCCCTGAGTATACATTTCTTACTTCCTTCTTTTCTTTCTTAGTTTTTACTTTATTTTTAAGGGAATGAAATATGAATACATGATATACAACTTCCCTTTTCCATTTCCCTCTCATTCACCCCAGGTTACACTAAACTGAATGTGATATTTATCATTCTCATGCAACTTTAGTATTTATAAGGAGCATTTAACAATACCATAAGCAATAGCATTAATGGTGGTGGTGGTTTAGTCGATAAGTCGTGTCTGACTCTTGTGACCCCATGGACTGCAGCCTGCTAGGCTCCTCTGTCCATGGGATTCTCCAGGCAAGAATACTGGAGTGGGTTGCCATTTCCTTCTCCAGGGGATCTTCCTGACCCAGGAATCGAACCTGGGTCTCCTGCATTGCAGGCAGATTCTTTACCGATTGAGCTATGAGGGAAGCCCTAATAGCATTCATGGAGGTGTTTAATTTTCAGTATTGTATTTTTGAGATTTTTTTTTTCCATGTTGGGATAAGCAGTTGTAGTTCTACGACAGCACTACAGTCAATGAAAATACCATAGTTTATTTATCCACTCACATATTAACCCATATTTAATATGTAATTGTGCACTGCCACAACATTGTTACAATTATCAACTTTGTATAACTTCCATTGTACAATATGATACACATGGGCACATGTGTCCATGGGCTAGAGTATTTACCTGAGAGTAGATTGCACGGTCATAGGATATATGCATCCTTAATTTTTTGGATATACCCTGATTGCTCCCAAAGAGTCCTACTTATCATCCTTCTTGCAATTAAGAAAGAGCTTCTCAGGTAGCACTAGTTGTAAAGATACTCATAGGGGAGCAAGCTTCACTTGGACCAGAGGAAAACTACTTTCTGCCTCCAGATGAGGCTCCCATCAAGCCGTAGCTTCAGTCTTGCTGCCCCTTTTCATTTCTGATCCACAGAGATGAGCACTGTGTTTTTGAGCCTACTGTGCTTTTCTTGTGTTCTACAGTTTTCTCTTTATCACTGAACTCTGTATTGACAGCAGAGAGGAGTGTCTACCCGTGAACCTGCAGGACAGTGCTGAATGGAAACCAATCATTTCAAGTATGAGACCCCACCTTGAAATCACAATTTAAGTGACAAACGAGTCACTTTCCACAGTGGTTTCAATATACCACCAAGACATCTGTCCAGTTCCTCTCCTGGCACCCTAAACTTTTCTTTTATCCCACAGAAATGCCAGGCACTTTAACAATTTCATACATTTGAATACTTTATTCTCTTCCCCTATTTTTCATCTGCTTAACACTTACCCTTCCTTTCAGACCCAGGTCAAATGCCATCTCCACCGTGAAGCCCTCTCTGACTTCAGAAGGCAGTGAGCTCTTATAATAATCTTATATTCACTCAGGGTTATTTACCTGTAGTCATTGTAAGAACTGATTTCTATTATTTCCCAAAGATCTTCATGGTAGGTATTGTTTTTACCATTTCACAAAGAAGGAACTTCCTCTTGGTGTGGTAAGTAACCTCCCCTCAGATCACATTGAGGTAGCAATAGAGCCAATACTAGACCTAGCCATTCTGATTCCTAAGTCTGTTGTTTAACTCGAGGCTACTCTACTTCTTCTGTCTTTTTTATTCCACAATGGTTTGCTGATACCTCTCCTCTCAAATGGGTTGATAACTTATCTGTTTACAAATCTGAGTGGTAACACGGTGGTGACATAATCCATCCAGTGGTCCAAACCAGCAACTGTGGTTAATCTCATATAGGCTTTTCTTCCATCCCATATAATTACTTAATCACTTCCTCTGTTAATGCTGGTTCTTAAAGTTTATCAAATTCCTTTATCAGCTCTAGGAATCGAGCTCTGCTTAGATCGAACCACAACTTCAAAATAGAATTGACATTCTTGAACATGCCATGACTTCAAAATCTAGCACCTAGCCCAATGCCTAACACACAGGGAACACTTGATAAATATTTACCAAAAGGTTAACTGTGTCTTATGTCAACTTTTACTTCCTATAATGCCTTAATGATAGTGCCTGGTACAAGTGGAGATTTAACAAATATCTGGAAAGCCATCTAGTGTTTGATTACTCAGAGCTGAAAGTACTTCCACAAACATCAGCAGAGAAAAGCAACATCAAAATTGCTCTGCATTCTTCTCCCACAGAAAGCCGCATACATAGAGAAAAGCTCCTGGGATCAACTGACACTAAGTTTGAACCCACCTGGAGAGATGACCTTGGATGACCTTCTTTAAAGGTAAAATGGACTTGTGCTGGACAAACCTCTTGTTGTTGTTCAGTTGTTAAATGATGTCCAACTCTTGCAGCCCCATGGACTATAGCCCACCAAGCTCCTCTGTCCATGGGATTTCCTAGGCAAGAATACTGGAGTGGGTTGCCATTTCTTTCTCCAGGGGATCTTCCTGACCCAGGGATCGAACCCTTATCTTCTGCATTGGCAGGCGGGTTCTTTACCGCTGAGCCACCAGGGACCAGAACAACAGGAGACTGAAGCAGACAAATCTCTAGCTCGCTCACTCAGTCGCTCAGTCGTATCCAACTCTTTGCGACCCATGGACTGTAGCCCACCAAGCTCCTCCGTCCATGGGATTCTCCAGGCAAGAATACTGGCGTGGGTTGCCATTTCCTTCTCCAGGGGACCTTCCTGACCCAGGGATCAAACCCAGGTCTCCCACATTGCAGGCAGACGCTTTAACCTCTGCACCACCAAGGAAGACAAATCTCTACTTCAAGCTAAAATACTACCGCCTGAAAAACCACAGTAGCTTTCTTTGGCATCCTGCTTTAACCATATCCTCCAAAGACTAAGAATCTGGAACCCAAGAAACAAGAATGCATGGGGTAGAGAAGAGGTGCTGGGTGGAGGGACACAAGTCTTCCAGAGGTAGCCAACGAGCCCCGACCCTGTCATCTTTGCCCAGGCAGCTGTCGTGTACTTCTCCACTCCAAGTCCTACCTGGGACAGAAAATATGCACAGCAGCTTCCTGCCTTCAAAGCAGCATTGGCACAGCCAATTCAACACAGAGTTCTGTTGATGGAGCCTAAAAAGCAAGCTGCCAACATTTCAGCTCTTTCCAGTTGAACAAAAAGGTGGAAAAGAGATTCTTCAGTTCATCCCTGAATATTTCCACATCCCTGAGACACACACCACGGGCACAGAGATGGAGTGGGGGGCGGGGCAGGGCAGGTTCCCAAGGGGGCTGGAATCACGTGGCAGCTGTTCCTGGCACACAGTGCACAGAAGGACCAGGCAATACACATTCTGTGAACGACGTATGCAGAGTTGTTTTTTTTTTTTTTTTGTAAAGCACACACATCAAGGACCAATTTGCTATTAGATTGCTGCACAGATGCAGTCCCAGCAACAGGCAAAAAACCCAATGACCACAGTACCAGAAGTAAGCATCCATTCACATTTGGTGAGCTTGTCCTCATCAGCAGAAAGACTGAGCCAAGCAACTGTGATTTCTATGCTGCTGCTGCTGCTGCTGCGTCGCTTCAGTCACGTCCGACACTGTGTGACCCCATAGACGGCAGCCCACCAGGCTCCCCCGTCCCTGGGATTCTCCAGGCAAGAGTACTGGAGTGGGTTGCCATTTCCTTCTCCAATGCATGAAAGTGAAAAGCGAAAGTGAAGTTGCTCAGTCATGTCCGACTCTTCATGACCCCATGGACTGCAGTCTTCCAGGCTCCTCCGTCCATGGGATTTTCCAGGCAAGAGTACCGGAGTGGGTTACCATTGCCTTCTCCAGATTTCTATGCAGAGACTTTCATTTCAGGAAGTTTTCCCTTGGCATTTCTCTTTTCCAGGAAACATTTAGGGAAGGAAATTTATTTTAAAATTTTTTTGAGAAAACACTGTCATAAAGTGTTGATCTAAGAGAACTGTGACATTTCTTCCCCACTCAAGCAATCCCTGAAAGCAATTCTTGAAAGCTTTAGGTAAAAGAATTGTGTACAACGGTAAATGAGATATTGTGCCACATTCCCTCTGAGCCTTGTCATCCTTAAATTAAGGCTGCTTTCCTTCCTTAGCTAAAATGCTGTTACTAAAATCTGAGACTTTAGTAATCAAGCCTTTAAGACTCATATGCTAGTCGTTATTATTTATTTATCTATTTATTTTAATGAGAAATGAATCACAAAAGAAAACTAAGCATACTGATTTAGTGTATAATGCTGAATGACCACAGTATTTAGTTGCTGTTGTTTAGTTGCTGCTTGCTGTTGTTTAGTTGTTAAAGTCATGTCTGACCCTTCTACGATCCCAGGGACTGTAGCCCACCAGTCGCCCCTGTCTCTGGGATTTTCCGGGCAAGAATACTAGAGTGGGCTACCATTTCCTTCTCCAGGTGATCTTCGTGACCCAGAGATCAAACTCCAGTCTCTTATGTCTCCTGCATTGGCAGGCGGATTCTTTACCACTGAGCCACATGAAGAAGCACAGTATAATGTACGGAAAGCCTCATAAGAACTACACAATGGGTGTTTAATGATTGTACCAAATATAATCATAATGGGTGGAAATTTCCCTAAAATCCCTGACCCAGATCCTAAAGGTGTTATGCCAGCGCTTTCTTTCAGGTCACAAGTTGGTAAATTATGGTTTCTGTTTATTCAACCACCCCTTACTACACAGTCACTTAGTGTCAAGGACCAGCAATTCAGTGGCAAGAAAGTTTTAACATAGCTTCCAGGGAAACACAGAAGAAAGAGAACTGAGAAGGATAAAAAGGTCTCACCCCATCACAGCGCTTACCTAAAACTGAGGAGTCAGGGCAGGCCCTCCAGATAAAGACCTATGCATAAGAGGATGCGGTACGGTAATGCAGGTACAAGTCAGGAGGCATGGACCACAGAGGACGGCAGGTTTGGGGGTGGAAACCATGTTCAGGGGGGCTGAGTCACATTACAAAGGGCCTTGTAAATTATGCTGGAAAGTACAAAGTTCATCTGAAAGCCAATGGAAGCCATTGAACAGACGGAAAAAGAAGAGTAGAAAAATCACATCTACGTGTAGGCAAATTCACCCTGGCTGTCGTTGGGCAGGCAGAGGTTAGTTGAGGGGAGGAGACAAGGGCAGAGACAGGCAAAGAGCCCAGTGAGCAGGGGGAGGGCAAGTGCTGTGAAGATGGGGAAATATTGGGCTGTTGTTACATCTTCTGGAAAAACCTCAATAGACTTTTTGGTCAACCCAACATTTAGGTGTTAAAACAGACAGAACTTAACGAGTTAATCTTTTTGATTCTGTGTGAAGCTTTAGCTTTGAAAATCCTGCTGCTTCCCTTCAGAGGAGAGAAAATCAGAGGCAAGACAAAGATACTATCAGATAACAACAATTCAACAAAAAAAAAAGAACAGTGTTTTTTTTACTGCGCACATAATAAAATTTCAAATGCGTAGAGTCTAGTTTCTTGAACTAGCATTATTTACATACCACTTCAATGATACCTATCATGTTGGGATCAATAAAAGTCCCTTAGAAGTATCACCCTGCCCCCACCAGGTGGCCGGCTCCTCCTCTAAGTACCCCAGTACCAAGCACAGAGCTCAGCACAGGCAGCTCAATACATGTTAGTTTAGTGGAAATGAAGGGTAATTTGGGATGTCATTAGGTCAAATGTGTCAGGCCTACCAAAACCACCTAGCATAAAAATAGGTCTCTGGTGCTACATATTATTTAGAGAACAAATGACAGCAGAAAATGGAACTAATTTTCTGAATGGAAAGATAAAGTAGAGTAACCACTGAAAAGCAGCTGGAAGAAACGTTTGAGAGAGATATTAAGCATTCCCAGCCAGACACCGGAGAAGGCACTGGCACCCCACTCCAGTACTCTTGCCTGGAAAATCCCATGGACAGAGGAGCCTGGTGGGCTGCAGTCCATGGGGTCACGAAGAATTGGACATGACTGAGCGACTTCACTTTCACTTTTCACTTTCATGCATTGGAGAAGGAAATGGCAGCCCACTCCAGTGTTCTTGCCTGGAGAATCCCAGGGACGGGGAAGCCTGGTGGGCTGCCGTCTCTGGGGTCACACAGAGTCGGACACGACTGAAGTGACTTAGCAACCACTGAAAAGCAGCTGGAAGAAACGTTTGAGAGAGATATTAAGCATTCCCAGCATTCCCAGCCAGACACCGGAGAAGGCAATGGCACCCCACTCTAGTACTCTTGCCTGGAAAATCCCATGGATGGAGGAGCCTGGTAGGCTGCAGTCCATGGGGTCACGAAGAGTCGGACACGACTGAGCGACTCCACTTTCACTTTTCACTGTCATGCAGTGAGAAGGATATGGCAACCCACTCCAGTGTTCTTGCCTGGAGAATCCCAGGGATGGGGGAGCCTGGTGGGCTGCTGTCTATGGGGTCGCACAGAGTCGGACACGACTGAAGTGACTTAACAGCAGCAGCAGCAGCCAGACACTGATGGCTGTGAGATAAAAATAACAGGGAAACTGACACACAAGGAGAACTGAGCTGATTCAGTCTAGGGGCGGAGGATGATGGCTCATGAAATGAGAAAGCCCCAAAAACAGTTCCCACCAAGAAGAGAATCCACTTGTGCCCAAGGGAACCAAAGGGGAAGAAGGTTACATATTACAGCGGTAAAAACCGTAGATTGGGAGTTCCAGAATGATACGTGAGTCCTTGGGTAATCAGATCTGCCATGTTTGTTCAAAAATCCAAGGCCATACTTTTTTTTTTTTTTAAGACGTGGAGATTTTGACTTGTTTCAACTCACCATTAAATCTCAATTCCTACGTAGTACAGTGGCTGACACATAATAAACTCAGGAGAGATAATCAGTGAACATTAAATGAATGTTTCAATGAATCAATTTATTCATTTGAAGTCCTTAGGTGCCCTCATTATCTTAATTTCCATTTCCTCTTAAACATATAAGATGAACTCCTTCCAGCTGGAAGATTACTCTTTTTTTTCATCAGAATTAAACCCTGCATCATCTTTCTTAAGGATTCAACAGTCCTAATTCTTTCTTTTCATGCCATTTTCCCAAATAACACATACACATGCTTATAATCACATGCATTTTTTCTTTTTAAATTTCTCATAAATTTTGGATACTCTAAACCTGAGACTCCCTGATTCTGTCTTTATAAATCTGTGACCTCTGCGTGCTTTTGCCCTTGATCATAAGACCCTCCTTTAATATCCTGTACACACAGCTTTGATCTCACACAGAATGATCACTGTTCGTTTCCAAGCAAACTATTCAATATTATAGTAATCCAACTCTATGCCCCGACCAGTAACGCTGAAGAAGCTGAAGTTGAACAGTTCTGTGAAGACCTACAAGACCTTCTAGAACTAACACTCAAAAGAGATGTCTTTTTGATTATAGGGGACTGGAATGCAAAAGTAGGAAGTCAAGAAACACATGGAGTAACAGGCAAATTTGGCCTTGGAGTATGGAATGAAGCAGGGCAAAGGCTAATAGCATTCTGCCAAGAGAACATACTGGTCATAGCAAACACCCTCTTCCAACAACACAAGAGAAGACTCTACACATGGACATCACCAGATGGTCTACACCAAAATCAGATTGATTATATTCTTTGTAGCCAAAGATGGAGAAGCTCTATCTTCAGTTCAGTCCCTCAGTCGTGCCCGACTCTTTGCGACCCCATGAATTGCAGCACACCAGTCCTCCCTGTCCATCACCAACTCCCACAGTTCACTCAGATTCACGTTCATCGAGTCAGTGATGCCATCCAGCCATCTCATCCTCTGTCGTCCCCTTCTCCTCCTGCCCCCAATCCCTCCCAGCATCAAAGTCTTTTCCAATGAGTCAACCCTTCGCATGAGGTGGCCAAAGTACTGGAGTTTCAGCTTCAGCATCATTCCTTCCAAAGAAATCCCAGGGCTGATCTCCTTCAGAATGGACTGGTTGGATCTCCTTGCAGTCTAAGGGACTCTCAAGAGTCTTCTCCAACACCAAAGTTCAAAAGCATTAATTCTTTGGCACTCAGCCTTCTTCACAGTCCAACTCTCACAATCATACATGACTACTGGAAAAACCATAGCCTTGACTAGACAGACCTTAGTCGGCAAAGTAATATCTTTGCTTTTGAATATGCTATCTAGGTTGGTCATAACTTTTCTTCCAAGGAGTAAGCGTCTTTTAATTTCATGGCTGCAGTCACCATCTGCAGTGATTTTTGAGCCCAAAAAAATAAAGTCTGACACTGTTTCCACTGTTTCCCCATCTATTTCCCATGAAGTGATGGGACCGGATGCCATCAGCAAAAACAAGATCGGGAGCTGACCTGGCTCAGATCATGAACTCCTTATAGCCAAATTCAGACTGAAACTGAAGAAAGTGGAGAAAACCACTAGAACATTTAGGTATGACCTAAATCAAATCCCTTATGACTATACAATGGAAGTGAGAAATAGATTTAAGGGACTAGATCTGATAGACAGAGTGCCTGATGAACTATGGATGGAGGTTCATGACATTGTACAGGAGACAGGGATCAAGATCATCTCCAAGAAAAAGAAATGCAAAAAAGCAAAATGGCTTTCTTAGGAGGCCTTACAAATAGCTGTGAAAAGAAGGGAAGTGAAAAGCAAAGGAGAAAAGGAAAGATATACCCATTTGAATGCAGAGTTCCAAAGAATAGCAAGGAGAGATAAGAAAGCCTTCCTCAGTGCTGAATGCAAAGAAATATAGGAAAACAGTAGAATGGGAAAGACTAGAGATCTCTTCAAGAAAATTAGAGATACCAAGGGAACATTTCATACAAAGATGGGCTCAATAAAGGACAGAAATGGTAGAGATCTAACAGAAGCAGAAAATATTAAGAAGAGGTGGCAAGAATACACAGAAGAACTGTACAAAAAAGATCTTCATGACCCAGATAATCATGATGGTGTGATCACTCACCTAGAGCCAGACATCCTGGAATGTGAAGTCAAGTGGGCCTTAGGAAGCATCACTACAAACAAAGCTAGTGGAGGTGATGGAATTCCAGTTGAGCTATTTCAAATCCTGAAGGATGATGCTGTGAAAGTGCTGCACTCAATATGCTAGCAAATTTGGAAAACTCAGCAGTGGCCACAGGACTGGAAAAGGTCAGTTTTCATTCCAATCCCAAAGAAAGGCAATGCCAAAGAATGCTCAAACTACTGCACAATTGCACTCACCTCACATGCTAGCAAAGTAATGCTTAAAATTCTTCAGCAATACATGAACCGTGAACTCCCTGATGTTCAAGCTGGTTTTAGAAAAGGCAGAGGAACCAGAGATCAAATCGCCAACATTCACTGGATCATGGAAAAAGCAAGAGAGTTCCAGAAAAACATCTATTTCTGCTTTATTGACTATGCCAAAGCCTTTGACTGTGTGGATCACAAGAAACTGTGGAAAATTCTGAGAGAGATGGGAATACCAGACCACCTGACCTGCCTCTTGAGAAATCTGTATGCAGGTCAGGAAGCAACAGTTAGAACTGGACATGGAACAACAGACTGGTTCCAAATAGGAAAAGGAGTACATCAAGGCTGTATATTGTCAACCTGCTTATTTAACTTATATGCAGAGTACATCATGAGGAACTCTGGGATAGAGGAACCACAAGCTAGAATCAAGATTGCCGGGAGAAATACTAAAACCTCAGATATGCAGATGACACCACCCTTATGGCAGAAAGTGAAGAAGAACTAAAGAGCCTCTTGATGAAAGTGAAAGAGGAGAGTGAAAAAGTTGGCTTAAAGCTAAACATTCCGAAAACTAAGATCATGGCATCTAGTCCCATCACTTCATGGGAAATAGATAGAGAAACAATGGAAACAATGGCTGACTTTATTTTTCTGGGCTCCAAAATCACTGCAGATGGTGATTGCAGCCATGAAATTAAAAGACGCTTACTACTTGGAAGAAAAGTTATGACCAACCTAGATAGCATATTCAAAAGCAGAGACATTACTTTGCCAACAAAGGTCCATCTAGTCAAGGCTATGGTTTATCCAGTGGTCATGTATGATGTGAGAGTTGGACTGTGAAGAAGGCTGAGTGCCAAAGAATTGATGCTTTTGAACTTTGGTGTTGGAGAAGACTCTTGAGAGTCCCTTGGACTGCAAGGAGATCCAACCAGTACATCCTAAAGGAGATCAGTCCTGGGTGTTCATTGGAAGGACTGATGTTGAAGCTGAAACTCCAATACTTTGGCCACCTGATGTGAAGAGCTGACTCATTGGAAAAGACCCTGATGCTGGGAAAAATTGAGGGCAGGAGCAGAAGGTGACGACAGAGGATGAGATGGTTGGATGGCATCACCGACTCCATGGACATGGGTTTGGGCGGACTTCGGGAGTTGGTGATGGACAGGGAAGCCTGGCGTGCTGTGGTTCATGGGATTGCAAAGAGTCAGACATGACTGACTGACTGAACTGAACTGAACTCAACTGACACACAGCTTTATATCTAATCCTAGCAAAAATTTTCAATTGCAGCACATTTATTCTCTTAATTGTTCTTCCTTATCTTCACTGTGAATATTCATATTTCTATTATCAAACACACACCCATTCATGTGCAAAAAAATCAGACTTCCTTCTTTCTGCAAGTTTTAGATAGTGAATTTCTAGGTTGCATAAGTGACTATAATTTTCATTTTTAGTTTTCTGCACCCTTGTCTCCCAAACTATCCACCATTTTACATCATTAGCAAAGATTTCCTCAATTACAAGGAGCATCAAAACAAAAGTGCTCTTTGCCTTCTCTCTCTCTGGAATATGAAATTGTTATCAAGCAGAGAATTAATATGTTGTCCTGCTTTATAGTAAAGTATCTCTTCCAGGAGCTGTCTAGTTCACTCAATTTCTCTGTCATTATAATACAACTTGCCTTGACATCCATTTCTTAATATGTACCAGGAAACCACTATCCACGTTCCCTATTTGGCAGGAAGTCTATACTATATTTTCTCAACACCCCACTTCTGCTTCTGCTTTTGGTTCTACCCCCAAAACTCTGTCCTATGCATTCATCATGAAGTCATTAGATTTGCCCAAAGATGCTCACCATCCCATCCCACATGCACTGCATCCTCTTCTATTTGAAGTGTCATGTTACTTATACTAACTTCTCTATCTTCCCTGCATAATCAACCACTAAAGGGGCTTCCCAGGTGGCACTAGTGGAAAAGAATCTGCCTGCGAATGCAGGAGACATAAGAGATGCAGATTCAATCCCTGGGTCAGGAAGATCCCCTGGAAGAGGAAAAGGCAACCCACTCCAGTATTCTTGTCTGAAAAATTCCATGGGCAGAGGAGCCTGGTGGACTATAGTCTGAGCATCCCCTTCCATCTGAAGTATCATGTTACATCAACATCTCTATTTTCCTTGCTTGAATTTTCTCATCTAATAGAGGAAACTTGCTTAATTGACTTACCTAATTTAGGCAAATTTATGGCTATAAAATTATTTTAAAAGGAACCTATAATTTTGGCATAATAATTAGCAGAATTATTCCCATAGAAGTTGCATGAGAGGTTATACTATACCAGAATCAATTGAAAATAGAGACAAATTTATGTACATTATATCAAATTCGTGGTTATGTTTCATGATATTTAAACAGCTAGGGGTCTTAAACAAATGCTTGGTGATCATAAGAAACTTTCGAACTCTAACAAAGGGATCATTTAATTCTATTGTGTATGTTAGTCACTTAGTCATGTGTGACTCTTTGCAACCCCATGGACTGTAGCATGCCAGGCTCCTCTGTCTATGGAATACTCCAGGCAAGAATACTGGAGTGGTTGGTTTGCCATTTCCTTCTCCAGGGGATCTTCCCAACCCCTGGATCGAACCCAGGTCTCCTGTATTGCAGGCAAATGCTTTACCATCTAAGCTACTAGGGAAGCTCTTTCATCCCATTATGACTAATGAAACGGACAATAAGTAGCGAGTCAAACTTAAAATCAACCTAATTTTTCACTCATTCATCAAACTGACGATACTTGAAGTCTGAATATTCCAAAGAATACTTACAAGCTCATTGCCATCAGTAGCCATGTATGACGTCAGATTGGTAGAAACAAAAGCTAGAAGAGAAAAAGCATTTTCAGTTAAATGTTGCAGGAAATCACTCTTAAAATTGTATATCTTCTTGACAGGAAGAAAAGCACTTGTATTTTGATTGATGAATTTCACAATAAAAGCAATTCCTTACAAGGCCTTTTAATTCAGAATAAGCCAAACCGTTAAAAACTGAGTTCATAAAATAAGCCAGAATTTTAATTGCACATGTGTCAGTATTTCTTTCAAGTCTACAGCAAGATATATTGTATATATTTTTTATCTACTTAATATTGTACTAAGGGCTTCCCTGGTGACTCAGAGATAAAGAATCAGCCTATATTGCAAGAGACACAGGTTCTATCCCTGGGTCAGGAAGTTCCCCGAGAGAAGGAAATGCAAACCTATTTCAGTATTCTTGCCTGGGAAATCCCAAGGACAGAGGAGCCTGGCTACAGTCCACGGGGTGGCAAAGAGTCAGACATGACTGAGCAACTAAACAACAACAATTATCATACATAGAGATGCATTTTTGAACAGTGAAAATATTTTCATCTTCAAGATGAACAACATAATGTAAGATGTGGACATATCTGATCCATTACTATTGTTCTGATGGTATTAACTGAACAATTTCAAAAATGTAACCAATCCCTCAGCCTCAGAAATCTCGACTTTAATATGAAGATGAGCCCCCTTTGATGTATTGCACTTTGTAGTGGATTACCTGAGAAACTAGACACTCTGGTTTCAAGAAAAGAAGATGAAAACAAAAAGGAGAAAATTTCATATCCTCAGACTAAAAAAAAAAAATCTCACATCTTCAGACTTTGATAAGCAACAAACTTGTTAAACATCCACAAGCCGCTAAAACTCTCTGCAAAGGAAAGAGCCTTTCACCTCTTCCCAGTGACAGATCCATACCCCCATGTGACTTTATTTCTTACACCAATGGTTCCCAAATTCTGAAGATGCATAGCCCTTCTTTATGTCAAAAATGCCATATTTATATCACATTGATATGAATAAAACATTTATTTGTAAAATGCCAAAGAGAAAAACCACAATAAAAAAAGACTGACCAATTTACTTAATTTTTAACTCACTTGTTTAAAAAATACAGTAAAACATAAATGGAAAATCAAATCACAGGCTGGTGAAAACATTTGCAGTATTCATTTAATACGTAAAAATCATAACTTAGACAGTTCTCTTATTCACCAATAAGAAAATAATAAGTAGACTGGGAGACCAAGACGGTGTAATAGAAGGACATGGAGCTCACCTCTTCCCACAAATACATCAAAAATACATCTACATATGGACCAGTTCTCACAGAATACCCACTGAATGCTGAGGATCTCATAGAATCAACACTGCAAGAAAGACCACTGCATAACTGGGTGGGATGAAAGGACAAAACAAAGAAGCTTGGGATAGACCTGAGCTATGAAAGCTTCTCATTCTGGGACCCCTCAACAAGATATGGAGTTTCAGGGACTCAGAAGAGGACACAGTAGCCAGCATGCAGGAGCAGGACAGAGAGAAAGGTGCCCAGAAGGTCCTGGCCACCTCACTGCACACCCCAGCCTGAGATACATCCCTGGTGGAGGGCATGGTGGCGGCTGGTTGCTGGTACACAGGACTTCAGCAGACAGACCCAGGGAGAAGATTTGGTTTGGATGCAGAGACAATCCCAAAGGCCTCAAGAATGGTTCAGGCCACTGGAGGTGTGTATAGGACCAACGGGAACCCAATTTGTCAGTGCACATGCGAAGGGAGTGGCATGGCCCCACCAGAGCAGCTTCATCCTCAGCTTGCTCACAGAGGGTGCAGCTCCACTCTACAAGCTCTGGGCACACACAAGCACGTGTGGGTGGCCCATACGCAGGGTGGGGCTGAAATCTGAACTGATTCCTGGTGGGTGCCTGACATTCACAGAAGATTCACACCACTGGCAGCTTCCTGAGCACAGCACCGGAAGGACTTCCTAGCTGACTACCGGCTTTTCCTTTGCTGAGGTGGGGCAGAGGGCAGTTTCGGCAACAGTGCACCTCGTGAGCACACACAAGCGTGACAGAGAATATCACAGAGAGCACGTCCCAGTGGATAGCTCTGGCGGAAGAATACCCACGGGCTCCGTTACCAGCAAAAGTACACGAGTCCTGCCTACCTCACACCGCAGCTTAGAACCAGATCTGAGAGCTTCTACTTCAACAGCTGGAGAACAGGCCCTGCCCTTGACAGAGCTATGACCACCACAGAGCAAAGAGGAGACCCCCTCCAAAAACCAGTGCAGCCTCCGATCACCACAATATAACCTTCACCCCTGAAAAGGGGGTACTGGCTAGCACACCACCCCTGAAGAACGATGTGGCAGGTAGCCATACCAAAAGCAGCCCTGGCATCAGTGAGACTCATATAGAATGTTCCCACATAAAAACAGCCCTTCAGGACCACAACAGATAACTGTTTCTCCTAAATTGAGTCACAGAAATGTAACTAAAATGAAGGAGCAGAGAAACTATTCACCAATAAAAGAACAAGAGAAGTCGCCTGAAAGACCAAGTAATGAAACAGGCTTTTTCAGTTTACTAGACCCTGAGTTCAAAAAGGAAGTAATACAAATTTTGAAGAAATTAAGAAAGATTATTGCTAGAAATAGGGATCCCTGTATCAAGGAACTGGAAACTATAAAGAGGGGCCAATTAAAATTAGACAACTCAATTCCAAGATGAAAACTGAGCTAAAGGCAATAAATAGCAAATTAAACAATTCCAAACAAAAAAGTGACCTAGAAACTACCCAATCAGAAGAGAAAACAGATAGAAAAATGAAAAAAATAAAGAAAGCAACATATGAGACCTATGAGATATATAAAGCATGCCAATCTACAAATAAGGGTACCAGAAGAAAAAAAAAAGAGAGAGAGAGAAAAGGGGATCAAAAATGTATTTGAGGAAATTACAGCTGAAAACTTCCCAGACCTAAAGTAGGAAACATATCCAGATACAGGGAGAAAAGAAAAGAAAAGTCAGGAAGAGGAAGTAAAAAGGCAATCTCTTTGAAAATCATGTCAAAAAAATAAAATACCTTGAAATAAACCTGATCAAGGAGATGAAAGACTTATACACTGAGAACTATAAAACATTGATAAAGGAAACTAAAGCTGATTCAAAGAAATGGAAAGATACCCCATGCTCTTGGACTGGAAGTATTAATATTAAAAATGACCACAGTACCCAAAGCAATCACAGATTCAATGCAATCCCTATAAATAACCCATGACATTTTTCACAGAATTAAACAATCCTAAAATTTATATAGAACCACAAAATACACAGAATTGCCAAAGCAATCCTGAAGAAAAAGAACAAGAAACAAGACTCTCCCAGACTTCAGACAATACTACAAAACTACACTAATCAAAATAGCATGGCAATGACATGAAAACAGATATATAGGTCAATGAAACAGAATAAAGAGTCTAGAAACAGACCCACAGACCTATGATTGATTCATCTTTGACAAGGGAAGCAAGAATATACAATGGAGAAAAGACAGTCTCTTCTTCAGCAGGGGTTGTTGGGACAGCATAACAGTTGCATGTAAATCAATGAAGTCAGAACACTCCCTCACACCATACACAAAAATGAACTCAAAATGGATTAAAAACTTAAATGTAAGAAATTGTAAAGCTCTTAGAGGGAAAGATAGGCAGTACACACTTTGCCATAAATCACAATGAGATCCTCTTTGATCCACCTCCTAGAGGAATGGAAATAAAAACAAAAATAAACAAATGGGACCTAATTAAACTTAAAAGCTTCTGCAAAGGAAACTATAAACAGGATTAAAAGACAACCCTCAGAATGGGAGGATATAATTGCAAATGAAACAACTGACAAAAGATTAACCACCTCCGTAATATATAAACAGCTCATACAGTTCAATGTCAGGAAAACAAAAAGCCCTATTAAAAAAATGGACAGAAAACCTAAACAGACATTTCTCCAAAGAAGAGATACAATAAACACAAGAAAAGAAGCTCAGCACCACTAATTATTAGAGAAATGCAAATCAAAATTACAATGACGTATCACTTCACACCAGTCAAAATTGCCATCATCAAAAAATCTACAAACAATAAATGCTGGAGAGGATATAAATAAAAGGGAACCCTCCACTGTTGGTGGGAATGTAAACTGATACAGCCACTAAAAAAACTAGGAAAAAAATCTACCATATGATGCAGCAACCCCACTACTGGGCACATACTTGGAAAAAAACAGAGTTCTGAAAGACACATGTACCCCAGTGTTCATTGCAGCACTATGTACAACAGCTAGGACATGGAAGCAATCTAGATGTCCATAGACAGATGAATGGATAGAGAATATGTAGTACATATTTACAATGGAATGTTACTTAGCCATTAAAAAAACAAATTTGAGTCAGTTCTAGTGAGGTCGATGAACCTAGAGCCTGTTACACAGAATGAAGTAAGCCAGAATGAGAAAAACAGACATCACATATTACTGCATGTATATGGAATCCATAAAAATGGTATTGATGAACCTATTTTCAGGGAAGGAATGACGATGCAAATGTAGGGAATGGACTTGTGGACACAGTTGGGGAGGGAGCGAGTGGGATGAATGGAGAACGTAGCACCAACAAATACGCTATCGTGTGTAAAATGGATAGTTGTTGAGAAGTTGCTGTATAACAGGGATCCCAGTCTGCTGCTCTGTGATGACTTAGAAGGATGAAATGGGGGAGGGGAGGGAAGCTCAAGAGGGAAGGGATAGATGTGCAATTATGGCTGATTTGCATTGTCGTATGGCAGAAATCAACATAACACTGTAAAAATTAAAAAATAAAAAAGATTTAAATACAAGACATGACACGATAAAACTCCTAGAAGAGAACATAGAAGAAACGTTCTCTGTCATAAATTGCAGCAATGTCATCTCAAGTCAGTCTCCCAAGACAAAAGAAATAAAATTTTAAAAAAACAAATGGGCCTAATCAAACTTAAAAGTTTTTGCACAGCAAAGGAAATCATAAACAAAACAAAAAGACAACCTATGGAATGGGAGAAAATGTTTGCAAATGCTAGAACTGACAAGGGATTAATTTCCAAAATATGCGAACAGCTCATACAGCTCAATATTAAAAAAAAAAAAAAAAGGAAGAACCAACCCAACCAAAAACTGGGCAGAAGACCTATTCATAAATAGACATCTCT
Source organism: Ovis canadensis (assembly GCF_042477335.2). Lineage (NCBI taxonomy): Eukaryota > Metazoa > Chordata > Mammalia > Artiodactyla > Bovidae > Ovis > Ovis canadensis. The sequence continues at coordinate 90,262,467 of NC_091252.1, forward strand.
TCTAAGAAGACATACAAATTGCCAGCAGGCACATGAAAAGACACTTAACATTGCTAATTATTAGAGAAATGCAAATCAAAACTACAATGCTGTATCACCTCACACCAGTCAGAATAACTGTCATCAAAAATTCTACAAATAGGAAATGCTGGAGAGGATGTGGAGAAAAGGGAACCCTCCTACACTTTTGGTGGGAATGTAAATTGGTGCAGCCACTGTGGAGAATAGTATGGAGATTTCTTAAAAAACTAAAAATAGTTACCATATGATACAGCAATCCCACTCCTGCCTCTATATCCAGAAAAGATGAAAACTCTAACTTGAAAAGATACATGCACCCTACAGTAGCCAGACAAGAAAGCAAGCTAAGTGCCCACTGACATGTGAGTGAATAAAGAAATTGTGATATGTATACAATGGAATATTATTCAGCAATACAAAAGAATGAAATCATGCCATTTGCAGTAACATGTATGAACCTAGAGATTAGCATACTAAGTGAAATAAGTCAAACAGAGAATGACAAATATCATATTATTTCAGTTACACATAAAATCTTTTAAAATGATATAAATGAACTTATTTACAAAACAGAAACAGACTCACAGATAGACAGAAAACAAAACTATGATTACCAAAGGGAAAAGAGGAGGGATAATTAAGAGCTTCATATTAATAGATACACACTACAGTATACAAAATGCCAAGCTGGATGAAGAACAAACGAAATGCAGGGCTGGATGAAGCACAAGCTGGAATCCAGATTGCCGGGAGAAATTAACAATAACCTCAGATATGCAGATGACACCACCCTTACGGCAGAAAGTAAAGAAGAACTAAAGAGTGTCTTGATGAAAGTGAAAGAGGAGAGTTAAAATTTTGACTTAAAACTCAACATTCAAAAAATGAAGATGCCAAATGGCATCTGGTCCCATCATTTCATGGCAAATAGATGGGAAAACAATGGAAACAGTGACAGACTTTATTTTGGGGGGCTCCAAAATCACTGCAGATGGTGATTGCAGCCATGAAATCCAAAGACACTTGGTCCTTGGAAGAAAAGTTATGACCAACCTAGACAGCTTATTAAAAAGCAGAGACATTACTTTGTCAACGAAGGTCTGTCTAGTCAAAGCAGTGATTTTTCCAGTAGTCATGTATGGATGTGAGAGTTGGACTATAAAGAAAGCTGAGTGCCGAAGAATTGATGCTTTGAACTGTGGTGTTGGAGAAGACTCTTGAGAGCCCCTTGGACTGCAAGGAGATCAAACTAGTCAGTCCTAAAGGAAATCAGTCCTGTATATTCATTGGAAGGACTGATGCTGAAGCTGAAACTCCAATCCTTTGGCAACCTGATGCAAAGAACTGACTTACTGGAAAAGACTCTGATGCTGGGAATGATTAAAGGCAGGAGGAAAAGGGGACAACAGAGGATGAGACCATTGGATGGCATCACCAACTCGATGGACATGAGTTTGAGCCAGCTCTGATAGTTGGTGATGGACAGGGAGGTCTGGCGTGCTGAAGTCCATGGGGTGGCAAAGAGTCAGACACGAATGAGCAACTGAACTTATACAAGACAGATAAATAACGAAGTTCTACTGTAGAGAACAGGGCACTATATTCAATACTTTATAATAACCTATAATGGAAAATAATCTGAAAACTATATAAAATATATATATATATACATATACATTTGTATTCATGTACATATTATACATATTCCCTTGTGGCTCAGCTGGTAAAGAATCTGCCTGCACTGCAGGAGACCTGGGTTCGATCCCTGGGTTGGGAAGATCCCCTGGAGAAGGGAAAGGCTACCCACTCCAGTATTCTGGCCTAGAGAATTCCATGGACTGTAGAGTCCATGTGGTCACAAAGAGTCGGACACAACTAAGCGACTTTCATTTCACTCACATATTATATAAAACTGAATCACTTTGTTGTACACCAGAAACTAACACAATGTCACCTATGCTTCGATAAAAATATTAAAAATTTTATAAAACAAAATAATTATCAAACTAATCAGATAACAAGTTTAGGAAAATTCAAAACATAAAAATACAAATGACAAACATTGGCTACCTAATGCAAAGAGCCAACTCATTGGAAAAGACTCTGAGGCTGGGAAAGATTGAGAAGGAGAAGGAAGCAGCCGAGGATGAGATGGTTAGATAGCATCACTGACTTACTGGACATGAATTCAACAAATTCCAGGAGATAGTGGAGGACAGAGAAGCCTGATGTGCTGCAGTCCATGGGGTCGCAAAGAGTCAGACACGACTTAGTGACTAACCAACCACAATATTCAGTCTCATTAGTAATGAAATAAGCTCAAAGTAAAACAACAGCCTAACTCCATGTTTAATCTTCATGACTGGCATACACAAAAAAAATGTTAGAAGCCAAGTTTGGTGGAGGGTGTTGAAAGAAAAACTTGTTGTTGGGATGCCCAATTATTATAGCCTTGCTGGAGGACAATTGTTGATGTTGATAACAATGGTGATGTTGATGACAATGGTGACATTCACAATGACTGCTGACATTTGCTGAATCTTTACTATCTGCCATCAACTATGGGCTTCCCGGGTGGCATGAGTGGTAAAGAACCCACCTGCCAATGCAGGAGACACAGGAGACTCAGGTTCAATCCTTGGTGTGAGAAGATCCTCTGGAGGAGGGCATGGCAACCCACTCCAGAATTTGTGCTTGAAGAATCCCATGGACAGAGGAACCTGATGGGCTACAGTCCATTGGGTCGCAAGAGTCAGACACGACTGAAGCAACTGAGCACCATACCAAACATAAGAAAGTTTACAATATATTCTTAATGAAACAGTAGGGAAAGTGTGTGCAGTGGAACTTCATTCACTTTTTATTATAAAAATATAGGTTTATATGATACAACTCACACATCAGTGCCTTGGAGGGAAAAGTCTGAAGAAATCTACAGCAAAATATGTATAGTGGGACTTTCTTGGTAGCTCAGTGGTTATGAATCAATGCCTCAAACATGTGTCTACCCATTGCAGAACCTTAATGCATGCTTTTCAGCAGTCAGGTCAATTCTCACTTAGTCAAGGAAGCTTTCCACTATATTTATTGGAGATCAGTATCTTTTTGTATGTTCTCATTAGCCCCTTATCTTTTATTCATAGAAGGTCTCATAATTGTACAGAATTCTTAATTTTGCAATTACTTTGCTAACATCTGACTCCCACCATAGTAACTTACCTGAGGGCAGAAGGCATTCTCTTACCTTGTCTATCTGTTTATTGCTCTGTACCCCATCTTTGTATACTGGTTGATTAAATAGACATTTGTTGAGTAAATGAATTTAAAATACAGAAAATAAAAGCTCTGAACTACAGATGAGTTTCCATAAAGAAAACCTATGAATTTCAATTTTTTATTTCATTTAGTGGAATAGTACTGTCATGAATAGCCCATGAGAAATCCCCTTCCCAATCTGCAGAAGGTGGAAATGAGACTGTGTGATGTCAAACCTCCCCAAGTTAGAGAGCAAATGGGCAGAAATAATATGCAAACACTGGTGGAAGGAGGCATAGGTGAGAGAGGACGTGCCTTTACGGAGGCTATGTGAATGTTCACTTAAGTAGTTCATGTAGTGGCTTTGGAGTTTGGGTACTATATTTCCTGAGGTGGTCGACATATGTGAAATCTAAAATGTCACCAAAATGATTCAGAGTGAGGCAGAAGAATCGTCAGAACCACCTAAGCTTAATCTAGTTTCTCCTCTTCCATACAAAGCACACAGCCATACTTTAGAAGAATTAGGAAGTGGGATGATATTTATGAAGACTCATGGAAATACACTTGCTTATGGTCTGGACAAAAAGAACCAGCTCAGCTAACGATGTTATAGGGTACATGGTATCTCTAAATATTAGGTAGCAGCAAGATTCGATAAAAATACTTATAAAGCACACAATAAAATTAGCTTGTGGAAAATTATACTAATGCTGGCAAAAGTGCTTTGGAAGTAATACTTTTTCCATAGTCCCAACCTTTCTGAGAATATTAGTTTAAGGAAGGTGCCTATGAGTGAAAGAGTTAAAGGAAGAAGTGTTAAGTTCTCTGATGTTTTGATAAAGAATTTTTGTATAATTCCCAGGAATTAAAAACATATAAGAGCCTAACAAGATGTAACAAATAATATTTATAAATCAAGTTTCCAATTCTTTGCTTTCAACAAAATTGAAGAAAAATCTATTTTAAGTCTATTAATCATTAAAGTAGTTGTGATATTTGGCATATTCTTGGAAGAAGTTCAAAAAGTACTCCATTCCCACCTATTTATTTATATGAAAAATAGTTTTAAGTGCTTACATACCTAAAAAACAATAATATGATTAAAACTGGTTCTGAACTCTAATACTAGAAATAAATAATACTCATGGGTATTGTTACATACCCAACACTTTGGCCACCTGATGTGAAGAGCCGACTCATTAGAAAAGACCCTGATTCTGGGAAAGATTGAAGGCAGGAGGGGAAGGGGATGACAGAGGATGAGATGGTTGGGTGGCATCACTGACTCAATGGACATGAGTTTAAGCAAATTGTGGGAGATGGTAATGGATGGGGAAGCCTGGCGTGCTGCAGTTCATGGAGTTGCACAGAATCGGACACGACTGAGAGACTGAACAACAAAATTAGGAAGAAAATCTCATCTGTGTCATTAAACACTGCATTTTCAATAAAAACATTTACCTCTTGTATTAATCATCATTTGTCAAGATGTGCAACATATTTATATTTTTTGTTAAGTTACAAACCAATAATAATTATAATGGCTCACTCCAAATGAAATCATTTATGGTTTAAAGGATTATGCCACTTCAAAATTTTTTAGTAAATTTCATTTTAAATATATGCAATATATTGTTGAAATGTATCATAGGATTATTAATAAGTTTTAAGCATAAAAATATTTTATAATTGTACAAAAATCCATGGAGTATTGGAATAAAAATATGAGTTCTAGGGGGGAAAAGTGCTATGTAAAATCTAAAACTCCAAAGATTACTTTAAAAAAATAAACATACCAAATTTCTGTTTACATTTAATGTTATATTTAAAGAGAATATAACATTTTTCAGGCTTTCCCGGTGGCAAGAGCCATAGGAGACGTGGGTTTGATTCTGGGTCAGGAAGATCTCCTGGAGGGGGTTGTGGCAACCCACTCCCATATGCCTGCTTGGAAAATCCCATGGACAGAGGAGTCTGGTGGGCAATAGTGCATAGCATCGCAAAGAGTCAGACATGATTGATGTGACTTAGCATGCACATATAACCTTTCTTCACTATCAAGATTCATAATATGCCACAAATTTCATCTTTTGCAACTATTTAAACATATGATAAAAACTCTGGGTGACAACTTAAAATTTGAGGAAGTATGTAGGGTTTCCATATTATTTTATAGATATACAACCAAAAAAAAAATGTTTTAAAATCACTGCACACACATGGTTTAGGGCCAAACAGATCTCACTCCACCACTTAAATGTGGAAACTTAAAAAAAAAAATTCACCTAATTTCTCTAAATAGTAAGTGCTTCATCCATTAAACAGAAATGACAATAACCAGCTGATAGGATTTTGTTAGAATTAAGTGAAATATCATATGGGAGACACGTAGATGCTCAACAAGAGGTAGCAATTACCTAGAATGGGTGTAATTACCCAGAAATCGCTTTATTATAGAAAACTATTCTTCCTAATGGAGTTAGCACACAACTAAAGGATTTGAACAAGTTAGATAACAGGTTTCATCAAATAAAATAGCTTTCCCACTTCAAGGTTGAATAAAGTCCCTAACCTACTCTCCTAGAGACATTTTTGGTATCTTATTTCAGAGTTTAAGGAAATAGTTTTCTTAGTCATATCTGAGACAATTACCTTCTTTAAAGAACAGTTCCTTAACAATACCACATGCTGCTGCTCCTGCTGCTAAGTCGCTTCAGTCGTGTCCAACTCTGTGCGACCCCATAGACGGCAGCCCACCAGGCTCCCCCATCCCTGGGATTCTGCAGGCAAGAACACTGGAGAACACAATGCGTGAAAGTGAAAAGTGAAAGTGAAGTCACTCAGTCATGTCCTACTCAGCAACCCCATGGACTGCAGCCCGCCAGTCTCCTCCGTCCGTGAGACTTCCCAGGCAAGAGTACTGGAGTGGGTTGCCATTGCCTTCTCCCAATACCACATGACACTTAGCAAAAACACTAAGGTCATTACTATTTTTTAAGTCAGTGAGACGAAATCAAATAAAATATTTGTATTTCTGAAATGAAATTAAATAAAATATTTGTATTTCTGAAATGAAATCAAATAAAATATTTGTATTTCTGATAAGTCCTGTAATTGAAAAGTGGAAATATATTTCATTACAATTCCAAAGATGAGATTGTTCCTAAATTTATTACTGGTTTTCTGGACTGAATGTTTGTGTCCCTGCAAAATTCATATGTTGACATCTAATTCCAAGCATGATAGTATTTGGAGGTGAGGACTTTGGAAGGTAATTAGGTCATGATGCAGTATGAGGTAGCCGTCATAAATGAAATTAGTGCCCTCGTAAGAAGAGACCAGACTCACTCTCTCCCCATGTGTAGCTACAAGAAGAATCAGCAGTCTGCAACCCAGAAGAGAGATCGTACCTGAACCTGGCCAAGCTGACATCATGTTCTTGGACTTCCAGCCTCCAGAACTGTGAGAAGTAAATTTCTGTTGATAAGCCCCCTTGTTTACAATATTTTGTTACAGCAGCCCAAGCTAGCTAAGATGCTGGTGAAGAATCATTCCTTTTTGTTTTATCCTAATAAACTTCATTCTAGCAATTTATTTTAGAAACTTTTTGGTAAACTAGTTAAGTAGAAATACATATTCTGGTCCCATATCATTTTAAAACCAGAAAATAAATTAAGAATATCAATACACAACAAATGCACTATTGATAAAGCAGACAGTTGATAATTAGAATTTTTAACTTAAAAAAAATTCACTAAAGGCAGTTATAGTTTCCATTGATCCAAAAGTAACTGTCTTTTTTTTTCTTTTCTTTTTTTTTTTAATTTTAAAATCTTTAATTCTTACATGCATTCCCAAACATGAACCCCCCTCCCACCTCCCTCCCCATAACATCTCTCTGGGTCATCCCCATGCACCAGCCCCAAGCATGCTGTATCCTGCGTCAGACATAGACTGGCAATTCGATTCTTACATGATACTATACATGTTAGAATGCCTTTCTCCCAAATCATCCCACCCTCTCCCTCTCCCTCTGAGTCCAAATGTCCGTTATACACATCTGTGTCTTTTTTGCTATCTTGCATACAGGGTCGTCATTGCCATCTTTCTAAATTCCATATATATGTGTTAGTATACTGTATTGGTGTTTTTCTTTCTGGCTTACTTCACTCTGTATAATCGGCTCCAGTTTCATCCATCTCATCAGAACTGATTCAAATGAATTCTTTTTAACGGCTGAGTAATACTCCATTGTGTATATGTACCCCAGCTTTCTTATCCATTCATCTGCTGATGGACATCTAGGTTGTTTCCATGTCCTGGCTATTATAAACAGTGCTGCGATGAACACTGGGGTACATGTGTCTCTTTCAGTTCTGGTTTCCTTGGTGTGTATGCCCAGCAGTGGGATTGCTGGGTCATAAGGTAGTTCTATTTGCAATTTTTTAAGGAATCTCCACACTGTTCTCCATAGTGGCTGTACTAGTTTGCATTCCCACCAACAGTGTAGGAGGGTTCCCTTTTCTCCACACCCTCTCCAGCATTTATTGCTTGCAGATTTTTGATCCAAAAGTAACTGTCTTAATTGTAATCTTTGGGATGATGTAGTAAAACAAGTACCATGCCTACCCTTTTAAAGAAGACAGTTTATTATGATCTCAAGATAGTTTTCCGTTTGAAAGAAACTATGGGCTAGACTTATTCTCTCTCTCATGGAGCCTTAAATGAAAACAACGTAATGAACAAAAAGTTTAAAAGCCAACAGATTCATTCACAACAGGCGTATCCTTTAAAATTAGTGTTAGTGTTCAACAAGACACTCTCAGAACAGTAAATGGATTTATAGACAATCCAAGAGCATAGGCAAACAATGTGCATTATTCTTAATCCAAAAACTAGAGCTCTTCGGAAGGAGAAAATGCTGGTCATCCTAAAAGCAGAACTCTCAATCACCAAAAAGCATGGAAAATGTGTGACAAGGAAGTACACACTTAACCAGCAGCGACGCCAGCCTGTAAGCATCTTCTGTTAAGTGACTGTCCATCACAGCAACACCATGTGAGCAGCAGAGAAAATGCATCTTTGCTCAGATAAAAAAGTGAAGGACATGAAACAATCCACTGGCTTTGCTCCTTAGCAGGACGTCTCTTATTAAGGCAGAGTAGGAGAGAAGGGAGCAAAATTCAAGATGCCCCCCTTCACCCCCGCCCCCCAGGAGCATGCATGCAGGGATGTATTGAGTGGGCTCATCTGTGGTTATTATTTTTCCAGGAAATTTACAAAAGGGAAAATTTTATTCAAATTATTGCAAACTTTTTCCTTTTAGCTTTATTGTCATTCTGTCCCAATCCATCTCTCCTACAAGTTTTAAAAGTCTTATTCCTCTTCTTTTATTTATTTTCTCTTTTTTGTCTTTAACTCCTCCACTTATTTCACTGCATTTCTTTTCTGCGGTCTCCCCACTTTGAGGATAATCCGACAGATGGTTTTAAGACTCGCAGCTTTTTTTAAACAGAAACTATAATTAAAATTACTTTATTTTCAACACCACTGAAATGCTGTGATCCATCGTCTGGGGAGATTGGCAGCCCTCATCTTTTCTTCTCCCTCCTGCCTTCCCACATAAGCTTCCAGCCCTGACAATTACAATTTAGACATAAAAATCCACAAATCTAAGATGGAAAAGCCCTTCTTTCAGCCAATAATGTCAATCTCTATCCCCAAACAATCATTTTTACCATAGTAACAGGCAGGTGGAAAACTGTAAGCAATGACCAACAATCCCTCTTCTACCTCTTGGAGGAACCTGCACCAACCCAGAAGGCTGGTGGCCGCCCCCCCCTTAGCGAGGCACGAAGCTCCCTTACATCTTTGACCTCAAACATATAGGTCCTTTTGCAGCTTCCAGAACCCGAAAGATTCACAGATTATGATCTGCAACCCAGCATGCCCTAGGGCTCTGGCAAGAGACTGGAGCCCTGCCAATTTCCCTCCAGGTGTAGCCAGCGCTGCCCACGTGTGCCCTGCACTCATTGCTCCCAAGAAGGCACTTTCCCTTTAGCAGCTAGTGGGGTCAACCAGATGCCCAGAGACCAGTGGGACTCATACCTATGGGATTGATTCTGTTCCTGGGATTATCTTAAATTCCACGATGCCAGCCCAGAGTAACCCCACCAGCCCTCCAGAACTGAGCTAGCACACTGATTTTCGGCTCTTCAAATTATGTATAAAGGCAGGGGCCCTGCAAAATAACTTTCACCCACCCCCTCAACATACACATGCACAAAAACATACATCACAGTAGCAACTTCATGCACCACTGCAGATAAAGCCTCCAAAGTACCTGCCTCCTCTCCTGCACCAGTGACAGATGGAAGGAACTTCTAGGAGTCAGTCATTCTAGCATTCCAACTAGCTGTGTGCTGAGGATGGATTTATAAGATTTCTGATGGAAACCCAAGGAACCTCCTCAAAGGTCTGTGTAGCCCCAGTATGCTCCATCAGGTAAGAACAGGGCTTCCAGGCCTATGACAAGGCCACAGGAACCACTGGTAGCCCTTCTCACAAAGGATCAGTTATTAGGTCCGCTACGGGGTGTCCCAAAGTACATACACCCTGTTTGTCCACAGTGGCCGCTCCTAGTAACAACACCTGATCCCTAAATTCACTTCACTCCAGCCTGTATGGGGCGAGAGTAGATGCTGTGTGCTAAGATGGGCCAGACAAGAATGGCAAATGATCACCCTTCCCTTTCTACAATCGGCAGCTCTAAATTTCTCCACGTGACTTGCAGGCATATTTTCTCTCTCTGGAAGAAGGTACATGTTTCTGACTGTAGTATCCAGACTGTGTTTACACTGCTCTGAGGCAGCCTGTCACCTTAATTAAGCTTTACCCAACAACCCTCTTTCCACAAAAGTACGTAAGTATAACTCCATTGAACCCTCTTTCCACAAAAGTAAGTATAACTCCACGCAGCAGGGCCCTCTTCTATGGAACCATGGCAGGCTAGAAAGAAGCTAGAAAAACTATTACAAAACCTTCCTGCTGCTTGCACCCATTGCTCTGGAGTTGAACAAAAATTCCTCTTTTGTTTGGCTGATTCTTTCTTGGGAAATACTGCTTTGATGGGACTTAGGATTTTGCAAAATAGTGCATGAGGCCCCATCCAAAAACAGAGGTCATGACCATAAGGAGCTAACCTGCTGTGCATAAACACAGGAAAGGCTGCCTTAACCAAGGGGCTTCCAGGGTGGCACTAGTGGTAAGGAACCCACCTGCCAATGCAGGAGGAGGTGGTAAGAGATGCAGGTTCGATCCCTAGGTCAGAAAGATGCCCTGGATGAGGAAATGGCACCTTACTCCAGTATTCTTGCCTGGGAAATCCCACGCACAGAGGATCCTGGTGGGTTCATGGGGTCACAAAGAGTCGAACACAACTGAGCACATGAGCACAGGTACAGCCTTTATCAAAAAAAAAAAAGGCGACTTCTCTTAGATACAGTGACACTCGGCAAGATTCTCAAAAATTCTTTGCAGTCTTCACATCAACTCAGTAAAGTAACAATACCTACACTTTCACAAATAAAGAAACTGATATACAGAGCACCTAAACCAGCTACTTCACATGGCTAGTAAGTCATAAAGTCAAAATTTGAATTCAAGTCTTCAGACTCCCAGCTCGGGGTCCTTTGGATATTAGCAGTGCTGCCTCTTCTAATAAACTTTGCCTTTTCAACTTCTCCTTAACAGCATGCTTAGCTTTTCTGCAAACAGTAAATCTCATCACATTCTTAGAGAATAAATTGAGTGCCATAATTCTTGTAGACACTCCAGGCCAGGCATACAGTAGGCACCTAATAAATATCTGTTGACTTATTCTGACCCTCCCTCTACTTTAGGACAAGTTAGAGTAAATTTAAACAATTTACCAAATTTGAACAATTCAGAGAAGCTGTATGTGACTCACCACAATTGACATCTTTTACTCAAAGGGCTGACCTTCCCAGGTGGCTCAGTGGTAAAGAATCTGCCTGCCAATGCAGGAGACGTAAGAGACATGGGTTCAATCCTGGGGTTGCGAAGATCCTCTGAAGAAGGAAATGGCAACCCACTCCAGTATTCTTGCCTGGAGAATCCCATGGACAGAGGAGCCTGGCGGGCTACAGTCTATGGGGTTGCAAAGAGTCAGATACGACTGAGCGACAAAGCATGCACTCAAAGGGCTACAGATCAGCTGCCACGGGGTGATTTTGAAGGATCTGATCAGAAGGAATATAGTACCTGGAAAGAGACATCAGAGACTCAAACGCAGTTTGTGTTCAGATTAAGCACTCTTGCCAAGACTTCATTCATAAATGACGTAGGGCTCACTTCCTGGGTGCACTCCTAAATATCTGTATCAGTCTCTCAACAACCTTGATGCAAGTACCTGATTTTTGTGTCTGCTGACAAATTCTTGGTTAATGTCTCCAAAATTTTTAAAGAAGTATTAGAGGTCTTGCCAAGATGTATATCTATTTACTCTCTAAGAAGAGCTGTTAAATTATTAAACCCATTCGTGTGTGTGTGTGTGTGTGTGTGTGTGTGTGTGTGTGCGCACGCGCGCACGTGCTCAGTCGCTCAGTCATGTCTCTTTGTGACCCCCATGGACTGTTGTCCAACAGGCTCCTCTGTCCATGAGATTTCTGAGGCAAGCATACTGGAGTGGGTGGCCATTTCTTCCTCCAGAGGATTTTCCCCACCAGGACCAGGATTGAACCCGAATCTCCTGTGTCTCCTGCATTGCAGGCAGATTCTTTACCTGCTGAGCCAAAAGCCACTGTTAAATACCCCCAAATTGTAACATTTGTTGACACAATCCATGTACTGTTGCCTTCAGAACTAGATTAGCTATCTCTGGAATCATAATATATATGCAAAGAGACACCTAGTGGACAAATATATATGTACACTATTGAGCTTGAGACCAGAGACAGACTCAAAGATCATTCTGACTCTCTAATTTAACATGCTTTAGATTTCAATTGAGCAGTTTTTTAAACTACTGGAATCATAAAGCTGGATATCTAAGTTTTACAAAACATTTTATGTTCATTTCTATAGGAAATTTTTGCTCTTTTTTTGTGAGTGTGTTTTTTTTTAATTAGACTATCATTGACATAAAGTCCTGAGAAATAACACAAAAATGAGAGTAGAATGTAATTGACCAGCCACTTGTATTTCTCTGAACACATGTGTGCTTATTTTTGGTTTCCACCTCTTCACAGACCTTATGTATGAGATTTTCCATTGCCTTTGGGTTGTTTTATTCTTGCTTTTAATTAAGAAAAGCTTTTTTTTTTTTTTCCAGCCAGTTTCCTGTGGTCTGCCCAGCTTCCTGTGGCCTGCCCGCTCTCTTCATTTCATACTCCCTTCTCACCCACACCTCACCTACACAGTTTTATACCCATCTTCTCACATTCAACTTATACATGCACCTGCCACCCTCCCACTGCCCTAGATAATTTTAACCTCAAAAGTAAAAGTCTTGTCATCACAAGAAAGTAAGGAATTGTTTACCTATTCCTGACACCATTTTACTGAAATTTGGTTATGTCCAATGTTTGGAAATGTTTTATTAATTAAATAGATAAGTTAAATTTAAATCTGTATGAATGCATGGACTCCAACTTGTAGAATTTTAGCTCTGAAAAAGAAACACTCGTTCTTGAGGAAACCAGACAACATTTACAAAGTCCACTCACTCTGAGACTGCAGTACCAGGAAAAGCCAAGTCATGTGGAGTCCCAGGAGAACAAAGTGCCAGGAGAAGCAAGAACACAGATGTGTCATTGAAAAAGTGGTCTTGGAAGTGGGTCCTCCTGTCCTAACCACCCCAGCTGAAGCCACATGAAACAGATGAACAGCCAAGCCAAGCAAGTTCAGTTCAGCTCAGTCATTCAGTCATGTCTGACTCTTTGCAACCCCGTAGACTGCAGCATGCCAGGCTTCCCAAGCCAAGCCAAGCCAGCCCTTCCCAAATTCTGTCATGGGCAAACCAATGAGGTCCTCCATCATTTTCAACAAGCTCTTTCCTCCACAGCGTATTTGATAGCAGAATCTTGAACCTTTTCTTGGATATTAGGACTATACTAATGATTCTCAACATTGTGTCAGAGGTGCTCATTTTAAAATAGTAAGAATTACAATAATTAAAAAATAAGAAATTAAGATCATCTATTTTCAGTAAATATGGTTTTACATGTTGTTGTGGAACAACAACAATGATTTTACACGTGGAAAAGAATCAACACAAATTATTTAAACTAAAAGTGGATGTAGAAGGCTTGCTAGATACGAGCCCAGTACGTAAAAACTAATAACTTTCTACATTCAAGCAACAAAAAGCATGAAAATAAAATTTGTAAGAAGATATGCATATAGCAACATCATTAAACCCCAAATCTGTTGGAATGAATCTAACAAAAGATGTGTAATACTTCTATGAGGAAATCTATAAAACATTATTGGAAGAAATGTAAGAACATCTAAAGAAATGGAAGGCTAGGTCACATTCATTAATTAGAGGACTCAGTTGCAAAGATGACTACAGTTAGTGCTTTTTCGTTGCTGTTATTTTTATATCTTACAGCCATAGGATATTATTTTACCTCTTATTTTAAAATTTTTGTTGTTTTGTCTTTCATTTTAGATCTATAATCTACTTGCAATTGAATTTTGATTCTGGTTAGTTTTATTTTTCAAATTAATAACTAATCGTCTCAGCATCATTTATTGAAAATACTGTCATTTCGTTATCTAATCATAAAGGAGAAACTTGGTAAGTTGGAACCCTAAAATTAAGAATTTACATTTTCCAAAAGACAACATTAGGGACAGTAAAAGCAAGAAAATGAATGAGAAAAGATATGTGCAGTATATATAAACTATACAAGGCTATATACCAAAATGCATAAAGAACTCCTATGAATCAGTCAGAAACACAGAAAAACCCAAAAGAAGAATGAAAAAGGTCTTAGGCATTTCACAAAGGAGGATATCAATTAGTAAATATATGTATGAGAAGGTGCTAAGCCTCATTAACAATCAGTGAAATGAAAGGCAAACCTACAAAGAAACATCATTAAACATCCATCAAAATCATGACATTTTAGAAGACTGACAATAGCCAGTACACTGTAAAGCCAATGAAAACAATCAAACACTGCTGCTGGAAGTGTGAATTAAGACAACCTAACTGGCAAAATCTGCTAAAGCTAACCAGTACAGCCCATGACCCATCAATTTTATTCTTAAGTATACGTGCATCAGATATGCATGCACACAAAAGTTGAAAACGTATATAAGAAGGTTTCTAGCAACTTTATTGATAATAGCAAAATGTTTTTAAAAATCCAAATGTCTACCAACAGGAAAGTGGATAAATAAACTGTGGATTGGTCACACATGGAATACTACTTAGCAATAAAAAGGAGGTAACTCATCTCACAGTCTTATAATGAGAGAAAGAAATCGGATATCGAGGAAGATAAATGGCATGATTCTTTTTATACAAAATAATAAAACTGGCAAAACTAGACCTCAGTGTTTAGCAAAGTACACTTGGGTCATAAAATTATACAGAAATGCAAGGAAGCAAGGATCACAAATGGCAGGAAAATGGTTACCTTTAAAAGAAAGCAGGGATTATTTATTAGAAGGGGCACAAAAGGTGTCCTGGGGTCCCAAGAGTATCCTTTCTTGACTCAAGTAGTGGTTACAAGAATTTTTTCTGTGTGATAAATCAAGCTATTCAAATTAGTTTTGCACACTCTTCTCTGTTAATGTTATATTTAATATAAGTTTTATTTCAAAATAAAATGTAAGAATTAGCAATATGTTATCTAAAAAGGATATGACATGTTAAATTAAAAGATAGATATCCAGGCAAACATAAACTAAAAGAAAGCTGTGATGACAATTTTAATATCTGAAAATATAAAATTCATGATAAATGTATACTTTTATAACAAAAACTAAGACTGGAAAATATAACCAACATAAACAGATAAATACATTGTCTTAAGAAACCACAACTCAGAACTTGAAAGAGAAATATATAACTTAACAATTATATATATGTTATAGATAACACAAATAAAATGTCATAGTTTATTGACATTAAACTATATCAATAGCTTAAGCAGACAATAAATAAACAGAATGTAGATGATACAAATTAGCAAATTTATATACACAAAATTCTATACTTGAGAAACAAAGGATAAAAGCTCATTTTCAGAATACACCATATTTGTCAATAATTGATAAAAGTACTATATTACAAAGAAGTCTTGATACATTTCACAAAGTCAATTTAACACAGACTATGTTCTCTGACTGCAATGCATTAATTATAGAAATTAATAGTGAAAACTTTAGCCCCTGGTGGCTCAGATGGTAAAGAATCTGCCTGCAATATGGGAGACCCGGGTTCAATCCCTGGGTTGAGAAAATTCCTGGAGTAGGAAATGGCAACCCACTCCAGTATTCTTGCCTGGAGAACTCCCTGGACTGAAGAGCCTGGCAGGCTATAGTCCATGGGGTAGCAAAGAGTCAGACACGACTGAGTGACTAATGCCACTAATAATGAAAACATAGCTTTAAAAAGTCTGTATGTCTGGATACTAAAACTTGCATTACTTAAAGAAAAAACTGGATAATCAACAAGGACTTGTGTATAGCACAGGGAACTCCACTCAGTATTCTACGAAACAATAACTGATGTGGGAAAAGAATCTGACAAAGAATGGATATGTGTACATGCATATAACTAAGCCACTTTGCTGTATACCTGAAACTAACACAACACTGTAAACCAACTATACCCCTATATAAAGATAAAAATTTAACCTTAAAAATATTTGAAAATTTTAATGGATTAAAAAGAAAATGGGAAATAATTGGAATTTATCATCACCAAAAACACTACATATCAAAAGTTGTAGGAAACACAGCTAAAGCATTTTTCAAAGGAAAATTTATACCTTAAATTCATTTATCAAACCACAAGAGGAATAAAAACAGATTAAGAGCTTAACAAAGAAACTAGAAAAATAGCAAAATAACAAACCCAAGGAGGAGATAGCAAAAATAAAGGCAGAAATCAATAAAATAGGAAAATATAGAGAAGATTAATAAAACACAAAGCTAATTCTTTAAACAAAAATTAGTAAAGTAGAAATTCAACAAGACTGATAAGGGGGAAAAATTAGATGCAAATAAAAGCTCCTGAGTTATAGCTCTTAACCTACCAATTATTCAGCCTGAAATTGTTAACATCAAAAAATGTCATTCAAATGCAGAAAAATAGTTAAGAAAAAATCTAATATAGAGATATTACCCAATTATCCATCTTGGAATCTGCTCTCCTGAAAGAAATAAAATATTCTTTGCCAAAGTCTAACATTTTTCCATACATTGATCAGTGGGAGTAAAAATATAATTGAAAATGAAATAAATTATTCATAAAATCAGAGAAAATTATTTTCCCTATAATTTTTGAGGCAAAATTGCCTAACATTTAAAAACTAATTATATCATATACAATTCAAAAATCAAGCAAATTGGAAAATTACCATCTGGTTTCAGATCTGCTGCTTTCTTCCACCTATTAATCTCAGGCCCTTTAAATACAGGCCCCCATTTCTCAAATCCTTCACTAGAAGGATCTTTTATTGACTATTTACTAATTTTTGTCTGACCGGCATCTTTTACTTCAAGAAATTGCCTCTTTCCCTTCAGTGTGACTCTGTTAATCATATGGCTCGACATTCCCACACAGGAGCAAGTATATGGCTTAGGTTTGCCAACCATTCATTCATTCAGCAAATAGGTACTGGCTGATCATATGCCAGGCAGTCTAACAGACTGAAGATACAATATTGAACACAACAGATAAAACCTCCTGCCCTCAAGGGATCTACAAACGTGGGAGCAGACAAACAAGATAAGTAAGTAAAACAAATGGTATATCAGGTGGAGATAAACAGGGAAAAATAAAATAATACAGAGTATCACAGAGGGTTGTGATTTTTAAATAGATGAGTAGAAATGGACTCACTAAATAGCTGACATTTGGGTAAAGACTTGAAAGACGTCAAGGAACAGCCAATGGCTACTCGAGGGTGAAGCAGCCCAGGTTTAGGGAACGGTCAATGCAGTGGCCCCAGGTTGGGATTGGGTGTGTGTCTGGCCTGTTGAGGCATAACAAGGAGTCCAACAGTGTAGGCTGAGTAAGGAATGGAAAGAGAGCACAGCAGATGAGGTCAGAGGGGTCATGGGAGGTCACAGCATGCAGGTCTTGGTGGTTGTTTTTTTTTCTTTTTTTTGCATTAGGAATTATCATTTTTATTTTAAATTTAAAATGAAATTTGAATTGAGAATTATATAAATTATATAAATTACATAAATCTAGTAGGTGTGAGTACTGGGTCTGAACTAAGGTCATATATAGTGACAAAGACCAACTGATTCTCCTTTGTTAGCATCACTGATAGAAATTGATCTCTTTTCCATTCTCATTACTTCAAAGTGTAGTTCATCCCATCATCACCTGGCCTGGACCACTTTAGTTGATTCCCCCTATCTTGGTTCCTATGTTTCCATTTCATCTTCAATCCTGCTACAGATAAACCTTTCTAAGATCTGACCATGTTACTCATCAATTAAAAGCCCTTCCAAGGCCTCTCATCAGCTCTATGACAGGGTACAAATCTGTCCATGTGGCCCTCCGTGATCTGCATCCCTCATCTCTCTTGTATCATCTTTTAGATCTTGGCGGTCTTTCAAGTGATGGTTGAAGATTCTAGCTTTCCTTGAAATGAAACAGGCAGGTTTTGCAGGGTTTTGATCTGACAAACACATTAGCAGCTCTGGCTCTAACACTGAGAGAGACTGAAGGGAGGGAGAATATAAACTGAGGAACTAGTTAAAATTTGCCTGAGGTCATCCCAAGAAGATGCGAGAATGTCTTGAGCCCAAGCAGAAGCAGTAGAGGTGGTAAGAAGTAGATGGACCAAAATACTTAACTTTTTTGACACAATGACCCATTCAGAAAGGAGTACCAACTCAGGCTACTGAGGAAATTCTTCTGGGAGTATTAGGTTAAGATTTGTCCTTTTATTCCTGGGATTTTAGTCATGACACAACACAAGCCTGGAGTTAACAGCGGCCATCTTGGTTACCTGGTAGAGAGACTAGAAAATGAAACCAAAAGAGTGGGAAGCAGAACACAAAGAGGGAAAAAAATCTTCCACTGCCGCGAAATGCTGAATCGGATATGTTCCCAAAGATGCGCACTGGAATCTTGTTGTTTAGTTGCTAAGCTGTGTCTGACCCTTTGCAACCCTATGGACTGTAGACCATCAGGCTCCTCTGGCCACGGGCTTTCCCAGGCAGGAACACTGGAGTGGGCCGCATTTCCTTCAGCAGGGGATCGTTCCAACCCAGGAATGAAACCTGCGCCTCCTGCACCGGCAGGCAGATTCTTTACCATTGAGCCACCAGGGACATGTCTTATGAAATTTCAGAATTCCTAAGAGATACAGGAAATTCTTAACGTTTATAGACAAGATTAAAAGGTATTATCTACACAGAAACAAAATAAGAATGACATCAGTTTTCTCATATGCAACATGGGATGTCAAAGATACTGGAGCTTTGCCTTGAAAGTTCTAAGCGAAAATAAATTTTCTCCATAAAATTCAATACCTAGTCAAACACACAATCAATCATGAGGTCAAAATACCTTTTCAGACATGTTTATTCCCCATGTACACTATATAAAAGTATTGCCTGGTAAAATACTCTAATAAAGTGAAAAGGAGAAAACCATGATATTAAGATTCAGGGAAAGCTGAATAATGGGAAAAAATTATGAAAGACAACCTATCAAAACTATTCTTAGTTTCAAATTCCTTGCTTGATATCCCATGAATTAATTTTGCAATCAAACCTCTGTGTTTAGAGTTACATTTAATTTCAAGTAATGGTTTTGTTTAGAAGAAATAATAGATATTATTAATAAAACAAATAGAGTCTATAGACATCTAAACATTCGAGGGCCATTTTTTCCCATTGTCTATTTTATCTGCTGCTGCTGGTAAGTCGCTTCAGTCATGTCCGACTCTGTGCGACCCCATAGACGGCAGCCCACCAGGCTCCCCCATCCCTGGGATTCTCCAGGCAAGAACACTGGAGCGGGTTGCCATTTCCTTCTCCAATGCATGAAAGTGAAAAGTGAAAGTGAAGTTGTGTCCGACTCTTCGCGACCCCATGGACTGCAGCCTACCAGGCTCCTCCGTCCATGGGATTTTCCAGGCAAAAGTACTGGAGTGGGGTGCCATCACCTTCTCTGGTCTATTATATCTATATCATCCCTAAATTCCTTGTCAGTAATACTTGCTCTATTTTCCCCAACCTAAAGTCAGCAAGTAAAAAAACATGAAATTAATTTTAAAAGATTAAAATTGCTCACCAAAGGAAAGCATATTAAAATATAAAGAATTAGAGAGGTGACAGAATTAGAAAGTTGTTTCATATATGTGCCAAGTACAAGGATTTCCAGCAAAATTCATCAAAGAAGAAATGACTGGTGCTCACTGTAACTGGTTTTCCTCTCCTCTCTGCCCCCCGAAGAAGACTTCCAGCCCCATGTGGTGAGCAGCGGCCATATGCCTAGTTCTGGCCGATAGTGGAGGTGATGTGCAACACCTCCCGTCTGGAGACGAGTGTGAGTCCTCCACGTGCTCTCTTCTGCTGTCACAGCAAACCCTGAGGCCACCTGCTGCCATGGTGATGCCACAAGGGGTGGAGCTTCATCAGCTTACATGCCTGAGTGACTGTGTGGAGTAGGGGAGCCCTCCCCTTCTCATGCCAACTAGTATTGAATATACAGTGTAAATAAGAAATTAAAGTTTCTTGTGTAAAGCCACTGAGCCTTCAGAGTTAATCTGCTACCATGGCACAGCCTAGCATGGCCTGATAAGGGTTATTTTGCCTTTCTAACCATTAACAAAAGACTTCTCTAATTTACTTAAGTTAGGTGTAAATTTTTCTCTTGTAAAGTAAACTGACATATACCCAAGGTAGTTAATCCCTTTTTTGAACACGTTAGTAGAAGGTGTTTGATTAGCAAAGACATTGACATTTCTACTGAGGACCATAAGCTCAGAAAAAAATGTCTGAAATAAGAACTGTTTTGCTTCCTGAGTAAGCTTATTTCTCTCCTCCCCCTTTTCCTCACTCTCTACAAACAATAAATGCAGAATGTTTTCTGGGAAAATGGTCCATTAATTTGTGCAAGTAATCTCAAATGATTTCAAAATATTCAGCGAATACCTATCAGTTTTAGAATCAGATTCTGTCCTTAGAAAGCTACATTCATATTTTGAACCAAAATTTAAGAAAGCACAAATATCATTAACCAGTTAAAATAACAGCCCCAATGTTAACCTGCAGCCTCAATAATTTGAAGAGGTTGCAGATTCTGTTTCAAAGAATATGTAAGTAATTCCTCAGCTAGCCACTGTCTCTTTGAAATTTAGTCCCTACCCCTGTTCACACTGGTATGCATGCATGCACGCTATGTTGCTTCGGTTGTGCCCAACTCTTTGTGACCATATGGACTGTAACCCTCCAGGTTCCTCTGTCCATGGGATTCTCCAAGCAAGAATACTGGAGTGGATTGCCATGCCCTCCTCCAGGGTCAAAATGGTATATTTTGTACAAAAGAATTACAAGTCTTCAAGAAGAAAGAAACATATGTGGTAACTACTCCTTCACTGCCAGAACAGATTTTAACATAGAGTCTATTTTAAAATAAGTCAAGAAATCCTTGGAGTCTAAGTTGTTTTTCCATTAGAAGTCTGAGACTTGGCCCTACATATTTCTGTTCTGGAAAAACTCTATTGACATTCTGAATCACCTGGAAACATAAATTAACATTGAGTAGGTCTTAGAACATAATATTCATAGGCACAGCAAAAAAAAAAAAAAAAAGAACAAGAAAAAATACATCTGTGTTCAAAATATATTCACACAAAACTTCACAATATTCACTGCCCAGTAGGAATACATCAAAATAATTAGAAAAGCATTCTGTACTTAAAAACTCTGTGAAGACTACTGGTGGGAAAGTAAAATGACAACAATTGCTGTGGAAAACAATACAGAGGTGCCTTAAGAAATTAAAAATAGGATTACCATACAGTTCATCAATTTGACTTCTGAGTATGTAGTCACAAGAATTGAAAGCAGAAGCTCAAAGAAATATTTGTACATCCATGTTTATAATAGCATTATCCACAATAGCTCAAAATATGGATGCAACCGATAAACAGATGAATGGATAAGCAAAATACACACAATGGAATATTATTTGGTCTTAAATAGGAAGGAAATTCTGCAAAATGCTACAACATAAAAGCCCTGAGGACGTTATGTTATGAGAAATAAACCAGTTACAAAAAGACAAACACTGTATGATTCCACTTATATGAAATATTTAGAGTAATCAAAACCATGAGATAGGAAGAATAACGCTTGTTATACTGGTGGGAGGGGCTGGTGGGAGGAGGAAAGGGGAGAGTTATTGTTTAATGGGCAGAAAGTTTCAGCTCTACAAGATGAAAAGGGCTCTGAGAAATGGTGGTAATTTATATGTGGGCATCTAGTTTCTTATAAAATAGATTCTTCACATAATTATCGTTTTATGGTATTTGATAGTTATGGTACATTCCTGACCACTAAAGGGATCAAACAAGATAATTCCATAAATAAACTATTTTGCTAAACAGCTCTCTTACTGAAAAGTAATCACTATCAAGAATCCATTTTCAGGTCCTCAAGAAAATCCAGAGGACCAAATACAACTGGTTATCTATTAATTCTATTAGCTTCTCTCTGCATTAATCCTACCATGGGAATAAATATACCTAGGCTATTACAACTTGCTTCACAAATTAGAATAACAAAGTAGAGTACAGGCTGTTCAAGTCACAGATATCACTAAGAGAAAGAATTAGTTCTGAAAAGTTCTCAATTACATACCAAAAAGCTATGAGGGTCCTTGTTCCAGTTCCGTTGCTTCAGATCTGTACAAGAAAAAGTCAAGAAAGTGGTCATCAGATTTCTGCCAGGACAACTGCATGGGAGGAGGTCAACGTCCTACCACATCAACCCCAAGAAAAGGCAACAAAATAGCAACTTTCTAACTGTAATGACAACAACCACAACTTCGTTTTCTATGTCTGTGAGATTATTTCTGGTTTGTAAGTAAGTTTATTTGTATCATATTTTATATTCCACATACAAGTAATATCATATGATATTTGCCTTCCTCTGTCTGACTTCACTTAATATGACAATATCTAGTCCATCACTACAGTAAAAAGTCCTCCATTTTCATATCAAACACAACCAGACATCCTTTTTTCCTCTTCCACAGGCTGCACTGCACTTTGCTCACACTTCGTGGCTTAAATTTCTAGTTTTGTTATTTTAAACTGCAAGGTAATGTGATGTTATGTTTTATCTAAATATTTTCCAAGTACAATGATTTGAAATTATAACAGCTCACCAGAAGCAATGTAAAAGTAGATGAATGTTAGCGGTACTGAATGCCAAGTCACTGGCTTCTGTTCATGTTTGTATTTGGTGCACCTAGCAGTAAGCCAGCCATCTTTCTCCCCACAACAAGACTCCATGTCACTTCCTTCTGCTTTTCAAAGCAGTGAAAACAGCACTGTTTCACTGCTGTGGTAATCAGCATTTGTACAAGAACTTCTTAGAAATGATATATTAAATCAGTTGTAAAAAAAATTTTTTTTACTCTTGGACCTCACAATCCTAGTATTGTTTGGTTGAAGGCCAACTCAAGAAAAGTTGGGGTATCAGTGCATGTAACTTGCTCAGAGCCAGGAGGATGGATCTCTAGGCAGACATTCCAGCCGGAAACAGCACAAACAGGTTTTCCCATCAAGAGCACTCATGGGCGTAAAAGCCAGACAAGTTTTATAGTAATACTGAAATTTAAAAAGTAATACCACCCATGTCTAGGTAAATGTGACTGCAGATGCTTATCTGGGTGATATTTGGACTCAGATGTACTGATGAAATCATTTTGAGTTTAGGAAGATCTTAAAGAAATTGGGTGCTATTTTCCACTGGTTAAAACCACTTCACCACCTCCAGAAAGCCTCACACTGAGAGGACAGATTAAGATCCATTTACTCTTCCACCCAGGCACAATTTCTCTGACACTCAACGCTTTGAATATCTCATTTCAAAAGAACAGGGTAATTTCAAATGCCTGAATAATGAGTGCGATATTTCACCCTTATCCAGTGCTCAGTGTCATAAGGAAGCAGAGACAGAATCCTGAAAATACCCAAAGAAGGAACAAAATTCTCCTTTCAACTTCCACAGAATGCTGCAACGGTAACATCATTTTCTTTCTGAGTTGGCATATCATGCACCCCCTGCAAGAAAAATCTATATCTTAGCCTTAGGAAAAGCATTATTCTTATCCTTCATTTGAATTCATTATGTAGGTCAAATACAGTAAAGAAAGCTGCATTTGAAGACCATGCCTTGAATATATAAATTGCAGCCAGACAGAAAGAGTGGATGAAAAATGTTTCAGCAGTGAAGTCTTTAATAAAACATGTACCATCCATTTTCCCCCCACCAATTCTCAACAGACTCCCATTGTCTTCAAACAACAATAAGAGAAGCTGTCTGCAGTTAATTTAATCATTGTCATTTCCTAAGAAATAAGGACTGATGTCTATTGAAAATTATTCCAATTATGTCTTTGAAAATGAGTTCAAAACTGTTCAAATGACTGCTTTCAATACTATATTAACCTCCACCAAATGTTATTAGTTATTCTTACAATCTTCTTAGAGAAAAAAGAAAATGACATTACTGCCTAACTTTTTTTTATTCAGTAAAAATT
The DNA here is from genome assembly GCF_042477335.2 of Ovis canadensis. Taxonomy (NCBI): domain Eukaryota; kingdom Metazoa; phylum Chordata; class Mammalia; order Artiodactyla; family Bovidae; genus Ovis; species Ovis canadensis. Next base: position 90,286,747 of record NC_091252.1, read on the forward strand.
CAAACTGGAGATTTCACAATCATTTTAAAAATTTTGCTCAAATCTGGTCTACTTTAGGATTACTCTAACCCTTTTCGATGACATCCCAAGAAGTAATTTCTCTGATTAAAAACAAAAACATGGCCAAATCCATTTTATTGTACCAAATAAAATCAATGCTCTGCAATTACTTGAAAATAAGTAGAAGATAAGCAGAGAGAAGGCATCTCACAAAAAGAACGAAACAATAATGAAAATCACAGTGTCCATGTGTGCTGAGTCTCTTCAGTCGTATCTGACTCTTTGCAACCCTATAGGCTGTAGCCAGTCAGGCTCCTCTGTCCATGGATTCTCCAGGCAAGATTACTAGAGTGGGTTGCCATGCCCTCCTCCAGGGGACCTTCCTGACCCAGGGATCAAACCCACACCTCTTACATCTCCTGCATAGGCAGGCAGGTTCTTTACCACTAGTACCACCTGGGAAGCCTCCCCATGGACTGCAGCCCACCAGGCTCCTCTGTCCATGGGACCGTCCAGGCAAGAGTACCAGAGTGGGTTGCCATTGCCTTCTCCAGAAAATCTTAATAGCCAAAGTCTATTAAGCCCTGATTATTATTTCATTTTTGTTTATGCGAGGTGCTATACATGCATTCATCATGTAGTTTTCACAACAACTCTGTAAAGTTGATGCCGTTTTTATTCCCATTGTACTGATGAAGACGAATGTCTTGAAATGTGCAGCTCTGGCCTGGCTGGCGTCCACTACTCTGTGGACAGTTGCCACCCCAATGCTCATAGGTGGCTCCCTGTGCTACCCCAAACCCCTAACAAACCCCCTACATGTCTGTTTTTAATCAGTACTTTGATGAGGGCTCTCCATACAGGCACACATTTTCAGTTGACTGTATTTCTCTCTCCAGAACCCAGATACCCTGGAAGAGGGATTGTGTGGGGAGGTGTAGAGAACAGGGAGGATCCAGGTCAGTGACCTCTGCATCCACAACCCAACCTCCTCTCATGAGGCCAAACTTCCCTCATCTCAGCTTTTTCCAGGTACCCAGGGCTCTCTTTCCCTAAAGCTCCATCACACTCCTTAGAAATGCCCATGAGTACAGATTCATTTGTGTCCACTTCCTGCACCTAGAAAAACTCGCCTTCTCTTCCTCTCCCTGACCAAAGTATGTATTCCATATAAAATGCTGGCTTGTGAATATCAGCCTCAGTGGTTTAGAGTGAAGACAAAGGAACATTAAAGTAGAAGAGGCTGTGGGCCCCCTCTAGCCCAGCTGCTTTTGGAAGCTTTCTCTCCATCACTCGAGTCTGCCATGTCTAAACCAAAACTGCAGATAAGTTCAGCCCCTCTTTCCCAGGGCTCTTGGACCCCATGCACTGCACCTGGACATGCCTCTGAGTCCTTTCTGAAGCTGCCCAGTTGTTCACCAGATGCTCTCTGCCAGCCAGGAGTGACCCTGCTATGACATGCACACATACATTAGCGGTTGGTTGGTTGCAGCGTAACTTTGCCAATTGTGTCGGCCAACTCTCATCCTGACGGGGTTCAAGAGACTGTGTTCCATGAAGGAAGTAAAGTTCATGACTTTCAGACTTTTCTGGGCTTTGATATGCTGTGAACTCTGGGTACACTTGATGAGAATGAAAGGAAGCACAGGGAGAAAGAAAAGAAAGGGGAAGAGAGCGATTTGGACAGTGAGTTATTGTAGGTCTTGGACCAGCCAGAAGGCAGCAGGGGGCCAGGCATGAGAGGTCAGGGAAAGAAGCTGCCACAGAAGAGGATCTGAAGACAGACAAACACACAACACAGAAGTCACTTCTCAGCTTTACCATTCCCTATTCTGCTCCTCCCAGAGGCTGAAATTACACCTTTTACCTGTGTGCACCCTCCCGTAAGTTTCAACATGCATGCGTGCATGCTAAGTTGCTTCAGTCGGGTTTGACTCTATATGACCCTATGGACTGTAGCCCACCAGGTTCCTCTGTCCATGGGATTCTCCAGGCAAGAATGCTAGAGTAGATGGTCATGCCCTTCTCCAGGGGATCTTCCCAACCCAGGGATTGAACCACATCTCTTACGTCTCCTGCATTGGCAGGCGGGGTCTTTACCACTAACGCCAAAGTTCCAACACACACCCTAGAAACTCACATGAGCACAAATTCACTTATGTCAACTTCCTGACCTAGGAAGACTCCTCTTCTGTGCCTCTCTCTGAACACAGTGGGTATTCTGCATTAAACGCTGGTTCATGAATGTCAGTATCAGTGGTTTACAGGAAAGAAGGAACATTAAAGTAGGAGAGGCTATCAGGACCTTCCCACCTACACCCTGCCCCACTCACCTCCTGATGGTGGGACGGAGGGTGGATGAACGAGATGCAGATGCTAAATGCAGGTTATACAAGAAGCTTTCCCCTTCTCTTTCCTGTTGGTCTAAAGTCACTACATTTCTAATCGCTTGGCCTTTCTTGCAAGAGCAAGCTCCTGATTCACCACCCCTACCAACAGCATGGACTTCCCCAGTGGCTCAGCCCTAAAGAATCCACCTGCAATGGTGGGTGGGGAAGATCCCCTGGAGGAGGGCATGACAACCCACTCCAGTATTCTCGCCTGGAGAATCCCATGGACAGAGAAACCTGGTGGGCTACAGTTCATAGGGTCACGCAGAGTCAGATGCAACTGAAATGACTGAGCATGCATGCCCACACCCAGAGCATGGGCTTCCCAGGTGGCGCAGTGGTGAAGAACCCACCTGCCAATGCAGTAGATGAGGATTCCATCCCTGGTCGGGAAGATCCCCTGGAGAAAGAAGTGGAAACCCACTCTAGTATTTCTGCCTGGGAAATCCCATGGACATAGGAGCCTGGTGGGCTACAGTCTACAGGGTAGCAAAAGAGTCAGACCACAACCTAGTGACTAAACAACAACAACAACAACCACGAGCATATTTTTAAACCTGAAGTTGATGGGCAAGTCCGACATGATGCCTATTATTGAGTGTTCAAAGGAACAAAGTATCTTCAGGACGTTTGTCCACCATGTCCTTGTTCCAAGGTGGCTCTGCCCATAAGCACAGCATCAATTCCACTTTTTATGTTTTTGATAGTAAAACATATATATTCACATAGTTTTAAATTTAAAATGCAAAAGAAAAACATTAACAAAAGAAAACAAAAATCATCCATGAGCCCAACTCCAGAGATAACCCGCTCTTTACTTGTTGTGTTTTCCTGCTTCATTTTCTTCTATTCATTTGGAAAATTTGGAATGTAACCAGGGATATTCTATACATACAGCTTTGTGTCTACAAAGCCTCAACTCAGAGCTCTGTGCAAATGGGGATTAGAGCTAATATTTGAGCTACTTGACAAGTCACATTTAGATCCTTTAATCACAGCAGAGGCCCTGACATTCCACTAACTTTATCAGGCATGTATGAGATTTTGGACAGCACCCTAATGAGCCGTAATGCTCTGAAGAGCATTCTTTTCTTATCTTGGTTTTTGAGCAGGAGGTCCTAGGGTGCAGAACAATGTAAAAGTCCACATGGACATTTTCAACATTTGAAAGCAGCACATAAAGCACAGAAGTGCTTTTGAGAACAAGACCAATAACTTATAAGGTTCAATGATTGGTGCCATATCAAGTGTTCATTGTTCAACATTTCTGTGTTCTTTGAGGGGGAAAGCTACATAATGACAGAAAGCAAAGATTGTTTCTCTCAAAATTCACTGAAAAACATCAGATTCAGGATCAACTGGTTCTAGAGAACTATGGAAAATATAGAAAAACTTTCTTAGAAAAAACATTGGGGATATATTAGAAAACATACTATGATGATATTTCACATACACACCACTTGATTTAACAATTTCTTAAACTGTCCCCAAAATGTCTTTTTAGAATTGGTTTGTAAAGACCATCTTAATAACAAACTAAATTTAGGCCAACAGCTTAACTCTAACTTCCCAAACATTTCATGAGTTATTATAATCAATTATAGCATCTCCAATCAAGAGAACATTTTAATTTGTTCATACAAGAAACTGACTGCACCCAGTTAATTCAACTGAAAAAAAAAAAAAAAGATGCAAGCCCAAAGAAAGCAAAAGAAATGGAGAGCAATCTTTCTGTAAAGAGTGAAGAATATCTCTTCTCCTTTCAATAGAAAATGAGTAATTCCTATTAAGGTTATCAGCATCATCAGGAGGAGAAAAATTTTCCTCATCTTTCTGTCTTGGCTGTCTTGAGCCTGAACTCTCTGAGGACACTTACTAGAAGGTTCTAAGGAGGTGTTACAAAAATGGCCACAGCCATATATATTGGCAGCCCTTGGAGTAGGTGGAGGGTTGTTCACTGTTTAGTTTAGAATCGTGTCTGACTCTTTGTGACCCTATGGACTGTAGCCTGCCAGGTCCATGGGATTTCTCAGGCAAGAATACTGGAGCAGGTAGCCATTTCCTCCTCCAGAGGATCTTCCTGACCCAGAGATTGAACCTGCATTTCATGCATTGCAGGGCAGATTCTTCACCACTGAGCCGCCTGGGAGAGAGGAGAGCAAAAAACTCTTATGAGGTTGAGCTGCAACTTACGAGTTCAGAGAGCAGGCATACAGAGAGGGATATACTTGTTTTGTTGTTGCTGGAATATATATGTTGCTTGCACTCTCTTTGTACAATTAGGTTACTGCCAGCTGTTCAATGTGGTAATAACTTCCAGTAATACTCTGTTTTCCACTGGCCAACTCACCTGGCACAGTCATATGATGGCTCAGGACCAGAGATCATATCATAGCGTAAATAGGTCTCTCTGCGTCTCTCTGTGTCTATGACAAGTGAAGGGAAACAGGGTTTCAAATAAACCTGAAGCAAGTTTGGGGAAAATCCTTCCAAATTTTAAAGCTCACGGTCGAATGAAACAGGAGAGAGAAACCCTAAAATTTGACATTATCAGCAATAAGCTGTGAAGCCCAAAGAAGGTTTTTTGAACAATCAGTAAAAATGAAAACAATTCCAATCAGCTTATGCCAGACAGACTGGATTATCTTTCTATGCTATCTAGAGAAAAATGACTCTAAGATCACTATCGTGTGACGAGGCCACCAATGAACAGGCACCTAAACATGTAGGGGCAAAGTATTTCAGAGATCTGTCAGGCTGTTAGTTTTTAAATAACCTTAATTTTCTGACTAATGTGCTGCTTCTGGTATTTTGTCAGCTTTTTAAAATGTGAAATTTATTGTCATTTCTAACATGTTTTTTCAATACCAAGTTTCTTAGAACTTTTTTTTTTGTAAGTCTGCATTATATTTGCACCTTGTTTAACTCCAATTTCTCACATTACAGCCTGGTCTCAGTTGAGCAATGGTAATGATAGGGGGGAAGGGGTTGAAGAGGGAGTTGAGGATTATGTCCATGTCTGGGTCGTCCTCTCCTGGGACCATGAAATGGTGGTAGCCAGAGATTTGTGCTGTTCTCCAAGGAACATGAGGATCTTGGGCACAAGACTAGGGTCTGTGTGAGCCAGACATCCCTCCAACCTTGAAATATTAGCATTGTATTTTGTTAAGTGTGCCTACAGCTTTCCTGTTCTCCAAGTTATTGAAGCATTTGTTTAATCTGCAGCATGGAATAACTGCATTCCCATGCTTGCCAAGAGCATTAAATCCAACTGGCTGGTTCTCAATCCATGTCAAATGCTCAGTTACAGTAAACAATATTTATATAATATGTCTAAAGGCCTATCTATTACTCTATATTGCAGAGTTATTTACTCTTAGAGTGCTGAGACTTCAGGAGGTCTGTGATTCCCTGAAATTGTATACAGAATTTAATGTGTGTCTGCATTTACAGCTTTCATCAGAGTCTCAAATTGGTCTATGACACATGAAAGCTAATAATCACTAATCTACATTTCAAGTGCCACCAAGGAGGTGATACTAAAAATAAAAAAATAACAATACTTCATACCTTCAAAATGTTTTTAAAAAATTTATACTAGAAAGTTTAAAATCCATTACTAAAGTAAGCTGGGCCAGTAGAAACATGTCATTGGTTTACATGAGAAATTGTAAAAGATACCCCAATAAAACAAAGGAAGTTTTCAAATGTACTGTTAATTTCATTCCCCAGTGTATCGTTGCTATGAACTGAATCATGGCCCCCTGCCCCCAAATTCAGATTGAAGTCTAACCTCCAGTGTGAAGGTTATTTGGAGATGGGCCTTTCAGAGCTCATAAGGATGAAAACCTCATGATGGGATTAGTGCCCTTAGAAAAGAACCTAAAAGAAAGCAATCACCTCTTTCTGCCCTGGGAGGACGAGGACACATCAAGAAGGTGGCCGTCTGCAAGCCAGGAAGAGAGCCTGCACCGGAGCCTAGCCAAGCTGTCACCTTGATATGGAACTTGTGAGCCTTCAGAACTGTGAGGAATACGTGTCTGTCATTTAAGCCACCAGGTCTAGGGTATTTTGCTACAGCAGCTCAAGCTACGACAGTGAGTATGAGGCAAAGCTTACAGAAGAATTGTTCTCTAGTGTTAGTAGAAAGAGAGCTGGGCATGTCAGGAGATGTGATCATGAATCTATAGCTAATTGCTTCTTACCCTTTACATTGAAGGTTAAACTTAGAATCAAATTTGCCACAGTACTCTCGTAAAGGTCTAGAACCTTCCCACATACACTTTGTATATTAACTTTACTTCAAGACACCATTTACATTTCATACCAATATTTTCCTTTTTCTCATCCACCAACTTGCCGTTTTATTGTAGTTTGCTGTATCAATCTCTTCAAGTTGCCTCAAATGGTTTCAAAAACAAGTCAGATTATAAGCGAGAATATAAATGAGGGCTTCCCTGGTGATCCAGTGGTTAAGAATCCTCCTGCCAATGCAGAGGACACAGGCTGGATCAGGGAAGAATCTTTCCTGGTCAGGGAGGTTTCACATGCTGTGGGGCAACTGAGCCTGTGTGCCACAACTGCTGAAGCCTGCACACTCTAGGGCCCAAAAGCCACAACTACTGAGCCTGCACACTCTAGGGCCTGTGCTCTGCAACAAGAGAAACCTCCATAATAAGAAGCCCATATAAGACAATTAGAGAGTAAACCCCCCACTCGCTGCAACTAGAGAAAGCCCTCATGCACCAACAAAGACCCAGCACAGCCAAAAATAAATAAATAAGATTAAAAATAAAATGAACCAAAAAAAGAATATAATTGAATAAATTAATGACATTTCCATTTTAAAATTAAAAATATAAATATTCATAACTGCTTTGGAAATTATATGCAAACATTTCTTTGAAGAAACTATCTCAACGATGCTCATAATTCCATGAGAATGATTTTCCTCTTCTAAGAGCCTTTAGTTTGAGGCTCATGGACTGTCCGAGGGTCCTGTGAACAGAACTCTGGGATTCTATATACTCAAATGGGGAAAACATACCTTCAGTTTCACTGAATTCTAACTGAAATTTAACAGTTCCTTCAAATATATACACTGACAACAAACCACAGAAGTATTATCAGTGTCTGTGATTTTGTTTCCCATAGAAACCACAGGTGTTCTTGTCTCCAGCTGGTTTATTGCAGCTCTCTCCAAATATCACTTATGCTCCTCACCACCATTCAAATGTCACCAAACTTGCTGCTGGATTGTTATTTAATGCATTAATATAGAAGCACACATATTACTATATCACACATTTTTATTATTATATTTTTACATATCTGGTTTCTTTGTAGTCCTTTGCATTTTGTTTTATGCATTTAAAACCATTATTCTGAATAAGGGTCCGTGTGTGAAGTGTGAAAATCACTCAGTTGTGTCTGACTGTTTGTAACTCCATGGACTGTAGCCTGCCAGGCTCCTCTGTTCATGGAATCTTCCAGGCCAGAATACTGGAGTGAGTAGCCCTTCCCTTCTCCAGGGGATCTTTCCAACCCAGGGATAGAACCCAGGTCTCCCACATTGCAGGAGGATTCTTTACCATCTGAGCCACTGGGGAAGCCCAAAATACTTTACCACTGTGCCACCCAGAATATCCTAGAATATCCATAGGCTTCTTCCAATTGCCAAGAGTGTCCAGGGCATAGAAGAAGTCAAAACTCTGATACACACAAATTGTTTAGGCAGCATTTTACAAAGTGTTTGCAAATATTTTACTGCGAGCTACACTATGCCTAGGAAATAGTGGTTTCTCTTAACTGGAGAACTAAAGCATCTTCTTTTAAATAAAAAGGAATATTAGAAGCTGCACAAGTCTCATAGACATCTTGACATTAAAAGTCACCATCAGCCCTGACCTAATAAAGCCATTTCTTAAGTCTGTACTTTTAACTTCTGAAAAGACATTCAACAACTTTGTGAAACTTTGGGTCAGCATTTCTCTGACAGAAAGAGAAAAAAAAACTGACATTTAAAACATCTCTTAAGAATCAGTACTGTGTGAAGACTCATTATACACTTTGCAAATTATATAAGCCCCTCCCTTTTATTTTTTTTTCCTTGTGAGTCAGCCTTCTTTTGAATTTTCATCAGATACTTTGGTACTTTTAGCACAACTAGAGTAGGACAAGAATAAGGAACTAAAACAAAAGGCTGTCGATACGATTACTCAATACACACTTGAAAATTAGTTACTGCTGTGACATTGTATGAGTGTGTTGGGGAGAATAGTATACATGTGGTGACACCACTCCATGAAGGCCATGGGCAAGGGGCTTTGTTCCTACTTTCCAATTTCTTTGGTGGAAGATCAGGAGAGGGACTAAATACTGACTGGGGATATTTACTCTCACCCCCCGTGGATAGAGGAGCCTGGTGGATTGCTGTCCATGGGATCGCACAGACTTGGACACAACTAAAGCCACTTAGCACACGTGCATGCACTGGAGAAGGAAATGGCAACCCACTCCAGTATTCTTGCCTGGAGAACCCCAGGGACAGAGGAGCCTGGTGGGCTGCCATCTACGGGGTCGTACAGAGTCGGACACGACTGAAGCAACTTAACAGCAGCAGCAGCAGCCACTACTCCAGGTGGTAACTACAGCAAGAAGCAGGAATTGAGGCAGCATGGTGTGTCCCTGCCAAGGTGGAGTTTATCCTCTCAGTCTCTTTCTCTTTCAGGCCAACAGGAGGTTATTAGCACTGGGCCACCTGCCCCTATGCCAGCAAAAGTTGTAGCTGGAAATCATAGTTCATAGTTAAATGATAAGGCACCAGCTCTGCTCAGTATACATTAATTACTTTGCATAACTAATAAGTTTTCAGATGGCTGATTTCTTACCTTTTAAGCAATGGCACTTTTTTTATGTTAGTTATTTTTACACAACTGAATATATATTATGAATATACTATATACCTCTTATGTACTTAGAAAAGTAGCCTGTAGTTTAATCTTCTATTAATGACTCTGGGTCAACATTAGAAATATCCACTTTCTTCAGTCCTGAGAAAGAAGAATGAAGCTGGAGGAATCAACCTTTCTGACTTCAGATGATACTACAAAGCTACAGTCATCAAGACAGTATGGTACTAGACAAAAACAGAAATATAGACCAATGGAACAAGATAGAAAGCCCAGAGATAAACCCATGCACCTATGGGTACCTTATTTTTGACAAAGGAGGCAAGAATATATGATGGGGCAAAAACAGCACTTCAATAAGTGGTGCTGAGGAAACTGGACAGCTACATGTAAACTAATGAAATTATAACACTTCCTTAATGCCATATACTCATTATCAATTAAAGATCTAAATGTAAGACCAGAAACTATAAAACTCTTAGAGGAAAACATAGGCAGAACACTCAATGATATAAACCAAAGCAAGATCCTCTATGACCCAGTTCCTAGAGTAATGGAAATAAAAACAAAAATAAGCAAGTGGGACCTAATTAAACTTAAAAGCTTTTGCACAGCAAAAGAAACTACAGACAAGGTGAAAAAACAACCCTCAGAATGGGAGAAAATAATAGCAAAGGAAACAACTGACAAAGAATTAAATTGCAAAATATACTAGCCATTCATACAACTCAATATCAGAAAAACAAACAACCCAGTCAAAAAGTGGGAAAAAGACCTAAACAAGCATTTCTCCAAAGAAGACATACATATGGCGAACAAACATGAAAAGATGCTCAACGTCGCTCATTATTAGAGAAATGCAAATGAAAACAACAATGAGATACCACCTCACACCAGTCACAATGGCCATCATCAAAAAGTCTACAAACAATAAATGCTGGAGAAGGTGTGGAGAAAAGGGAACCCTTTTGCACTGCTGGCGGCAATGTAAATTGATACAGCTACTATAGAAGATGGTATGGAGATTCCTTAAAAAACTAGGAATAAAACCACCATATGACCCAATAATCCCACTACTAGGCATATATCCTGAGGAAGCCAAAATCAAAAAAGACAAATGTACCCCAGTGTTCATTGCAGCACTATTTACAATAGCTAGAACATGGAAGCAGCCTAGACATCCATCAGCAGAGGAATGGATAAAGATGTTGTGGTACGTAGATACAATGGAATGCTGCTCAGCCAATAGTCAGTTCTAAAGAGGTGGATGAACCTAGAGCCTATTATCCAGAGTGCAGTAAGTCAGAAAGAGAAAGATAAATATCATATACTAATGCATGTATATGGAATCTAGAAAGATGGCACTGATTAATTTATTTACAGGGCAGCAATGGAGAAACAGACATGACGACAGACTTATGAACATGGGCAGAAGGGAGGAAAGGATGAGGTGTATGGAGAGAGTGATATGGAAACTTACATTACCATATGTAAAACAGATGGCCAATGGGAATTTGCTGTATGACTCAGGAACTCAAACAGGGGCTCTGTATCAACCTAGACAGGTGGGATGGAGAAGGAGATGGGAGGGAAGTTCAAGAGGGAGGGGACATATATACACCTATGGCTGATTCGGGTTGATGTTTAACAGAAAATAACAAAATTCTGTTAAACAATATCCGTCAATTAAATAAATTAAAATTTTAAAAAAAATCTGCTTTCTTGCATGGGCATAGTACAAGGTGTGAATTAACAATGCCACCTGCCCTGTCAGTAAACAAAGGATGCTACAGCCATCAAGCCATCACATTGCTGCCTCCCCTACAGGGAGCTCTGAGGGAACTCAGCATGGAAACAGGATGCCTGAAGCTGCCCCCAGTGGTGCACCCTGAGGACACGCGGGATGAAAAAGCACAGGATACTGGCCCTAGATAGCTGAGGTGCACATCAAAGGAATATTTCAGTGATCCCAGACTCCTGCATTTCCCCATACATAGAAAAGCACTAAATTCATTAACTTGAGATACCTGGTTTTCTTTCATTAACAGTAATCTTTTGATGCCCCGATTACCTAGTCTTTGTTGTAAAAAACTCCTATATATCCTGGCTCCCCCTTTGCCTCTTAGGAGCAGTCCCTCAGAGTGATCTGAGAGTCTTGTCCCTTGGGCTTGAAGTCCTCAGAATGTCCACTGAATGAAACATAATTCTCAATTTTTAGGGGGTTCATTTTTTTTCAGTCAACAAAGGGTAATTCCTAGGATCCTGAGGGTCTTTGACCATAATTTGAATTGATGCTTAGATCTCTGAACTCTTACAGCTGCTTTTTATATATTTTTGTCTAATTCTTTGATGTCTAACATTATTTCTCCCTGTTTTCAATAGTACTAATGAAAAATTTCTCCTATGTTCCAATAGATTTGGAAAGCAGATATGCAATAAGAAAAAAATTGAGGGCTTCAGGTCATTTTGAATGGAATAAAAACTGTAGTGCATGGGATTTATTTGTTTACGATATCTATTTGACTATTCACAGTTTCACTGATTTGCTGATTTCTGCTATATGCTGGACGTATGAGTTTTTGGTATAGATAATTTCCAAATAAATGAGATTCACCTACATTTGGTTTTCAGTGTCAAACATTCAGAGAGGCCACCTTGCTCTCATAGGTATATCTATATACCAGCTCAAAGAAATGCTTATTACAGCTTTTGGATGATGGCAAGCCTCTGTCATTGAGTTAAAAAGAATCTCCTGCATCTAGTAACTGAAATATTTCCAGACCTTGACTGCACAAACTGTGGGTCCTGCTGTCAGAAATCTCTGAGTCACACACGTATTTTCACAGAGGCAGCAAAACTCCGTTTTCCCACTTCCTCTTTCACCCATGCTTAATTTGTCTCATTTAGTTGTAACCACACCATGTGGCAGAAGGACTGTGGACACACACTGAAATCCTGCTTCTGCTTCCAACTAGCTGTGTGGGACTTTGGGGAAACCATCATTCCTATCAGGTCTCAATTTCTGCATTTCTTAAGTGATTATAATTTAGGACCTGGGGCATTTGTGAAGACAAAGCGACACAATTCCCATGAATTTGCCCAGTTGGTCTCAGGCACTTAGCTGATGCTTAATAATGGTTTCCTCTCTTTTCCCACGTTCCTTTATGATTCTATTTGTTGACTCTGCAATATGCAACTATATAGATCGCCTTCAAAACACACAGTTATCATCTGGAGTCAGCGTTGATCAACAGCCCAAGAGCTTTAGCCATTCTGCATAAGTCCCCATAAGGTTTAAAATGCAGCTGTATAGCAGTACTGTCACATTGCCTTAGGAGCATATACAAGTCCAAATCCAAGTCTGTCAGCCCTTAGCCCAGGCTTTTCTTGATGAAAGGGTTTGCACTGTATTTATCTTTTCCTTCCCAGCTCTCAGCCCATCACCTAGGACTTTGTGTGTGCTAAGCTGCTCCAGACGTGTCCGACTCCTGGCGACCCTGTGAACCACAGCCCACCAGGCTTCTCTGTTGATGGGATTCTCCAGGCAAGAATATTGGAGTGGGTTGCCATGCCCTCCTCCAAGGGATCTTCCCAACCCAGGAATCAAACCTACATCTCTTACGTCTACCTCCCATTGGCAGGCAGATTCACCACTAACACCACTGGGAGCAAACACTGAAAAAAATTTTTTTAAAAAGTGAAGAACCATTTTGATATCTTGAATGATGTACTTGTTACATCAGGGCTTCCTGGAAGAGTAAGTCATTGGAACAGAAGCCAGAAATCCTGGAAAACAAGAGGCCAGGATGATCAGATCCATAGACAGCCACCTATTGATGGCTCTCTGCTGACCTCCTAGTACCACAAATGGCTGTAACATTAACCTGGGAACTCTCCCACCTATCTTCTAATTGGAAAAGGGAAAAAAAAATCCTCATTTGCATTTCTAGAAGAGTCAGTCTGTCTATGCCTAAAATAGTCATTTAAGTCATGAGAAAATTAACGAGAAGGCTGGTACTTCCTGGCTGTCTACTCAGCCCTTTCCATCTCGACACTGATCCAGACAGGTGTCTTTCTTAGGAGAAAAAACCAGTTGCCCCTCAAGAGCCTTTCTTCTCATTTTCTTGGGCTCCCTTGTCCTTCACTTACTACACCTGCTCCTTAGTAATTTCTACCATACACTCTTCACCAAGCATTTTTCCATCTCCACAACCATCACCAGGCCCGTCTATCTTTATTCTTCTCCCTATATTTCTACCTTCTTCCTCTTTCTGCATCTATCCATCTTACACATACATATTAGAATGAGCTTTCACAAAAATTACATCTCACTAATTTTAAAAGAAATGAATAATAGTTCTCTATCACTAGCTTTTCCTCTCAACCAGTGAAACTACCCTCAACTTCCTTCTTCTCTGGTTCTACCCACTCGGGTATCTGATTCTAAGAAGCTCTCCATGACAGTCAAATTAACCTCATCAATGCTTATTTTCTCATTATTTAATAATGCTTCAGTATGGTGACTTTTATCTAGAATCCCCTTCCATGCCTTCTCATCCAAACTCATTTCCTTAAATTCCTTAAAAATGTAACATTTTAGAGTTTAAAGAAATAACCTTGGGTTAGAGCTCAACAGTGCAATGCAATCCCCTTATTTCTTTGCAGTCAAGAAACCAAGACCCAGAGACGATCTGTGACATCCTTCTGCAGAAAGGTCTCGGCATCCACACCCTCACCCTACAGCTGCTCTCAGGAAAGCAGGTACATGGCAACAAAGAGGCAGAGTGATGAACACTCAGGAACACCTCCCAGTTCCAATTCTCAGCCCTGACCCTCACAATGAAAACATTTCATGAAGGACGAATCTGAAACTCAGGAAGGGCAAACATTGGGTTGGCCAAAAAGTTCATCTGAGTTTTCCAAAAAATGTTATGGGAAACCCCAAACTAACTTTTTGGCCAACTCAATAATTTACTTGCTCAAAGTCATGGAGAGAGTCAATGCCAGACTCAGTTCTCAGACCTCAGTGTGTTTACCCCCAAATCTCACTTTATTTCTCTCTCTCCTTGCTCCCTCCACCTGTACACACTATATACAACCCACATTTGTGTTTCTTCCCCTCTGTGTATGATCCATCATAGGGGTGGTTCTATTAGTTTATTAAGGATGACACAATAGAATACCATAGACTGGGAGGCCTCAGCTACAGAAGTTTATTTTCTCAGGGTTGTTGAGGCTGAAGTGTAAGATCAAGATGTCACAGTTAGTTTAGGATTGACATTAACATTCCCACTTCAACTTAATTACCTCTTGAATGGCCCTATCTCTAAATACGGTCATATTCTGAGGCTCTAGGGGTTAGGGCTATAACATATGAATTTGGAGAGAACACAATTCTGTCCATAACAGGAGTCTAGAACTGTACCTTCTATTTCTGTTATCCTTAATCTCACTCCCCCACCAAGTAATCTTTTTCACCAAATTATGATAAGAATAACACAATTAGTATTTAATAAGGTTTAGACTCTTTTGCAGATCTAAATTTAAAGTGAGAAGAACCTAGAAAAGTATTCACCATGCCTTTATTGTTATCTACATCCTGCTTTTTGCTTCAAACACTCATTAAAAACAGTGAGTAATAATTAATGTCTTCTAACAGCATTAAGCCCATCCAATCCCAAAGAAAGGTAATGCCAAAAAATGCTCAAACTACTGCACAATTGCACTCATCTCACATGCTAGTAAAGTAAGGCTTGAAATTCTCCAAGCCAGGCTTCAGCAATACGTGAACCATGAACTTCCAGATGGTCAAGCTGGTTTTAGAAAAGGCAGAGGAACCAGAGATCAAATTGCCAACATCTGCTGGATAATGGAAAAAGCAAAAGAGTTCCAGAAAAACATCTGTTTCTGCTTTATTGACTATGCCAAAGCCTTTGATTGTGTGGATCACAAGAAACTGTGGAAAATTCTGAAAGAGATGGGAATACCAGACCACCTGACCTGCCTCTTGAGAAACCTATATGCAGGTCAGGAAGCAACAGTTAGAACTGGACATGGAACAACAGACTGGTTCCAAATAGGAACAGGAGTATGTCAAGGCTATATATTGTCACCCTGATTATTTAACTTTTACGCAGAGTACATCATGAGAAACACTGGGCTGGAAGAAGCAAGATTGCCGGAAGAAATATCAATCACCTCAGATATGCACATGACACCACCCTTATGGCAGAAGGTGAAGAGGAACTAAAAAGCCTCCTGATGAAAGTGAAAGAGGCGAGTGAAAAAGTTGGCTTAAAGCTCAACATTCAGAAAATGAAGATCATGGCATCTGGTCCCATTACTTCATGGGAAATAGATGGGGAAACAGTGAAAACAGTGTCAGACTTTATTTTGGGGGGCTCCAAAATCACTGCAGATGGTGACTGCAGCCATGAAATTAAGACGCTTACTCCTTGGAAGGAAAGTTATGACCAACCTAGATAGCAGATTAAAAAGCAGAGACATTACTTTGCTAACAAAGGTCCATCTAGCCAAGGCTATGGTTTTTCCAGTGGTCATGTATGGATGTGAGAGTTGGACTGTGAAGAAGGCTGAGCACCAAAGAATTGATGCTTTTGGACTGTGGTGTTGGACAAGACTCTTGAGAGTCCCTTGTACTACAAGGAGATCCAACCAGTCCATTCTGAAGGAGATCAGTCCTGGGATTTCTTTGGAAGGAATGATGCTAAACCTGAAACTCCAGTACTTTGGCCACCTCATGCGAAGAGTTGACTCATTGGAAAAGACCCTGATGCTGGGAGAGATTGGGGGCAGGAGGAGAAGGGGACGACAGAGGATGAGATGGCTGGATGGCATCACCAACTCAATGGACGTGAGTTAGAGTGAACTTTGGGAGTTGGTGATGGACAGGGAGGCCTGGCGTGCTGCGATTCATGGGGTCGCAAAGAGTCGGACATGACTGAGCGACTGAACTGAACTGAACTGATGCGCTAAGTACTACACTCATAGTACATACACTCATCACATACCGAGTTACTCTTCCCAAGTTGCCCCTCTCACATGCACCCACTGACAAATATTACAACCAGCAAATAAAGAATTGCTCATAAGAATCCTACTGTTGAAAAGAAGAAAGGCACAGAGTTTCTTTGAAAACTGCTACTTAACTGTAAAAAGTTCTCTAGAAGCTTCAGCAATTCTTACGGGGAGAGGGAGAAAAGTAAGACAGTGAACTGAGGAAAGAAATAAGAACAGGATGAGAAGGGGCCAAAATCTATGATGCACATGCTTATATTCCTGTCTAAAATATTCTAACAAGGACTTCAAATTTTTAATTTTACCACTTAATTCATCTTTTTTACCAAACCTATTCAGAAGTCAGCATTCCTTCCCAAAGCAGTTTTTACATACAACAAAGAATAAAGTATACTTCATATTAACTTCAGATCTCCTCAAAAAGACATTAGTGAAAGAACTATAAATATACTAGCCCCTACTGCAATACAATGGAACAGTAATATGCACTTATAATTTCCATAAAGCAGCAATACTTCTGAAGGTTCTAATTTGTTGCTAGTTTTATAAGATAAGAATATGTTTCAACTTAAGATCAGTTACAATATTTGTAACTTAGGAACATGGGGCAGTCCATTAAAAATGAGTTACAGTCTTCATAGTTCCCATTTCTAAAGAGTAAACAAGAACAATTATTTAAAAAAAAAAAACAAAACAAGGAACTCCTTAACAAGTATGACAAGTCATCTTCGATGAGGAAAGTTCTGCAATGGGACATATGGGGAAGAAGGTTAATGCATGCTGAAACATTACTATCTCTTCCAAATAATATGATTTCCCCAAAAAAAGAAAACTTAACCTTTATTAAACCTTATGTATCTAGTGCTAGCTCCTTTCCATTTCCCCAAAATGTCTCTCAGATGGAGCTCTTCCCTGAACTCTCTGTGTTAAACTACTCAGGACTCCAAATACCTCATCAATTTGTATTTATTTTGTGTGATTGACATTAACGTCTGCTCTACAGAAACCAGTGTGGAGGTCCCTCAGAAAACCGGAAATAGAACTACCATATGAACCAGCAATTCCACTCTGGGTATTTATCCAAAAGAAATGAAAACACTAACTTGAAAAATACCTGCACGCCCATGTTCACTGCAGTATTATTTACAATAGCCAAGACATGGAAACAACCTTCGTGTCTACTGATGGATGAATGGATAAAGAAAACATGGTCTACAGCTATCCATCAGTGTCCAAGGGGAACTGGTTCCAGGACCAGCCAATGGAGGATACCAAAATCCCCAGATGTTCAAGTCTCCTAGTTAACTCTCTGTATATTTTGGGGGGGTCCAAAATCACTGCTGATGGTGACTGCAGCCATGAAATTAAAAGACGCTTACTCCTTGGAAGGAAAGTTATGACCAACCTAGATAGCATATTCAAAAGCAGAGACATTACTTTGCCAACAAAGGTCCATCTAGTCAAGGCTATGGTTTTCCCAGTAGTCGTGTATGGATGTGAGAGTTGGACTATGAAGAAAGCTGAGTGCCAAAGAATTGATGCTTATGAACTGTGGTGTTGGAGAAGACTCTTGAGAGTCCCTTGGACTGCATGGAGATCCAACCAGTCCATCCTAAAGGAGATCAGTCCTGGGTGTTCATTGGAAGGACTGATGTTGAAGCTGAAACTCCAATACTTTGGCCACCTGATGTAGAGAGCTGACTCATTTGAAAATACCCTGATGCTGGGAAAGATTGAAAGTGGAAGGAGAAGGGGATGACAGAAGATGAGATGGCTGGATGGCATTACCGACTCAATAGACATAAGTTTGCGTAAACTCTGGGAGTTGGTGATGGAGAGGGAGGCCTGGTGGTTCATGGGGTCGCAAAGAGTCGGACACGACTGAGTGACTGAACTGAACTGAACTGAACTGAACTGAACTGATACACCTCTCAGGTTTAGGTTGGTTCATGAACCAACCTTGGATCATGTAGTATTCCATGTACTTATGGGGAAAAATCTGCATATAAGTGGACTTGCACAGTTAAGCCCATGTTGTTTAAGGGTCAACTGTGTGTGTGTGTCTGTGTGTGTGTACACTCACACAATGGAATATTACTTGGCCATAAAAAAGAAAATTCTGCCATTTATGACAGCATGGATGGACTTAAAGGGCATTTTGCCAAGTGAAATAAGTTAGAGAAAGAAAAACATTGCATGTTCTCACTTACATGTGGAATAGTAAAAGAAACTCTTAAAAAAAAAGAAAACCCGCAGATACAGAGAACATATTGGTAGTTGCCAGAGGTGAGGGAAGGAAGGGGAAGGCGGCAGCGAAGGCAGTGCCAGTGGGAAGAGGGGGGAATGGGTGAAGGTAACCAAAAGGTACAAACCTCCATTTGTAACAAATTGGGATGT
Source organism: Ovis canadensis (assembly GCF_042477335.2). NCBI lineage: Eukaryota > Metazoa > Chordata > Mammalia > Artiodactyla > Bovidae > Ovis > Ovis canadensis. The sequence goes on from NC_091252.1 coordinate 90,305,483, forward strand.
ACTCATACGACAGAACAGGGAGCAGCAAACGGAAATGAACTATTACCGATACAATAAAACAGCAAAAATAAATCCATGCATCACATACTGTGATGAACAAAAGGAGCCAGATTCCTAAGGGAACATGTCATTCGATGCCATTGACAAGAAGTTCTGGAACAGACAAAAGTAATCTACAGGGAAAGAAATCAGAGCCATGGTTGTCGTTGTCTCTGGGGAGAGGAGAGGATGAGGGATTGATTGTCATGGGGCACAAGGGAAATACTCCGTATCTTGGTAACGGTGTAGGTTACGTGAAAACATGCATCTGTTAAAACTCACAGAACTCTAATCCTTCTGGACTGCACATTTCACTATGCGGGGACGATACTTCCATCAAATAACCTAAAGCTCAGGAGATATTTAGACAATATTATTTTGATGAAATGAAAATTAAACCTGAAAACAAATAAAGTAATAAAATGGGGCAAAATCAGGGACTTTCCTGGTGGTCCAGTAGTTAAGACTTCCCTTTTCAATGAAGCAGGTTCAGGTTCAATTCCTGGTCAGGGAGCTAGTAATATCCCACAAGCCTCACAGCCAAGTAAAGTAACCAAAACATAAAACAGAAACAAGATAGTAACAAATTCAATAAAGACTTTAAAATGGTCCACATCCAAAAAAAAATCCTTAGGGCTTCCCTGGTGGTTCAGTGGTAAAAATCTGCCTGCCAATGCAAGAGACACGGGTTCAATCCCTGATCCAGAAGGATCCCACATGCCACAACTACTGAGCCTGTGCTCCAGAGTGGGAACCACAACTACTGAGGCCGTGTGCCGCAACTCCTGAAGCCCGTGTGCTCGACAGCCTGTGCTCCACCACAACACGAGGTCACTGCAGTGAGAAGCCAGAACACCGCAACGAGAGAAGTAGCCCCTGCTCACTGCAACAAGAGAAGGTCCGAGCAGCAACGAAGACCCAGCACAGCCAAAAACAAAAATACATAAAATCATATTTTTTCATCTTAAAAAAATAAATAAACAAAATTGGGCAAATTCATTTCACTCTTCCACTCAAGGAGTGTAAACTCAAGATTATGGATGCAATGGAAGCTTCAATTCTGTTTTGATTTCTACTTTTCCATACAACATGCTTCTGAAATCAGTAATTACCTTCCCCTGCCCCATTCTGGCCCATGAACTAAAGCCAACTTCATCATCCAGAACCTACAGAAACATGGAGACCTGTCCCAACAGAGCTACTAGCTGTGTTAGCAGAACTCTCTGTCTGCAACAAAGTGCCTTCCAGGAAGACTGTCAGGGATAAGGCTGAATGTATGATTTTTGCCTTATACAATGACTTTAGAAACTAACAGAGGATAAGCTAAAAGTCCATAGTAATTTTTCCTATGTGAGTTGGTAAGTAATATACTCTAGATTCAAGTACATAACTGAATTCCAATCATATGATTCTTAGCACTCTGGTTATAATTAAATGTACTTGCCTATAGTTGAAGTATTTTAAAATTCTCCCTAATCCTTTCTCTTCCCTCCCCCTACCCCCAAAACATGAACTATTTATAAAGCTTTCTGTCTCTTCATTTGGTTTTACTTATCTGGACTCCTAAGTCGTGCATGGTAAATTTCAGACCTATAATTTGTGGCTTCCTGCTTCCAAGACTTCTCCAGAGTCATTCTCATGTGACTGTTTTCCAGTTAAATATTTACACATATACACGGGGTACACAGGCAGTTCATATTTGACATGATTTAACAGCATCTACATCTGTTTCTCATCATAACATGAATGGAAAATGTGCCTGCTAAGCATTTTAAAAATATATTTGTGCAAAACATTGTTTCTAATCTCATCTTGAGACATTTCTTCATAAAGAAAATAGAAATAAGATGGCCTGTTTCTGATTCCTTAATTCCGTTCCTCTGGCTTCAGGGTCCTCTCTTGCTACCAATCATTACTTCCCAAGCTTAATCAAAGTATGCATTGTGTCTTTTTTTTTTTTATCTGTGAGCGAGAAACACAAAATTAAGTTGAGATATGAAGGCAAAAAAGTTAAGAAGCCCCCCAAACAACAACTGGCTTCAGTGCTAACCCCAAGATGAGCAAGACTTCATCTGAATAAAGCCGCTGATTATTCAAACATGTCTGAAGCCTGTTTCATGTTCCCAATACACAACTTCAAGCATGAGTTTTCCAAATTAAAAAAAAAAAAAAAGGCGAGAGAAAATTCTTGGCTTTCAAGAGGTAATCATTCCTAGGTCCCCCAATTTTCAAATCACAACACAAACATGTCTTCTAATTCTTCCCTGCTTTATTTTTAAAAGTCAAACATATTTTAAGTTCATACACTTTTCCAGAAATATAAGGCACAGTTAAATCATGAGAGCATACTCTTTAGAACACTAAGTTAGAATAAATTGATCCTATCTGATTATCATCCTATTGTTTTGGGCTTTAATCCAGAAATATTTCTCACTTTCATTCATGTATTATCATAAGCAATAACAAAGCAAGATAATAAAGAATGAAAACAAAAACTCTAGAGTGCACTATGAATCCTGGAAGCAAACCTCAGTTCATATGTAGTCAAGAAGTGAAAATAAAAAGAATAACTGTTTTCAGAGATTTGGGACTTATATTTCCAAATTGTGTCCAACTAAAGATCTTGACTTTTTTTTTCTTTTCTTTTCCATGATTATCTTTTGGCCATTTAATAGCTCATTTCACTCTGGAAAGAAAGTGATTGAATTAAAAAAGGAGATTTTTAAAAAAGAGAGAGATGAGACTGAAATGAGTATAATTGACCTCAACAGCCCTGAGGAAAAGCTTTATTTCCAAGAAGCCTGGAACATTCAGCTTAATAAAGCTTTTGGTGCATCTGAGAATTTAAATAATCCTTAATATTCTTAATTCCTGTCACACTGATTTAAAAGTGTAACAGTAGACATACTATTTTTACACATTCTGTTAAGGAATAATATGAAAAGTTGCTCAAATCCAGAAATGACACTATATACTCAGAGAAGCGTGTCTTGGGATATATTTCCTCAAACAAACAAATATACATATTTACATATTACATGTTAATAAAATAATACATGTAAAACACATATATGTACATGTTGGCTTTGGTTTGGCATTCCGACACTTTAACTTTCTATGCTTTAGAAGAAGGTAAAGAATTACAATATGTGAATAAGTAAAACCTACAGATGATTCAGTATTCTTGCCTAGAGAATCCCATGGATAGAGGAACCTGGCAGGCTATAGTCTATGGGGTCGCAAGAGTTGGACAAAACTGAGCAACTAAGCACACAGATGATCCAACTTTTTTATTCATGAACTTTCATTACATGCTAGATAAATATTTCAGGAAAAAAGATACTACATACATTTAATTGTTTTTAACTTTTGGAGAATTAAAACATGATGAGGATCAAAATGACCAAAAAAGCCTTTTAAAACCTTCCAGGAAGCAAAAAAGGGAATATTTCCCAATTCTTTTAAAGAAGGCAGCTGAACTCAGATATGAAAAACTAACAGAGACATTATAAGAAAAGAAAATTGTAGACCAGTATCCCTCATGAACACAGATGTAAAAATTCTTAATAAAATACTGGCAAGTTGAATTCAGTTACATATAGAAAGTATATTATATTATGACTGTTGGAAGTTTATCCCAGGCTTAACAATTGAAAAGCAATCAATATATGTCACCATATAAACAGAATAATAGGAGAAAATCTCACGATCATTTCAATAGATGCAGAAAGTGTATATACCAAAAACTCAGGCTCACATTGTGAAAAGATCAGGAACAAGGTGAGGGTAGAAACACTCTCACCACTTCTATTCGCCATTGTACTCAAGAAGCTACCCAGTGCAATGGGGCAAGAAAAAATTTTAAACAAATTCTACAGAATAGAAGGGAAAAAGAAAAACTCTTCATTTGCAGATGGCATGAATATTTTGAAAGGAAATCCTATGAAATTAAAACAAACAAAAAGCTCTTAGAACTAACTGAATTATCAAAAGGTGGCATAGAAGGTAAATAGAAAGTATAAATTTTGTATCTATGTTCTAACAATAAAAACTGGAAATGGAAATAAATTATAAACTAATGCCATTTATAATAGCATCAAAAAATATAAAATGGGGGAGGAGATTTGTTCAGGATGACAGAGTAGAAGGACGTGCACTCAAAATAGGGATAAATCTAACAAAAGATGTGAAAGACAACAATAAAATGCAAAAAATATTGTGAGAATTAAAGATCTAAAGAAATGGAAAGATATACCTTATCCAAGAGTCAGAAAACTCAATATTGTTACGATGTTAATTCTCTTTGAACTGATCTATCAATTCAGATCACACCCAATCAAAATTCCAGCAGAAATTTTTTAACTGATAAACTGACTCTATTATTTTTATTAAATGCAAAGGAGCTGAAAAAGACAAAACAACTTTATAACAATAACAACGAGTTACACATCTAATTCTGGATTCATCATAAAGCTAAAGTAATCAAGACAGTATAGTCTGACATGAAGTGTGGCAAATAGGTCAATGGAAAAAAGCAGAACGTCCAAAAATAAATCTACAAATATATGGTCAATTGATTTTTGATAAAACTGCATAAGCAGCTCAACAGAAAAAGCATAATCTTTTCAACAAATGGTGATGGAAGAATTGAATATCTAGGTGCAAAAACGGAAAAGGCAATGGCACCCCACTCCAGTACTCTTGCCTGGAAAATCCCATGGACAGAGGAGCCTGGAAGGCTGCAGTCCATGGGGTCGCTGAGGGTTGGACACAACTGAGCAACTTCACTTTCACGTTTTACTTTCATGCACTGGAGAAGGAAATGGCAACCCACTCCAGTGTTCTTGCCTGGAGAATCCCAGGGACAGGGGAGCCTGGTGGGCTGCCGTCTATGGGGTCGCACAGAGTCGGACACAACTGAAGTGACTTAGCAGTAGCAGCAGCAGGTACAAAAAAGAAAAAAAAAACATTTTTGATTCATATCTTTCTCTGCATACAAAATTGACTCAAAGTGAATCATACACCTAAAGGTAAAACCTGAAAGTATAAAATTTATAGAGGAAAAGATAGGAGCTTTTATTAAAATAACTTCTATTTCATGAAAGACATTTTTAAGGGAATAAAATGACAAACTATATGTGATGAAATGTTCATATTCAGAACATTTAAAGACATCTCAAAACTCAAGAAAACAATCCAATTTAAAAATTGGGCAAAAGATGTGAACAGAAGCCTCACAAAAGAAGACAGAGGTCAACTAAGCATTTGAAAAGATGTTCAGTGCTGTTACTCCTTAGGGAAATGAAAATCAAAAACACAGTGTTACCCCTACATACCTAATAGAACGGCTAAATTTAAAAATATTGGTCTCACTAGGCCTTGATATAGAAATGGAGCAAACAGAACTCTCATACATTACTGGTGGAAATATAAAATGGTCCAATCACTTTGGAAAACCAGTAGTTTCTTAAAAAGTTAAACATATACCAACTACAACCCAGCCATTCTACTCCTGGATACTTATCCAAGAGAAATGAAAGTATATGTATGTTCAAAGATATGTACACAAATGTATATAGCGGCTTTATTTGAAATAGCCAAACACTGGAAACAACCTAAATATACATCAATAAGTAAATGAGTAAATAAAATTGTGGTATACCCATTCAATGAAATATTGAAAGTGAAAACTGAAAGTGTTGGTTGCCCAGTTGTGTCTGACTCTTCGCAGCTTCATGGACTGTAGCCCACCAGGCTCCTCTGTCCATAGGAATCTCCAGTCAAGAATACTTGAGTGGGTAGCCATTCCCTTCTCCAGGGGATCTTCCTGACCAGGGTTAAACCCAGGTCTCCTGACTTGCAGGCAGATTCTTTACCACCTGAGCCACCAGGGAAGGTCACAATGGAATATTGAACCATTGTAAAAATAAATAAAACTGAATATCAATACATGGTAATAAGAGCAATGTCTCAAAATAATTATGATGAGTGAAAAATAAGACAAAAAAGGTAAAATTCTAGAAAATGCAAAATAATCTATAATATAAAGCAGATCAGTGGTTACCTGAGGATGTGGAAAATAAGGAAGGGCTGGTGAGAGGGATTACATTTCCTTGATTGTGATGACAGTTTCATTGGTGTAGAAGGTTTCATAGGTTTCATTGGTATGTGTTAAAACTTATCAAACTGTACACTTTTAATTGTGCCATTTATTAAACATCAATCACACCTCAGTAAAGGGCTTCCCAGGTAGAATAGTGGTAAGAATCTGAAGATCTCCTGGAGAAGGAAATAGCCACCCACTCCAGTATGCTTGCCTGGAGAGTCCCATAGACAGAGGAGCCTGGCAGGCTACAGTCCAGAGGGCCTCCAGGAGTCAGACATGACTGAGCAACTGAGCACAACACAGCACATGTACCTCACCAAAGCTGGTTTTTTTCCCTAACATCCGAGTATGAAATTAGTGTCCATGAATTTAAGAAACAGAAAGAAGGCCAGTGTAGCTGGGAACATAATGAATGAGAGGGAATTAAAAGGCAAAATCAGAGGTAAGCGGGGCCAGACCACATGTGTCTTTATAGGCTCAGTCAGTTGTGTGAAATACATTCAAATGGAGGATTATAAACAGAGCAGTAACATGATCTCATTTATATGAAATGCTCCTTGAGCCTTTTCCAGGATATAATATAGTTGGAATCATATAGCATGTAATCTCAGATTGGCTTTTTTCACTTAGTAAAATTCACTTAAGAATCCTCAATGTCTTTTCATGGCTTGATAGCTCATTTCTTTTCAGCATCAAATAATATTCCATTATCTGGATGAACCATAGTTTATGCATCCATTTCCCTGTTAAAGACATCTTAGTTGATTCCAAGTTTTGACAACTGTGAATAAAGTTGCTATAAACACATATTCAGGTTTTTGTATGGATATAAGTTTTCACCCCCCTGGGTAAAATCCAAGGAGTGCAGCTGAAGGATAATATGGTAAGAATATTTTAGTTTAGAAAGAAACTGACAAACTGACTTCCAAAAATGGCTGTACATATTTTGTATTCTCATCAGCAATGTATGAGAATTCCTATTGCTCCACATCCTCACAGGTATTTGGTGTTGGCAGTGTTTTGGGATTTTGACCATTCAGACAGATGTGTAGATGTATCTCCTTGTTTTAATTTGCCTTTCCCTAACAAGATAAGATGTTGAGTATCTTCATACACATTTGTCATCTTTATCTTTGGTAAGGTATATGTTCAGATATTTTGCTAATTTTTTAATCACATTGTTTGTTTTCTACTTGTTGAATTTTAAGAATATCCCTGTATATTTGGGGTAGCAGTACTTTATCAGATATGCCTTTTGCAAATATTTTCCCCGAGTCAATGGCTTGTGTTATTCTCTGACAATGACTATATTTTAATGTAACTCATTTGATACTGATTATGCCTTCAGTCCACTAAATCTAGCTAGGTGTATATAGAAAAATGAATAAGATAAAAATCAAAATATTACCAGAAACACAAAATGACAAAATATGCTAAGATGTACAGTTTTCTAAGAAATAGTTTCTATTCATATATATACTGAAGAAAGATCAGAAATCCAGTGAGACTCTTGGGAAATCAATGCAATTTGTAAGTCAGACTTTTCAGGTAATTGTAGGCATCCCCAGAATCATGGAGCACAAAGTAACAGAAAGATAGAAAGCATGGATACGGAATTATACAATACTGTTTGATATTTTGTTCCCTGCAATCATCCTATTTGGCATTTAAAAATTACAAGAAATTTTCCTAATGTCTTCCTAATTAAGATGATTGTTTTATTTTCTTTGGGAAAATGCAGGAAATCAGTTTAAATAAACATCTTTGTTAATTCTTATTTATGTAGCTGAAATTGTTAAAAAAAAAAAAAAAGAAATAAACATTTCCAGTCTTAGATATGGTCAATAATATCAAAATCTTGCTTATCAGGTCATCTTCCTCACTGTTCACCATATACTTTTATATGTTGGGTATTTTCCATAATAAAAATGTTAATTTTTTTTTAATAAATGTTTGGGACTTCCCTGGTGACTCAGATGGTAAAGAATCTACCTACAATGCAGGAGACCTGGGTTTGATCCCTGGGTCATGAAGATCCCTGTAGAAAAGAATGACTACCCAGTCCAGTATTCTTGCCTGGAGAATTCCATGGACTGGGAGCCTGGAGGGCTAAAGTTCATGGGGTCACAAAGTCATATGCTAAAATTTACCAACATGGCTTAGTCAACTGACTAGCTGTGTGGAAAACATCTTAAAAAGCTGTTTCACCAATGTAACTTTCAGGTAAATAAAAATTTGAATGCATAAAATAACAAAACTATTAAAAGTAGGTATAGGAGAATTTATTTCCTTCTGGAGATAAGAAAGCTTTTCTAAACAATACACAAAACCCAGATTCCAAAAAGATTAGTGAATGTGATGACATAAAAGTTTTTTCTGCACAGAAAAAAATAACATGCAAAGTCAAAAGACAAATGATCAACTGGGAAAAATATTTCAACACATATGACAATGAGCTCATTCTCTTAATGTAAAAAGACCTCTTACAAATCAGTTATAAAAGACCATTAAACCAATAGAACAATTAAAAAAGAACTCAAAGTCGGTTCATAGAAAACAAACACAAAAGCTTTGCAACAAATGAAAAGACAGTCAACCTCAATCATAAAGAAACAAAAAGCAAAATGGAAATGTTATATGAATGCTATTATTGGAAAGCAATTCTTAAAATATACGTCATTAAGAGTATTTAAGAGAAAAAAATTTAAGATGTAGCATGATCTATATAGTACACCTCTACCCATGTTAAATAACTAAATATGTATCTATATGCATATCTATATATACACATATATGCATTATGCTTAAATACATTCCATAGGTATTGAAATATATCCATATGTTCTACATGCATAGAATATTCTAGAACATTGTATAAACTGGTGACAGTGGTTGCTTTTATAGTGGAAGCCTGGAAATCCAGTGTGAGTGGTAAATATAACTTTCCATCCTGTGTGCTTTATATAAAGTCTAAATTTTTAAATGGATGTCTGTATTACCTTTTCAATGAAAAATAACTAGTTGATTTTAAAAAGCTAAATTAATACATTCAACAGATATTTCTTTGTGTCAGTCACTGTTCAAATGCTAAGAATATAGGTGATGGAAAAGCAACATAAATCTCTGTCCCCAACTCTAAGATGCTCCCGAGGGGAGAACCATAAAAGTCTCTAATGAATTCTGTTCAGTCGTTATTTTTTGACAGCAACTTAACAAATGTTTTCTTTGGATATGTGCCCTTCTCATTGTAAGGGAATATACTGAGTCTTACATACAATAGTAACTATAGAAACGCATTCCATGGAACTGACATAATTGTCATCATCGTAATTTGGATAGGCATTGTCAAGTTAGAAGCAGCAAGAAGAGATACATGATTCATACCTCCATATGTTTTTATACCATTTTAGAACTTCATCGTGGAGAAGGAAATGGCAACCCACTCCAGTATTCTTGCCTGGAGAATCCCAGGGACAGAGGAGCCATCTATGGGGTGCCGTCTATGGGGTTGCACAGAGTAGGACACAACTGAAGCAAGGAAAACTTCATTGTCCTTGCAGCAAAACATTTCTAACCTCTACGCCTTTGTTTACAATTTACCTATTGAGAGTTTAGAAGCCTCTCACTCCCTTATTGCTTATTATTCATTATTTTAGAATTCAAACCTATACTATGTCACGAAGATTCAGGACTAAAAGCATCCCAAAGACTTTTACTGTCATTCATACACATAAAATTTTCACCAGTGGCCTAAGTGTTCATTTCCATTGCATCCCTATGTCTTTTTCTCTAGATATAGAACAATTATGCCAACAAAATGTAAAATTATAGCTGTTAAGAATTTGCTTCACTTATTAAAAATGTATATTTTAGTTAAAGGATGGAGTAAGCTAAAGACCAATATTCTAAAATATAGTGGATGAGCACAAGGCTTGCACAGTGTTTGGTCATAAAGGGATTTCTTGGCCAATAAACGAAAAGGCTGCTTATTAAGTTTCCCCACAATTAAGAAATTTCCCCATGTTGGAGATTAACAGCACCTGTTAGCATATTAGTCCCCTAAAAAAATTCTTCAAGGAAGAAGTGCGCTTAACTCTGAGCCTCTGTTTCTTTCTTCCTTCTCTATGCTAATTAATAGATTTCTTGCCATCAGAGGAAATTATCATCTGTGCTCAAAGCAGGACATGTTTCCATTTTTAATCTTTGCTTTCCTCTCAGCAAACCCTAGGGTACTTCCTGGCCCTACTCTGAAAGTCATGTTGTCATATTTCTTATTAGCTCACAGCTAACTTCCAGCTTCTATTGGTAAAAATTACAGCATAACATACCTCTGTCACAAGGAGCTCACTCTTGGTCCCCTAGTAAGAAGAAAGTGAAGACTGACCATGTGTGTGCTTAAAACAACTGAAATTCAATACTACCTACCAGATTATTTCCTCACAAGGATAATCCTCTCTGAGAGAAGACAGCACTAACCAATAACAACAAATGCAATATCCATTTTCTTTAAGCATGGAACAAAAGAGATCCAGTTCAAACCACTTCCTCAAAACAAAATAGGATGGGAAACAACCTTCCTGTTAACAGAATACCAATGGGACTTTAAAATTACAGCCTCTCTTTCCGCTAACACTCTGCCCAAGAAAGTTTTATTGGATTAAATGTTAAAACGAATCCAAGAATTTTCTCTTACAAGTATGTTCAGACATGGATCCAGGCCTTCCAAAGTTCTGTTAGCTCTGGACTTGTATTGTCACGCCTTGCTTTCAAAGCTTCCTGGACCAAAACAGTCTACCAGCTAAAGGTGAACCTTAATAAAAGAATTCTTTGTTTCCATTTTTTTTTAAAGGTGATGTTGTCACCAAGAAAATCCTGCTACAATTTCCTTAATTCACATGCAGGACAAACATGGGCTTCCCAGGTGGTGCTAGTGGTAAAGAACCTGCCTCAAGTGCAGGAGACATAAGAGAAGTTGGTTTGATCCTTGGGTCGGAAAGATCCCCTGGAGGAGAAAATGGCAAGCCACTCCACTTGGAGAAGCCCATGGAAGGCTGCAGTCCATAGGGTGGCAAAGAGTCGGGAATGACTGAAGCGACTTAGCAAGCACGCAGGACATACACGACTGAAAAATCAGGGACCATGACATTTTCACCTTCTGGTGAAAGCCTGTGAGTGACAAATATTTATCTGGGAATCTAAGCTTATCAAGAAGCTAAAACTGGTCATTTTGTTTAAGGGTGTGCTTAAGAACTTTTTGATTTAAAAAAACACCTTGAAAACTTTGAAGAGATTTCTCTCCTTTGGCAAACAGAACTGGAGACTCAAGTATTTTGTCTCCAGTTCTGCTTGAATTGCCACGTCTTCTCTGCCAGCTGGGTGCCCTCCCCCAGCCCCATCTGTGCAGCTTGCTAAATCGCTGGGGAAACCACCAGGCACAAAGTCAGCGCAAATACCCTCCGAGCCCAAAAGAAGCTGTCACTTAATGAGAGAGCCTGAGGAGAGAAAGGGAGATTGGGTAGGGGCTCTGTTAAAAAAAAAAAAAAAAAGCTCATTACAAGGTAAAGAAAAATTATCAGTAAAGATGTGTGTAATCAGGAGGTTTCCCCCAAAACATTACAACATCTCCATGTTCAGCTGATCTTGAAGCAGGTCTGGTGGGGGGTACCCTGGAGGGGATCATGGTTGGAGAGAGTTGAAAGCAATTTCTTCTAATGAAAAAGCCAGCATTAGCTGCTGCCTTGTGGAAATACAGGCTTGTCTCTCATCCAAAGTGCCCAAACCCAGATCGACTTCCTTTCTGACGGCCTTTGAAGTGTTACTGAAACTCAAGTCATGGGTTGGCTCCTCAAATGAGCCAGTTTGTTCAGATGTCTTATCAGTCACAGACTCAACCTTAGTGCCTTGCACAGGCACAGCCTTGACAGAGATGAGTATTAGGAGAGAGGAAGGATGAAATGAAGGAAATCTACCATCTTCACACACATAGGACAATACTGCATTATACTGAAAAACATTTTAAATCAGAAAAAAAGCTGAACGAATCTTCAAGAATAAATGCTGCAGTCTTTGTTGCCGGGCAGTTGACATTTAGAGGGTCTGGACTAAGTGTTTATCGGCTTGAAGCTGTGGGACAGATGAGCCAAGCGGTTTGGCAACCAATATTAGCTCCCAGTCGGAACCGGCTAATTCACACAATGGCATTGTAACTCATAACGACTGAAAGACTTCTTTTCCAAGAATGTGTTCATGTTAACCCAGATTTAACAGTGGAGAGTCTGGGAGTCAGGAAATCTAGGCAGTGAACTGAGCGTTACCTCTAACGAGCTGCTCACACTTGAGAAATCACAAAAGCTCTTTGGACCTCCATTCCCTATCCATTAAGTGATAAATGGAGAACAAATGGCGTCCATGGTCCCTCTGAGCCAAAATAGGTTTGGTGTCTTATTCTGTGCAGTAGGCACTGACGTCAGGCCTCCAACACAGGTGGGGAGAGGCCTTCTGAAACATCCAATATAAGCTAAGAATACTTGCTCAGTGGGATGACCCAGGCTAGGACACAGTGAGGAGCAGAAGATAATTAAGCTTGAATTCAAACTTTACCTAGATGATAAACCAGTAGAGACAGCTGACTGATCAAAGGCAGTAGGATGCTCCAGAGGCAGAAACCTCCTACAAGAAGCAGTAGACCAGATTAGAGCCTCAGTTCAGTTACTCACTAGTAAAATGACCTTGGACAAGTCACTTCACCATTCTGAGCCTCAGTTTCCTCCATGGGTCCATTACTATCTGCCCTGCACACAGACAGCACAAAGTCGATCCAAGAAAATGTGCACAAGCACCCTTGGGTGATTGTAAAGACATCATAGCTCAGAGGTTCCACACGAATAGGCCCTTAGGATTTAGAAGGAGGTCTCCTTCGGAAAAAATCAAACAAAAGCAAACAAAAGGGTAGAACACTTTTTGAGTAAACAGCTTCCTACTTTCCCACTTATAAAATATGGACACTGAAATGTCAATAGGTGAAACTTCAGTGACTCAGACGGTAAAGAATCTGCCTGCAATGCAGGAGACTCAGGTTTGAGCCCAGGGTTGAGAAGATCCCCTGGAGATGGGAATGTGTCTACCCACTCCAGTACTCTTGCCTGGAGAATTCCATGGACAGAGGAGTCTGGTGGGCTATAGTCCATGGGGTCACAAAGAAGTCAAACAGAACTGAGTGACAATCTCACTTTCACTTCACTTCACTTTCTCTAGCCTCTCCAAGAGAACAGGGAGCAGACTGTTCATTGGAAATGACGGCAGGATAAAAAGACTGCTAAGCCCAAGTCTTTGTCATACTTACTCAAAGCCCCAGACCACGCAAGACATTCAAGGAAGCAAAAAAGTCAGAGAATCTCTGCTTTACACCAGGAAGCAGGACACATGCTGAGAGGCAAGGCAATCGATAGAGTTCAGCAGAGGGATTAGTCCAGTATGCCCAGCTAATCCTGAAAAAGAGGCCCAGAAACCTGGGAGTAAGGGTAAAGACAAAAGAATAGGGCACAGCCAAGATTTCCTGGGGGGTACTGATTGGGTGAACAGGTTGAAGAAAAGAAGACTGTTTTTCTTGCATGAATAACTAGGAAGAGAAGTATTAGACAACAAAGCTACCTTGACCTAGAAAATATTAATACAAGTGTGATTCGACAAAGCAAAATTAACCCCTAAATGAGGGGGGAAGAGAGCTTAATGATTTTTAAAAATTATACCCAACCAAGTTTATTTGTTTTGATCAACTGTCCATGAACTCTCCAAAGAATATAAGAACAGCCAGAGAATATTGAGCATTCAATTCTAAACACATGTAATAGAAATATGATTTTAAAATGTCAGAGTACAGTTGTATCTCTTTTTTTTCAAATGCACACACATATAAAGAAAAAGGACAAAGTACTGAAATTTTTGCACCAAAATGTTAACTATGTTTAGTTCAATATGGTAGGAAAATGGGAAATATTTATCTTTTCCTCGTTTATTTGCATTTTGACAATCAAGATGCATTATATGTATGCTAAAAAAATAAGTATTTTTAAAAACAAGCAGTAAATAGCATGATAGTTAATAATATAAATTTAGCATGAGGTTGAATGCAAAGTATTTGCCTAAAGAAATCTTTTTAATACTCTCCTTTTATCTAATTTGGTATTTACAAATCTTTTTTCTCAAGAACTTCTTCTGGTCTTAAATAGAAACCATGAAAGGAGACTATTTAAACACACCTCAAAATCCTGCCTGCCTAACTTTTAATGTCTATTTTGTTCCCCTTTTCAATCTGAATGAGGCTTTGTCCCAAGCCTCCTCAGCTGTGATCTGGAAATGTCTTTAGAAATGAGATATTCCACAGCACTTGGGCAAATCGGTGACAAGCGCTCCTGACATTATATTCTTCACCCAAAAAGGCATCCTCTGGCCTAAATGGAGTTAGATGACATATACTCCCAGCCAGGGGATGAGAGAAGAGGGCAAGAAGCACAAATCAGCCTTATCTAAAAATAAGAAATCTCGTGGCATCCTTTTCCCTCTTCCCCCAAGGCAGCCATATGTTAAATTCTGGTGCCAGAATCAAAGGTTGGGCTTTGTTGGGGTTGAGCTCCTGACTACACTACTTTCCACGCGACTTTGAGCCAAGTTCTTAACCTCTCTGAACCTGTTTTTTCATCAGGTGAGGGGGAGGTAGCACTTTCCAGAGTGATTTGATTGAGAAAATTAGACAATGATTATACTGCCTTTAACACCTTCCCTGGGAGGCAGCAAGTACACGTTAACTCTTAGTGATAACAGTAGTGCCAACTACACGTGACGCCCAGCTGGGAATGTGGAAATGTGCAGCCTGTGTGAGAAACTACAGCTGGAAACAAGGAGCCCTCACGAACCCTATTTTCTGGCTTCACTTGAAAGCTCACCTCAGTGGCGCTCACTGCCCAGGAAGTTCTAAACACTGTAGAGGAGACCTCACTGGCCAGGGGTTTCCATCCATTGGCAAAAGGCGCAGGTCCATGGTAAGAAACATGAGGCTGTGGGGAGCAGACGGCAGTGCTCAGTATCTGAACTCCATCCGGGACTGAGAGGAGAATCTTGCTAACCCGCACCCAACATAGATCACAGAGGAGTAAGTGTTCAATGCAAAGTGGAAACGACCCCACGTCTAGGACTCTGCTGCCCCCAGGAACACCAGACTGAAAAGCAAGTCCCTTCCAAAGGAATAGCCAAGCCTTGCTTGCTCTGCTCACTTACTCCGCTAAGTGGTCTGGGGTCTCTCTCCTCTTGATGGCTTCTCAGGACAGGATAGCTGGGGGTCTGATGTTCTTGTCAAGGAAACTGATCTGTATATCACTCTGGAATGCAGATGAGCATCCACAAAATAAATTGTGCTCTAGTGCCTACCTCCAACCCTGCTCGACAATTCCCTCTAAGTCCCTGTTGCCTACGCAAAACGGCTCCAGTTGGTTAATCAAGTTGAAAATTCAAGTCCAGGGAGCTCAGCGGCTTGTGTTTCAGGGTGAAATGCAGCTCGAGCTGGAAATCCTGGCCAAGTTTCACCAAGAGAGTTCAAGTTCAGAGCTTTCTCTTTGACAGAATGGCTGGTGCTGACTCTAACCAGGAAAAGGTAATGTTAATTCACATGATGATAAGGGAACTTAAAAGGTGATCATGTCTGTTCTCTTGCAGTAAAACCCCTGGAAAACATGAGATATCCAAAAGGCTCTTGGTGAATGTTAAATATTCAAACATGGCCTTTTCATCATATTATATGATTAGTATTTACATTCACGAGTGAGAACAATTCTTTGCCTATTTTATCAGGATCATAAGAGAGGCTTGGAGTCATGGTTCAACAAGGAATCAGCAAATAAGGCCTTTGGCATAATTTGCCTTAGGCTTTTAATAGGTAGAAAGAACAAAGTTGTTATAACTGACCTGTACTTCAAGTGAATTAATAAAATGTTCCTGCCACAACCATTAGTTTGCTAAACTTGCAGAAGTTTCAAGAAGTTGATGAGGTAACATGTAGTTATCAGACCAGAAAAACTAGTGCAAACATCCCCCATATGGTTTTATACTCTGAGTTATCCAAACAGAATAATCATAAACAAGTAGCTTTGTAACCGTAAAAAACATGGTTTTCATGCTCCCAGTCATTTTCTCAGTTTTTTAAAAGAATCAAAGGTTTCCTCCTTAAAATGTGACTTACTCTAAGTATAGCCAAGTGTCTTCTGGGTGAGAAGTGACACCTTACACTGAATTATATTCTGTGGGAGTGGATAATATTAAATTGAGACTCCTGGGAAGAATTTTGAGTCAGCTCCATTTCTTTCCTTTTTTTGAGAGGTCTTTTATTTTCCTATTTTAGATATGTTTGGTATCAATATAAAAATTTGTCTATAAATGGTTAAATGTTCTATTCCTATGTAATATTAGAGATTAGTACACCAAACTCCTAATTTCCCTTCTTGAAAGTCAGGGGAAAAAAAGAAATTCTAATTTGTTCAATGTGAAAGAATCTAACCAGTCACAGATTTCCATTGAGCATTTTGAAAGAAATTACCTAAAATTAATAACAAGTCTAAAGAAAGTTGATTATTAATAAATTAAGAGGAGGAACAAAAAGATATTTTTAGTTTTGAATAGACTAAATGAACTAGCCAACCTACAGTAATGTTTTCCTGCTATAAGAATGTTGTTCTGCTAGGGATAATTATGGTAATAGGGATTAGGGTAATCTAAACTGGACTGACTGAAAAGAGGAAGTAAGAGATTCTTAAGTTGCAGAAAAACCCAAGAATATACTTAAAATCCTGGCTATTTATGCTGCCATTAAAACAGCTATGCAGATACCAAACTAATTTTATGTATCAAAGGGATCAACAATCATAGGTGAAACAACGAAAATGACCCAACATCGATGACCTGGGAAGTCTCTGTTAGCTATATGCTTAGATTGAAGTCTTGAGTTTTTATGTTTGGACCAAAACAGTATCCCATCGCATCATTTTTCATTTCAGAATATTTGAACTTTTCTTTCGCTGTACAGCTTGAGGAAGTAAACAGCCTCTCAAACGGACACTCATGTTCCATATCTAGTAGATGACCACAGCAGTGTGATAATCTGGAATCCCCAACTAGACTCAACTCATGAAAGGAGGCTCTTTCACAGATTTCACAATAGCCTAATTTCCATTTTGTTAATGTGTCCCATTGTTCAGTGTCTGTATTCATTCCCATTCAATGACGAAGTGGATCTACTGTTTGAGGCCCAGTGCCACCGGTTAGAGTCAGAGAAATGAGTCAGGCTGGATTTGGTCCCTAGAAGCACTTGCCAGCAATTAGATGAGTTTATGACTGTTACTCCTTACTGCCTTTAGTTTCCTAGGGCTGTAGTCACAAAAGACCACAAGCTGAGTGGCTTAAAACAATAGAAACTTACTCTCTCGTAAGCCTGGAGACCAGATGTCTGAAATCAAGGTGTCATCAGGACCACGCTCACCATAAAACCCACAGGGGAGAATTCCTCCTCACCTTCCCTGAGGCACCTGGAAGGCTGGCCATTCCTTGGCGACCACTGGCTTGCAGGTACATCACTCCGATCTCTGTCTCCCTCATCACATGGCTTTCTCCCTGGCTACCTCCAGCTTCACAAGGCTTTCTTCTTATAAGGACATCAGTCTTCTTGGATCAGAGCTCCTTTCATTATGACTTTAACTTAATCACATCCACAACTCCTCCTTTCCAAATATGACCACACTCTGAGGTACCAGAGGTTAGAACTTTAGCAGGTTTTTTCCCTTGGGGGAGGAGGCACAGTTTAACTCATAAACTCCCTACTACCTTTCATCCAATCCTCTTTCGCCTGTAAAACTCTTATATACCAACTGAGTCTCTACATGATAAGATAATAAAATCTGAGCCAAGACAGAAGGCCCCTTTGGTTTATAATGTTTTCACCTTCTTCAAAGCATTTCCACTTAATTGTATTTGGTCCACACAACAAAACAAACTGGATAGGTATTTTTTCCTGCCTGATATTCTTATCAGGTTTTATGGATGAGAAAACTGAAGTATAGAGAAGTTAAAGGCCTTGCTTGGTAGTATACAACCTTTATACTACCACAGGCAGAATACTCAGGCCTCCTAACCTCTTCATCTGTGCTGTTCCCACTAATAAACAGGGCCATAGTGATGTAATATCATCACTATGGGTGCACTGACACTCAATAAAGAAACTGGATTTTTCAAATTAAATAGGACATTCTTACAAAAGAGCAACAGGAGGGACCCTTGTGATGGTCAAGGGTTATGTCTCTTGACGAAGGTCACAGACTATCCAAGGATGGTTCTGAAAGTCATGAAGCCCACTGGCTCTCCAGACTCCTTTGGTTCCATTTGGTTGAGAAGTACTCCCTACATAATCCTTTCAGTTCAGTTCAGTTCAGTTCAGTTCAGTCGCTCAGTTGTGTCCAGCTCTTTGTGACCCCATGAACCGCAGCACACCAGGCCTCCCTGTCCATCACCAACTCCTGGAGTTCACCCAAACCCATGTCCATTGAATCAGTGATGCCATCCAACCATCTCATCCTCTGTCGTCCCCTTCTCCTCCTGCCCCCAATCCCTCCCAGCATCAGGGTCTTTTCCAATGAGTCAACTCTTCGCATGAGGTGGCCAAGGTACTGGAGTTTCAGCTTCAGCATCAGTCCTTCCAATGAACACCCAGACTGATCTCCTTTAGGATGGACTGGTTGGATCGCCTTGCTGTCCAAGGGACTCTCAAGAGTCTTCTCCAACACCACAGTTCATAAGCATCAATTCTTTGGCCCTCAGCTTTCTTCACAGTCCAACTCTCACATCCATACATGACCACTGGAAAAACCACAGCCTTGCCTAGATGGACCTTTGTTGGCAAAGTAATCCTTTAGGTCAGCCTAATGGCAACCCACTGCAGTATTCTTGCCTGGAGAATCCCATGGACAGAGGAGCCTGGTGGGTTATGGTCCATAGGGTTGCAAGAGTCAGGCATGACTCAGCAACTAAACACCACCACCAAGAAGTAGCTACATTGACAACCACATACATGCAGTCAGGTCAGGACACAGGGAGTGCTCCCACCAAAAAGAAAAATTCCTTTCCATTAACTCTTCAACCAAGAAATAGAAAGGAATGTCAGTTAAGGAGATTTCAAAGTAGGAAGTGAATCTGTTCATATTCCCCCTTGGTCTCCCAATTCTTGGCCTCAGTGCACTATCTTATATAAGAAAATATTGAATGCAAATGAAATCAATGCAATGTCATGTACACTGGTAGTTAGGCCACAGGCTCAGAAATGCACAGAGCTCTGGGCTTGAATCCTGTCTCTGTACCTGCCTAGCCGAGTGCTTTTGAAGTGAAGTCAAGTGAAGTCGCTCAGTTGTGTCCGACTCTTTGCGACCCCATGGGCCGTAGCCTACCAGGCTCCTCTGTCCATGGTGCTTTTAGGGTATTTTAACTCTTGAAGCTTCAACTTCACGAACATAACAGCAGTGCTATCAGTATTTCCCAGGACTGTTTTGAAAAGAGATTGCTTTGACAATTGTTCATGTGAAAATAAATGTGTTGATTACAGTGCCTTGTTCAACAATATCTTTGGTTTGTATTCAGTGCTCCACACATGAACATTCAGTAAATGCCAGGGACCATCTGTTCCAAAGTCGACCACGTTGCTACTTCTAGTTCAATTTGTATTGCGTACTGACTGGGTTACCTGGTTTTTACAACTAGACAGAAGGTTCACTGTCTGTTTGGTTTAATTCTTTCATCCCTAATCTAAATTTCAGTTTTCACTGAAGAACTGGTCATTTTTTATTCAGAATTTTTTTAAGAGCTCTTCCATACTCTAGCAATTTGGGGATGAATTTAAACTTGTTAACTTTTCACTTTTCAATGCCTTCTATTTCAACTCCCATGTCAGTTTAAGAAACCTGTTTTTTGCTCACATTTGTTCATTTTTTGCCTCTTTGTCTGCCAGTAACCTCTCACTTGATCATTTCTAACACAAGGACAGGAGACTTGTTCCAGTGCCTATAAGCCAAAATAAATGATTTTGGTTAAGTCTCTGATAAGGGCCTCCTCCACAGTGACCAGTCAGTACTGAGTGGGATGGCCAAGACCCTAAGAAGAAATATTTGCTACTCTACAAAAATATTTTTCTGATCTCTCCCCAGGTATACCAAGATGAAAAAGACAAGTCAATATTCCCTTAAAAACTAGTTACTCTTATGACAGCAGATATAAACTTAATTTAGAACTATCCAACTGACAGTTGAACTTGCTAGAATGTCACCCAATACAGCTTCAGAGGCAGTTATAAATCATCTAGAGAAAATAGCCTTTTTTCGTGTGTTTCTAGGAACCAAGTAGGCTAGTCAGCCCCAGAGGGGATCTGGTTCACTATTCTCACTTTAGAGCTGTCACACAATTCTGCACCAGACTTAATCTCAAAGGGGATTCCCCATGAAGATTAAATAATCTAAATCACGTCATTTCAACTGCAAGGAACCACAAAGTTTAGCACACTATAACTAAAAACTACTTAGTGGAAGATTAAGAGTTAAAATTATGTTGATTTTTTTAACTTTTATTTTGTTTTAACATTTATTTTGTTTTCAGATTGTTAGGGTAGTCTCAATATGCTTCACTAATGAAAAATTTGAAAAAAAAAATAGAAAAGCTTGAAGACAAATAAAACTATCATCAGCTATAAACCAAATTGGTGGTGGTGGTGTAGTCACTAAGTATGTCTGACTCTTGTGACCTCATGGACTGTAGCCTGCCAGGCTTCTCTGACCATGGGATTCCCCAGGCAAGAATACTGGAGTGGGTTGCCATTTCCTTCTCCAGGCGATCTTCCTGACCCAAGAATCGAACCTGGGTCTAGTGCATTGCTGGCAAGTTCTTTACTGACTGAGCTATGAAGGAAGCCCATAAACCAAATTAATTATATGTTAATGTATTAACATATGTACCTCAGTCTTGTTTCTCTGCAGTGTTTTACTTAGCTGAAAGTTGTTTCTTCTTTTTATTAATTTAATCTTAGTATATCACAATATTTCATAAACATCATTATATTGATGGTCTTTTTAATACACTATCATGTATTTAACAATCTTGAAAACTAGGCATATAACATTTATTTTTAATCAATAATTCATGAATCATGCTTATTTTGTGAAATTTAGAAAACAGCAAAAAATAAAGAAAAGATAAATTGGTGATTAACTTTGTAAGTGTGACCATAGAGTTTTAAAAACTGAAGAAAATATGTTGTCAACTGCCATTTGGTAAAGATCTATGAGATGGCAGGCACTATGCCACTGCATTTCTGATCCTTACATGACAGCAGAAAAAGCTCATTTTATTATAATCATCACTTTGAAGGTTCAGAGGTCATAGAGCTAGTAAGTGGTGGATACAGACTTTGAACAGCTGTGTCTAATCCCCAAACTGTTTCCCGACTACATCACACTACCTCCCATCATCACCTCCACTTCACGACTTCTTCCACCGCCACCTCCATCACCACCACTATCATCTCTACCATCACATCTATGGATCTTTACCATCACCTTCACCAACACCTCTCTCCATTATCACCACTTTCAACACTATCTCCATCATCAGCTCTATCATGTCCTCCATCATCCCTCCACCACCACCTCCAGCATCTCCACCACCACCTCCAGCATCTCCATCACCACCTCCAGGATCTCCACCACCACCTCCAGGATCTCCACCACCTCCAGTCTCCACCACCACCTCCAGTCTCTACCACCACCTCCAGCATCTCCACCAGCACCTCCAGGATCTCCACCACCACCTCCAGCATCTCCACCACCTCCAGGATCTCCACCACCACCTCCAGCATCTCCACCACCACCTCCAGCATCTCCACCACCACCTCCAGCATCTCCACCACCTCCAGCATCTCCACCACCTCCAGCATCTCCACCACCTCCAGCATCTCCACCACCACCTCCAGCATCTCCACCACTTCCATCATCATCATTTTCAGCACACATTTCCATCATCAGCTCCACCACCACCTCCGCATCACCTTCATCATCACTGCTCTACCACTACCTCGACCATCATCTCTACCAGCAGCTCAGACTCTACGTCACCACCACCTTCACCACCACCACTTCCATGCCCCCTGCACCTCCACACAGGCCACCATAATGCCACTCTTAAGGTTCCTTATCATCTCTTTTCTATATACCCTTTCTTCTCTTCCCACCTTCACATTCTCCTCTCCTGCTTCACTCTGACCTTTTCCAACCTAGACATCCTTATGTGCCTGAGTCATAGAGATAAGGCAAACACTGCCAGACTACACTCATTTTATGAACAATCCCATTCAATCATTCATCCATTGCACAAACACTGACTGAGAGCTTAGTATGGGACAGGCACTGTTCTGAGCACTGAAGAATTCAGTAATTTTTCCCTTTGTAGGATTTTCTTCAATCTCAAAGAGCTTATAGAATTTTCTTCACTCTCACACAGCATTTACCCCATTAAACTTGCTTGAGTTCCCAACTCATTCTGCCTGGCCTCCACAGCAGATGGAAAGCAGAAGTGAACTGCTCAAAAAGGATACGCAAGTAAAAAGGAAAGTCTCAGGCAATAGTCATGAAGTAACTTTTTATCACTTATTGCCACAGCAAGCCACCACAGGAAAGAACTTCCTATTTCCATACTGCTTAATGCAACTTGCCTATAAGAGTTCACACATGGACTGTCTTCAGAGAAGATACTTGAGAAATAAAGAGAGGAGAGGGAAGTTTAAAAATAAAGAATAAGTATACCAACAAATATACAAACTGAAGTCCTTTTTCTTCTCACTTGCATGATGTGCGCAGAAGGAAACCTATGTTCTTTCTGTTTCTATTTCCAAGTCAAATTTTAATTAGCTGTAGAGGAATCCGAGTCTGTGTATGACTATACGACGCCTAAGAACACACAGGCCCCTACATACTAATAAATTCCACTACTACAGTCAGTAATGCCTTAGTGACTTATAATCCTGTCTCTTACAATTAAGTTTCTTTCACATATTCACAAGCAAAGAAAACCAAATGTTCCAGACGTCCTGGGTAAAAACCTCTGAACCAACATTACCTAAGTTCCCATTTCATACAGAGATATCTTATCAAGCCTGTCTTTTTATCTAAAAGTAAAATCCCCTCCAGCAGTCTGCATACAAAGGAGGATTCTCTACAAAGAACACACCTTCTCAAAAGAGGCTGGCCCCAGAGTGTTTTCCCAGATGAATTCCTCAGGACCCACACACTTGAGGAACTGAGTTTTTCTAAATCAAACCCGTGGTCTGCAGTCCCGGCAGTTATCAATACAACATCTACTATAGAAATAGAAGAAAGGAGAGTTCACGGTTCTCTCCTTCAAAACTCTAACAGTGTCTGTAGCACTGGACTTCCCAACAGCAAGTTTATGAACAGCTGAGCAAACATGATATCCCAAGAGTCACATCTTACTCACAGCTCACTATTTTAAAGAGAGTGCCAGAATATCCATTGCTTCACCATCTTGAGATGCCAAGCAATGACTTTATACGTCAGCCAAGGAGTGGTTTTACTTACATGCAATAAAAAGAGAGCAAATCCAAGCACCAGCTCTTTATGCCTGATTTCAGAAAATTCATAATACCCTGAGGTCAAGGTTGAGGATTCCTCCATATGCAGCCACAGTTCAGGCAGCTCCACAAGACGACCATTAGAAGCTGGCCAGAGAAAAGAGCTCTTTCAAAAGAAGAGGAAGTGTCATCTCTACTTCCCCAATCTCATTGTTCTTCCTTCTTATTGTTAATAAGCCTTCCTTGATTCCAAAACACATGACACAATTCATGTAAATTAGTTACGTCCCCTCTGTCAGACTCCATTGATCACTAAACACTATTCAGTATGTTCATTTCCAGGACACACGTGGGAAACAGTACATCATTTTGCATTCTCATTTTGGAGGCAAAGATGTTTATTTGCAGGCGAGGGTGGGGTGGGGTGGGGTGAGGTCATTTGCAGAGCTGTTCCTGGTGGGTTTAGTTGAAATCCACATTTTTATCATCAGCCTCTTTTAGGCTCAATGTTCTCTTGCATTTCCCTTCTTTCTCACCTCCTAGTGTTCGGATTACTCCTAAATAGATGACACAGAAAAATGTGCAGAAAGTATCTTATGTTAAAAATAAGTCAGCCTGCCTTTCTCCTGCAGCATAATTAATAGATTCTCTAACTTTAAAACTTTCATTTCACATGCTCGAAAAGGCAAATAACAGGGGAAAATTAGGGAGACCGGAACTCACCATCAATAAATGCCTGCCCTCAGACTTCTCGTTTTCAATACCAGCATCTTGTCTCCTTAAACCTTCTTGAGGAAAGAACATAATGTCACTGTACTTATGGCCCACTTTCAATGAAAAGGAATCAAGTCATTTGAAACAGGCTCACGACCATGCAGTTTCCCAAAATGTGGTCACTAGATCCTTAGCACATATATTAGTTATCTATCGCTGTGTAACGGACGACCCCAGCACTTAGAGGCTGAAAACAACAGACACCTATTACATCTTAGTTTCTGAGTGCCGGGAATCTGGACCCAGCTTAGCTGGAGCCTCCACAAGTTTACAGCCAAGGAGTCAGCAGAGACTGTAATCATCTCAAGGAAAAGAAACGCCTCCAAACTCACCCACGTGATTGTTGGTACGATTCAGTTTCTCAAGGGCAATAGGATTGATGATCTCGATTCAGTGCCAGCTGTTACCCCGTGGGTCTCCCTTCAGTCGGTTCAGGACATGGTGGCTGGCCTCATCAGAGCAAATAAGTGAGAGTGAAGGAGGATGAGAATGAGGAGTCCAGCTCCTCTTAAATCCCCATGTGTCACCTTTTAGACCTGATCACAGGCAATTATGAAGGCTCTCCCTGGAAGGCTTCACAGGGATACTGCCTTCCCCGCACCAGACTTGGTGACAGCAGGACCCCACAGCATCTGAGGGGAGTGGTGGTCAAGGTCCCAGGCTCCCTGTCAGTCCTGCTCTGCGGCATATTTACATTCCAGAGTCATTTTACCTGAGGCCTGGGGGCAGGGTTCTCTTCTGGGGCCTCTGCTAGAGGCCTCCTTATGCAGGGAGGTAGGGAAATCCCCATTACTCAGTTAGGGCCAGTCTATTCCTGGCCCTCCTCCCACATACCTACATGCACCTCAGGGGCCATAAAACTGCCAATCTTTTCTTTGGGGGTGGCAAACGGATGGGGAAACAATGGAAAGAGTGACAGACTTTATTTTCTTGGGCTCCAAGATCACTGTGGACAGTGACTCCAGCCATGAAATTAAAAGACACTTGCTCCTTGGAAGAAAAGCTATGACAAACCAAGACAGCATATTAAAAAGCAGAGACATTACTTTGCCAACAAAAGTCCATCTAGTCAAAGCTATGGTTTTTCCAGTGGTCATGTATGGATGTGAGAGTTAGACTATAAAGAAAGCTGAGCACTGAAGAACAGAAGCTTTTGAACTGTGGTGTTGGAGAAGACTCTTGAGAGTCCCTTGGACTGCAAAGAAATCAAACTAGGTGATCCTAAAGGAAATCAGTCCTGAATATTCATTGGAAGGGCTGATGCTGAAGCTGAAGTTCCAATACTTTGGCCACCTGATGCAAAGAACTGACTCATTGGAAAAGACCCTGATGCTGGGAAAGATTGAAGCGGAGAGGAGAAGGGGACAACAGAGGATGAGATGATTGGATGGCCTCACCGACTCAGTAGACACGCGTTGAACAAACTCCTGGAAATGGTGAAGGACAGGGAAGCCTGGCGTGCTGCAGTCAATGGGGCTGCAAAGAATCGGACACAACTGAGCAAGTGAACCACAGCACATCAGTCCCAACCCTCCACCATGCTCCTTCCTAAACCTTCCTCCAGTTGTAGACTCGCCTGTGCCTTCACAGTGAGTGACATTTCCTTTGTGGCTTGTTACTCCAACCTGTGACAACTCAGCTCTCCCTCGCCCAGCTCAAGTGGACCTCCTGACAGAAAGCGACTGTGAGCAAGACAGAAGTCACAATCTTTTGTAAGCTTTTCTCAGAAGTGATATCCTAATACTTTGTCACATTCTGCTTGTTAGAAGCTAAATTCTTGATCCAATCTACACTCTAGGGGGCAGAACTCTATAAAGCATGCATTCCAGGAGATGGGGCTCATACAGGTTTATCTGGATAAAGTATACAAAAATTGTATCCAAACTGAAGTTGTTCCTGTCCATCCAAATACTAACAAAAGGGAAGACTCACCTAAAGATATAATCCTCGGTATAGTCTTACCAATAAGGGAAAATCTGAGACTTTCATCCAGGCCGGAAATCAGCCTGCAGCCCACTCCAGTCATTACCAAGATTACACTGCTCAGACCTGGACACCTAGTGATCTCCATCATTCCACCTCCAAGAAACAAAGTACCGCATAAGAAAATCCTAAATGACACTATAAAATTAGCCTAGAATCTGGAAGGTGGCTGAAGCAATTTCAGTAAAAAAACAACAACCAAAAAAAAAAAAAAAAACTTTTTGCCTAACCACAGGCATGAGAACACCTCAACACAAGCCCAGAGCTGGACCTTTCTGTAAGTTTCTACAGGTTTATATCATCACCTTAATCATTTGTCCCATTAGCATCAGAACTCCCTGACACCTGGCCCTTCTCCTCTTAAGGGTCAATGAATCTGCTCCTTCCAAGGATGACAAGGCAGAGTTTTAATGCATGGAGCCCCCACCAACCCCACCAGACACAAAAGCAGGTCACTCCTTCCATCTTCCTTTGTGAACATGAACTACTTAGACCAGGACAAGCAGAGGGTCCGTTTCCTAGTTCACAGCCACTGGGGATGAGGAGAGAAGGGTCATTCTGGGGAGAAGTAAATAATTCTAAGACCTAAATTGACTTTGGATCTTCCTAATGTGAAGAGGTGCTGACAACAGCTGACAGAGAGCAGTGTCACTGGATTTGCAGTTTAACTGTCAGTATATTAAGGGCAACATTCTCAAAAGCAGAGTGGAAATCCTCTGTAAGGCATGGTTTGTGTCTCTGTTTTTTCAGAAGTTATTTAATTTATAGATTAAACATAGTCTGCATTCCAACACCTCCCATACCTCAGCATCCAATGTCAATAAAAACTGCATTAAAAATAAATAAGTGTTGAAGGAACAAAGAAAGAGAATATATAACCAAGTTACTACTTCATTCAAAGCTTTGCCTTGGAGGAATAAATAAGGTTTGAAAACTAGTTCAGTTTTTGGTTTCAGACATCCTTTCATTTCTTTATATTAATTTCATGAGGTGATAAGAATTAAATCAAATCTGTGGAGGAGTGACAGGATTATAAAAAGATGCTGTACATTTTGACCAGGGATACAATGAAAGTTCTCCCGGTGGCTTCTTGCTTTAGAAACATCTGTTTCTAGGCAGTTCTGCCTCATTTTTTCCCTGTGCTGAGTTGTCCTCTAGTGCTCTGCATCAGGCAATAGCAGTGCCAAAGTAACAGATGATATAAAAAGTACTTAGTGACATCAGTAGCAGGACCTTGTTTCTCATCAGGCTTTAAATGCCATCTTCAAAGACATCCTCAAAGTGCATGTAATTTACAACTGTGGGACCAAGATTGAAGCCACTTAAATCCTCCAAGCAGAATCACCTGATTTATAGAAGTGGAATCCTCCTCTAGTCCTTCCAATTCAAGATAGGCTTATCACAGATTTCTTTTTTTTTTTTTTTTTTTTTGCCCCTTTCCCTCCTTCCCAAGACTCCATTAAAATAATAGGCAAAGTAGAAAAAACATATAAGCCCATAATACTACTTCTGCAGAAGCAGAAATGGAGGAAGAGCATTAGAGCTTGAGAGATCTCAACAAATTTCTGGAAGATGGGATGACAGAGGAGGGGAAAGAGACAAAAGAGGGCAGGGGAGTCACAGAATTCCATCAGTGAGTAGGACACCACAGTGGAGAAATGGGCCATCTGTGATGCAGAATGCCTGAGAGAATCAAAACTCAAAAAGCCAAGAGAAGGCGGAACATCTAAGTAAGCAAAGAGGATGAAAATTGGAAGATTTCATTGAAAATCTCTAAGAACCTAGCCTTCTCCCATACCTTACTGCCAAATACCTCTATCGGCCCAGCCTTTACACGTTAAGCACACACAATCCTCCAGGCAGCATTTCACCCTACCCTGAGCAATATCATGAGGGATTCTTCTTTTAAAAAATTTAAAGTTATACAAAGAATACAGACAATTATGTGCATATGGGTGCTTCAGAGGGAAAACACCACATTCTGGAATGACAGTGTCACTCAGGACATGCTGAGGCATAACATATCTCCTTTTTGGGTAGACAAGAAACAAAGTGAACAAGCAGGGAAAATGATCTTCTGATAGGTATTCTTACAGATATTTATGAAGATGGTATATCCATTTAAAAATAACAGGCTGTTAAGAAAGATAAATAATCTGAAAACAAGAAAGAACCCTTCAGTTCAATTCAGTTCAGTAGCTCAATCGTGTTCAACTCTTTGTGACCCCATCAATTGCAGCACGCCAGGCCTCCCTGTCCATCATCAACTCCCAGAGTTTACCCAAACTCATGTCCATCGAGTCGGTGATGCCATCCAGCCATCTCATCCTCTGTCGTCTCCTTCTTCTCCTGCCCCCAATCCCTCCCAGCATCAGAGTTTTCTCCAATGAGTCAACTCTTCGCATGAGGTACCCAAAGTATTGGAGTTTCAGCTTTAGCATCAGTCCTTCCAAAGAAATCCCAGGGCTGATCTCCTTTAGAATGGACTGGTTGGATTTCCTTGCAGTCCAAGGGACTCACAAGAGTCTTCTCCAACACCACAATTCAAAAGCATCAATTCTTCAGCACTCAGCTTTCTTCACAGACCAACTCTCATATCCATACATGACCACTGGAAAAACCATAGCCTTGACTAGATGGACCTTTGTTGGCAAAGTGTCTCTGCTTTTGAATATGCTATCTAGGTTGGTCATAACTTTCCTTCCAAGGAGTAAGCGTCTTTTAATTTCATGGCTGCAATCACCATCTGCAGTGATTTTGGAGCCCCCCAAAATAAAGTCTGACACTGTTTCCACTGTTTCCCCATCTATTTCCCATGAAGTGATGGGACCAGATGCCATGATCTTCATTTTCTGAAAGTTGAGTTTTAAGCCAACTTTTTCCCTCTCCTCTTCCACTTTCATCAAGAGGCTTTTTAGTTCCTCTTCACTTTCTGCCATAAGGGTGGTGTCATCTGCATATCTGAGGTTATTGATATTTCTCCCAGCAATCTATTATAAATATGACTGCAAAATAACGATTTTAATGAAAGATTTGGATGATAAATTCAAGTAAATCTTTCAAGAAATGTTACTCAATGACTTCATCAAAGAAATAGCATGAAAGATTTCCCTTAAGTGAAGTTCAAGAGTATTTGGATTAAAACACCTCACTGAGGGCCCAGGAGAAAGAGTTTCAACTCACAGTCAAATTCCCAAGCATCAAAGAAAAGAGAGAAAATCCTAAAATCTCCCAAATAGAAAAAAAAAAAAAAGTCACTTCCACAGAAACTAGAAACAGAAGGGTTCCAGACTTCTCTGGAAGTAGAACTGAGGATTAGAAGGCAAATGAGTAAAAACTCTGAAGTTCTGCAGGATCTTAATTTTACACTATTTTCATTCATTCATACAATCAGCAAACATCTTGGTGCACCATTCCAAGGGTTACAGCAGGGATTGAACGATAGGAGAACCCTGCCCTCAGGAGCCTTCCAATCAGGAAGGTTCTCTATGCAAAATAAGTCACATCCAGCCTGGATGGAAGGGGAGTTTGGGGGAGAATGGAGACATGTATATCTGTGGCTGACTCCATTTGCTGCCCACCTAAAATGATCACAACATTGTTAATTGGCTATACTCCAACACAAAATAAAAAGTTAAAGTTAAAAAAATAAGCCACATCTAATGTGTTAGGTAGTAATAAGTGCTAAAAAGGAAAAAGAAAAAGCAGGTTAATAAATTTAAAAAAAGAAAAAAAAAAAAGCAGAGACATTACCGACAAAGATCCATCTAGTCACAGCTATAGTTCTTCCAGTAGTCATGTATGGATGTGAGAGTTGGACCATAAAGAAAACTGAGGACCAAAGAATTGATGCTTTTGAACTATGGTGTGGGAGAAGACCTTTGAGAGTCCCTTGGACTGCAAGGAGATCCAACCAGTCCATCCTAAAGAAAATCAGTCCTGAATATTCATTGGAAGGACTGATGCTGAAACTGAAACTCCAATACTTTGGCCACCTGATGCGAAAAGCCAACTCATTGGAGAAGACCCTGATGATGGGAAAGACTGAAGGGAGGAGGAGAAGGGGACGACAGAGGATGAGCTGGCTGGATGGCATCACTGACTCGATGAACATGAGTTTGAGCAAGCTCCGGGAGTTGATGATGGACAGGGAAGCCTGGTGTGCTGCAGTCCATGGGGTAGCAAAGAATCAGACATGACTGAGTGACTGAACTAAACTGAAGAAATACATAGAATACAGGAAGAGAATCAGGCTAAAAATTAGATGAGGTGTCCAGGGAAAGACTCACAAAGAAGATGACCTCTGGGTAAAGATCTGAAAGAAGTGGAGAGAACCAGGAGACATCTGAGGAAAGAGAATGACTGGAAGAGGGAAGGACAGATGCAGAAGTCCAGAGACCCTGAAGCCTGCGTGATGATGGGCGAGAGGAACAGCAAGGAGGTGAGTTTGACCAGAGTAGGGGAAAGTGAAGGAAGGCCATACAGAGTTATGGTTTGGTCGCATGGAGTCACAGTGAGAACTTGGCTTCTGACTCTGACCACCTAAACCAGCAATCCACAAGCTTTGTCTGTAAAGAGTTAAATAGTAAGTATTTAAGTAATAAATGGTCACAGATCACTATTCACCTCTGCTGCAGCCTGAAGGCAGCCATAGACCATATATCAATGAATGAACAAGACCGTGTTACAATAAAACTTTATTTATGGTCACCAGAATTTGAATTGCATATCATTTTCATGTGTTACAAAATATTCTTGTTTTGATTTGTTTTTCATTCATTTAAGAATGTCAAACACTATCCTAACTTCTGAGCTGTACAAAAGCCAGACAGCAGCTATGTTTGGCCCATGGGCAGAAGCTTGTTGATCCTGAACTTAGCTATCAATTAAGCATGAAGGCAGAATGTGCCTATTTTCAGACCCAGAAAAGGTGACTCAGAAAGATGACCTCCCACAATCCTCTCCTAGGAAGTTCTTTGGTGAGGTAACCTGGCAAATGGGGGAAGTAAACCAGACAATGAAGAGGTAGAATCCAGGAAAGAGAAGACCAAGCTTAGCAATGGAGTGAAAAGAAGTGATGAAGTGGCTGATGTCGACAGCAGTGCAGCAGACTGAGGCATGGGCAAAGTGTCTTCAAAAGCAAACTTTCTGGGAGAAAAAAATGGAATCACAGATTGTGGTGCTATCTTTAAAAAATATGGAGTAAGCTAAATTGAAAACACAAATTGAAAAAGTAATTAGAATACATCAAAAATAAAAACAGTGAAAGAACTAAACATTGATTATATAATTTGGCTGTAAAGTAAGCAATACTTATATAGTTATGACAATGCAATACTCACAGCAGGTTTCCAACACTGAGAATAAAGGTATGGAGAAAACATAAAATTAGGAAAGACAGTAAATAAGCCTTGATAGTATAAAAGTTAAAACATGCTAGGCTACACAAAACAACAGCCACTAACTGTTGAAATATAATTTCAGTTAACTAAGATGAAATGAAATTTAAAACTCCAGTTCCTCAGTCACACTAGCTGCATTTCAAGTGCTCAAGATGACTTGCCAGTCGCTACCACACTGGACAGCACAGGTATGGAACATCTCCATTAATGCAGAAAGATCCACTGGAGAATTTGGGAAGTGGCAGGAGAGCTTTGAGGTGCTAACTGTGTGAGGAGTCAGGAGATGCTACATAGGCATCTTTACAAAGTGTAAGCATATTGTTTAAAAAGGTCACCCAAGCTACAGCAGAAACTAACACAATATTATAAAACAATTAAAAAAAGGGGGGAAAAGTGGGTGAACCTAGAGCCTATTATACAGAGTAAAGGAAGTCACAAAGAGAAAACCAAATATTGTATATTAATGCGTATATATGGAATCTAGAAACATGGTACTGATGAATCTGTTTGCAGGCAGCAGTGGAGATGCAGACACAGAGAATGGACTTATGGACGAGTGTGGGGGAGGAAGAAGAGGGTAAGGTGAATGGAAAGGGTATCGTGGAAGCTTATACACCACCATATGTAAAATAGATAGCCAGTGGAAATTTGCTACATGACTCAGGGAACTCAAACTGGCCTCTGTAACAACCTACAGGGGTGGGAAAGCGTAGGAGGTGGGAGGGAGGCTCACGAGGGAGGGGACACGTATACACCTAGGTCTAATTCATGTCGATGTGTAGCAGAAAGCAAACCAATATTGTAAAACAATTAGCCTTTAATTAAAAATAAATATATATTTTAAATGCCTCTAAAACACACACACCAAAAAAAGGAGCGGGGGAAAGTCACCCAAGTAACCAACACTAAAGCACTAAAAATGGAGATTGTATTGTCATGGGATGAGGAAGGTGTTCTCGAGTGAGCCAAACCCTCACCTCTTGTCCTCTGAGGTCAAAAGGTAACATCTGAAATTGACAGCAACAACAAAAAGACCATGAACATGGTGTAAAGAAATCACAAGAAGGATTAAAAACAGAAGAGCTAAGTGGGAAGCCTGTCATCAGGTTGGAGTGGAGAGGGCTGAAACAGAGGGCAAGTGCTTGTCCCTTAGCTCCCCTTGACTGATCACTCAGCCAGACCTAGCTACCATCCTTCAAGGTTCAGCCCACGAGTCATTTCCTCAGGGAAGCATTCCTCATCCTTCAGACTGAGCTATTCCTTCTTCATTGCTCTCACAGCATTCTGTACAAAATCTCAAATTATGTTTTATTATGTTTATAAGCACCCGTGACATGTGTCTTCTCAAGTCCTGGTCCTTAGAAAGGTCCCCATTCTGGTTTAACGCTCACCCTTTCAAAATTCTCAATAATCCTCAGACAAGGGTTCCCCTGCTCTCACTTTGAACTAGGACCTGCAAACTATGCAGCTGCCCTGTTTGGAAGTTTTCTTCCTAACCGGACTGTCAGCTCTTTGAAAGCAGGATGGATTATTGTTTTTTAAATTTGTATCCCCATAAACCAGCATAAGGCCCTCAGTAAATCACCATTCTCATAACTGATATTTATGCATATTTTACTTGTGAGGGCTATAATTTTAAACTCTAAGATCCAAGAACATAATCTATCTTTCAGGAAAGCTGTGATTTGTAGTATGCCAGGGGTCACCCTAACACCATCCATAAAACATCTTTGACTCTTTCTTGGGTGGTTGAGATGCCATAATTACAGTTTATTTCTGTCTTTTTAAAACGTTTCCTTCTCTTCACTATCAATCCCTCTGGGAGGGCAGCCTTTAAGCTCCACTAGTGAACCTGAACCAATATGAATTTGTTAGATCCTTTCAGTTCAGACAGAAACAATCCTATTCCAAAAGCAAGCAAATCATTTCAAGATCACATTTTGAACACAACCCTCAGCTGTGTTACTGATTTAGGACCATGTTGGTAAAACATATATACAAATAACTCAACTTTCTGAACCTCAGCCACTGCATATCAGTGAAGTGAAAATGTCAGTGTGATACATGAAAATACAACATTATTCAAGATTCAAAAAAAAAATACATCCATCCAAAACATATGACATCATCTCTAATTTCTGTCTGACCTGAAATATTTTTTCAACCTTTTCCACTAATCAATATAATAACCCTTAATTTATTTATTATTTATTACTATTATATACTATTCAAGGCACTTCCCTAGTGGCTCGGACGGTAAAGCATCTGCCTGCAATGTGGGAGACTTGGGTTCGATCCCTGGGTCGGGAAGATCCCCTGGAGAAGGAAATGGCAACCCACTCCAGTACTCTTGCCTGGAAAATTCCATGGACAGAGGAGCCTTGTAGGCTCCAGTCCATGGGGTTACAAAGAGTCGGACATGACTGAGCGACTTCACTCACTCACTCATATACTATTCAAGATTGAAGACAGAAGGAGAAGGGGGCAGCAGAGGATAACATGGTTAGATAGCATCTCCGACTCAATGGAGATGAATTTGAGAAAACTCCAGGAGATGGTGGAGGACAGGGGAGCCTGGCATGCGGCAGTCCATGGGGTCGCAAAGAGTCAGACACAACTTAGAGAATGAACCACAGCAGTGAACAGTGTCTGACTCTTTGTGACCCTAGCCCATGAGGCTCCTCTGTCCATGGAATTCTCCAGGCAGGAATACTGGAGTGTGCTGCCATTTCCTTCTCCAAGGGATCTTCCCAACCTGGGGATGGAACCCAAGTCTGCAGTGTCTCCCGCATTGCTACGTGGATTCTTTACCACTGGGCCACCTGGGAAGCCCAGTTTATGAGCAGATATTCATAGAGATGAATAGTATATTTTTACCTGAGTCTAGAAACAATGTATTTTTGGCATGTCTTTAATATACATTGAAGTATCACTACTTTCGAATGTATCCTATAAATCTCCTTGGTTTAGAAGTTTATAAAGAATAAGTTACCATTTCAGAAAATCACAATAGCACTGGAAGGCCTGATTATGGAATCAGTCTTTTGTACACTTGTATTAGTAGCCATCAGGTTACACTGATTGACATACGTATGAGGATACAATGAGTTAGGTATTCTTCAAAAGCCAAATATCCTTTCAAATATCAGCAATACTCAGTTGAATATCTTACTTAAATAAAAACTTACTCCTTATAAATCAGAGTGAAGTTCTGACTATTTCATTTGTTTTCCTAATGTGATCATGTCTGAGCATTCATATATTAAAATATAAATTATTTTATTATAAACTACTTTTATTTCCTCCTTATATCTCACCAAGGACATTATGAGTTAACAGAGAGCTTATTGTGTGCCATACGTATTTTAAGAGCTGTACATATGACTCACTTGTGATCCTCACAATAACCCCTTGAGATGGGTATTCTTACCCCCATCTCATAGAGGAAAAACTAAGGCACAGAGAGGTCAGGTAACTTGCCCAAGGTCCCATGGCAGACACTGGATTTGAACCCAGGCAAGCTGGCTCTAGGCCTCCTGCCGTTAGTCAAATTACTGTACTGCATTGTATTGTTTGTTTAAGTTTAAAGGTAAATAAGGATTTCCTGGTGGCTCAGATGGTAAAGAATCTGCCTACAATGCAGGTGACCTGGGTTTGATCCCTGGGTCGGGAAGATCCCCTGGAGAAGGGAATGGCAACCCACTCCAGTATTCTTGCCTGGAGAATTCCATGCACAGAGGAGCCTGGTGGGCTACAGTCCATGGAGTCACAAAGAGTCGAACACAACTGAGCGACTAACACACACACAGGATTTTTTTTTTTTTTAAGCTTATAAGGAAGCTGTATCATTTATGAATCTCATTACAAGCTAGTAAAGGGGACATTTCCACATATCTTATCAAGAAAAGAAAAGCATTGAGCTGGGTAAGGAGGAGAATCAGTGGCACAGTTAATTGAAGCTGATGAGAAAGAAAAGTAACAAATAAAAGCGGAAGGACAGCTGTAACTGGGCACAGCTCACCTGCCAAGCCAAGGGGTGCGGGATAAGTTGTATAGAAGGATCCTAGCCTCCTTGAATAAAAAGCATCCTGAATATAATGTAATTTCTTAATATTCTATTATTTTTCTCTGCAGTAATCTTCTCCTTGTTAAAATAAGGAAGATTTTGAAAGGCATGGATTTTTTTAACTATAAAACCCAATGTACAATGCCTGGTATCCGATGATCAAGTAATGTTGGTTGAATTACTTATGTTTTCCAGTATTAATGACTGAATGTGAAAGCTCAGTGCTTGGCCTCTCTCTCTTCTTTCTCTCCCTTCCAATCCGCAGTCTCTTGCTTAATAGGAAAATCAACAGCTCCAACCTGATTTCTTTGGGGTCTTCCTCCTAACCAGCAAAGATCCCCATATCAGTTTCACCTAATGGGTTGTTTTATCAGCTTTCAGAAACCCCTATGCTTTTATAAATTAAAAGTTTAAAATAAGCATTCCCTGTTTCAGTGAATGAATTGGTAAATGGGGCAATTTTAGCCTTTTAGCATGCTGCTGACAAATCCCATGGAATCTGCAATGCTGTTGGTTGAGAACCTTATAAACCATCTTTGAATCAAGCAGTAATCAATAAGAAGACCATGCCCAGGTGAGGCACAACATCTCAGCCATACTTACCTTACTCAGTTTTGAGGACAAGACAAAGCCAACATTCTGTAGGTGGGGCCAGGGCCCACCCAAGGCACACGGTAGCTGGTTAGCGGAAGCAGGCCTTTGACAAGTGAGGGTCGTCTCTCTCAGCCACAAATGCTTCTCCCTAAGGACTCCTTCTAACACTTCTGAGCACTCTTGACCCATCTCCTACATGTCCAGCCATGATTGTGGCTCAGAGGCTCAGCACCACTGGATCTTCCATGCATGAGTACCATCCATCAGCAGACAGTCTGGAGCCTGCAAGGATGGATGGTGGTGGAGGCAGGGTAAGAGACTCTCACAAAATAGATGATCAAAGAATTGGACATACAAGCAATGGGGCAGGTGCTAGAAATATTTTTAAACAGATATCTGCGGCAAGATTTCTAGTATACATTGTTTGCTGAATTTTCAAGATGTTACTAGCAACTAGGGACAGTACAGAATGAAGACAGAAGTGTTGAAGAACAAAGTTTCGTCTAGACGTAGGACTTCCTGATAGTTTCTCCAAAACCTACAAGTCCAAAAATTCATGATACAGTAAATTGAAGTACTTCTATGATAATAATTCACTATGCACTATAAATTCCTAGAAGCCAAGGCCAGTCTCTTCTTCACTGACATATCTCAAAATGCTCAGCACGTAGCAGACACTCCATAAATATTTGCTGAAAAAATGAAGGAAAGAGGGATGAAGGAAAGAAACAATGTAAGTGGATGTGTCAGTTTCCCACTGCTCTTTTTAAATTTTTTTCATCTGTTCAATTTTTAAAGTCTTCATTGAATTTATTACACTATTGCTTCTGTTTTATGTTTTGGTTTTTTTGACCCTGAGGCACGTTGCAGCCCCATGGACGGTAGCCCACCAGGCTCCTCTGCCCATGGAATTTTCCAGGCAAGAATACTGGAGTGGTTTGCCATTTCCTACTGCAGGGGATCTTCCAGACTCAGGGACTGAACCCGTGTCTCTTGCATCTCCTGCATTGGCTGGAGGATTCTTTACCACTAAAACCACCAACATTTCATGCAAAGATGGGCTTGATAAAGGACAGAAATGTTATGGACCTAACAGAAGCAGAAGATATTAAGAAGAGGTGGCAAGAATACACGGAAGAACTGTACAAAAAAGATCTTCACGACCCAGATAATCATGATGATGTGATCACTAATCTAGAGCCAGACATCTTGGAATGTGAAGTCAAGTGGGCCTTAGAAAGCATCACTACGAACAAAGCTAGTGGAGGTGATGGAATTCCAGTTGAGCTGTTTCAAATGCTGAAAGATGATGCTGTGAAAGTGTTGCACTCAATATGCCAGCAAATTTGGAAAACTCAGCAGTGGCCACAGGACTGGAAAAGGTCAGTTTTCATTCCAATCCCAAAGAAAGGCAATGCCAAAGAATGCTTAAACTACTGCACAATTGCACTCATCTCACATGTTAGTAAAGTAATGCTCAAAATTCTCCAAGCCAGGCTTCAGCAATATGTGAACCGTGAACTCCCTGATGTTCAAGCTGGTTTTAGAAAAGGCAGAGGAACCCGAGATCAAATTGCCAACATCTGCTGGATCATGGAAAAAGCAAGAGAGTTCCAGAACAACATCTATTTCTGCTTTCTTGACTATGCCAAAGCCTTTGACTGTGTGGATCACAAGAAACTGTGGAAAATTCTGAAAGAGATGGGAATACCAGACCACCTAACCTGCCTCTTGAGAAATCTGTATGCAGGTCAGGAAGCAACAGTTAGAACTGGACATGGAACAACAGACTGGTTCCAAATAGGAAAGAGTACGTCAAGGCTGTATATTGTCACCCTGCTTATTTAACTTCTATGCAGAGTACATCATGAGAAACACTGGACTGGAAGAAACACAAGCTGGAATCAAGATTTCTGGGAGAATATCAATCACCTCAGATATGCAGATGACACCACCCTTATGGCTGAAAGTGAAGAGGAGCTAAAAAGCCTCCTGATGAAAGTGAAAGAGGAGAGTGAAAAAGTTGGCTTAAAGCTCAACATTCAGAAAACGAAGATTATGGCATCCGGTCCCATCACTTCATGGGAAATAGATGGGGAAACAGTAGAAACAGTGTCAGACTTTAATTTTTGGGGCTCCAAAATCACTGCATATGGTGATTGCAGCCATGAAATTAAAAGACACTTACTCCTTGGAAGAAAAGTTATGACCAACCTAGATAGTATGTTCAAAAGCAGAGACACTACTTTGCTGACTAAGGTCCATCTAGTCAAGGCTATGGTTTTTCCTGTGGTCATGTATGGATGTGAGAGTTGAACTGTGAAGACGGCTGAGCACCAAAGAATTGATGCTTTTGAACTGTGGTGTTGGAGAAGACTCTTGAGAGTCCCTTGGACTGCAAGGAGATCCAACCAGTCCATTCTGAAGGAGATCAGTCCTGGGATTTCTTTGGAAGGAATGATGTTAAAGCTGAAACTCCAGTACTTTGGCCACCTCATGTGAAGAGTTGACTCATTGGAAAAGACTCTGATGCTGGGAGGGATTGGGGGCAGGAGGAGAAGGGGACAACCGAGGATGAGATGGCTGGATGGCATCACGGACTCGATGGACGAGAGTCTGAGTGAACTCCGGGAGCTGGCGATGGACAGGGAGGCCTGGTGTGCTGCAATTCATGGGGTTGCAAAGAGTCGGACACAACTGAGCGACTGAACTAAACTGAACACCACCTGGGAAGCCCCTTTTAAAGTCCTCATTGAATTTATTGCAATACTACTGCTTTATGTTCTGGTTTTTTGGCCCCAAGACATGTGGGATCTTACTTCCCTAACCTTCCCTAATAGACCCCACACCCCCTGCATTAGAAAGTAAAGTCTTAACCACTGGATCACCAGGGAAGTCCCTGCCATTGCTTATGTAACAAATCACCAGAAACTCAGGGACTTAAAGCATCACAGCCCTGTTACTGCCCTACAGCTGTGAAGGACAGAAGTTCCGGACGGTCTGTCAGGGCTGGACTCCTTCTGGAGGCTCTAAGGAGAGCCACTTGTTTGCTTTCTACAGCTCTAAAAGCTGCCTTCACTTTTGGCCCACTGCTCCCATATCACTCCAACCTCCGCTTCTGTTGCCAAATCTCTTGCTCTGACCTTTCAACCTCCCTCTTGTAAGGACCCTGTGATTGCACCAGGCCCACTTGGATAATCCAAAATAATCTTGCCATCTCAAGATCCTTAACTTAATCATGTCTGCAATGTCCCTTTGCCAGGTGAAATAACATATTCATAGACTGCTTCCCAGGTATGCTAGTGGTAAAGAACCCGCCTGCTAATGCAGGAGACATAAAATGATATGTTCACTGATCCCTGGGTCAGGGAGATCTCCTCCCTGGAGCAGGGAATGGCAACCCACTCCAGTAGTCTTGCCTGGAGAATCCCATGAACCTCTAGAGAAGCCTGGCGGGCTACAGTTCATAGTGTCTCAAAGAGTTGGAGCAACTCAGCATACACAAGGATTAGAACATGGACATCACGGGGTGACTCAGACAGTAAAGAATCCGCAGTTTCAACTCCTGAGTCAGGAAAGAAATGGTGACTGACTCCAGTATTTTCCAGCCTGGGAAATCCCATGGACAGAGGAGCCTGGCAGGCCACACTCCATGGGGTCGCAGAGTCGGATACCACTTAGCGACTAAACAACAACAACAAGCCAAAGTGAGAGAGACATTAGATTTTGTTTTCCAGATCCCTATCTATCTTCAGAAGTAAATCACCAAATTTATCATTTTAACCTCCTTCCAACTCTGCCAACCACCTCATTCCACGTGCAACTCTCGTCCTCGGCAGACCTGTGATACCTTTCCGACCAACCCCCTCACTTCCAATGGGTCTCGCCAAGTCATCCTCCCTGATTCGAGTAACCCCTTAAAGACACACATCTGTCCCTCCCCAGGAGTTGCATATAACACCAAAGAAATATTTGCTGAAATAGTTGTTGAACATTACTGGTGATAATAGATACTGATTTTTAAAAAAAATTCTTTGTAACCAGATCCTATCATCAAGAATCTGCCACTTCTTTATTATTTTGATTATTTTAATTGGATTTCACATGTTTTGTTCTGTAAGGAAGCCTGTTACTGGTCTATTAGTTCGTATGTAATTCACACGAGTGGATACTGCACATTTATAACATTAGATTTCCACGATCCAGATGAATCACAGGAGTCTGTGATCAACTCCTCAGGCAGGTCTGATCACTGCCACCATGTGGCAAATGCTGTCATTGAATCAGCGAGCCAGACACTGTAGCCTCTCATTCTTCCCATTAAGCCTTTGAAGCATAAGGAAGACTTTGAAATATGTCTGACTTTCATTGGTCCAATGATGAGATGAGACTTAAAACATCAATTTGTGGGATTTTTATATCACAGCAGGAAAAAAGAAGTAAAAATTCTTGTGTCACCATAGAAATCAGTTTTTTCCTTCTATTTTCCACATTCAACCTTGCAAAACACAGTAATACCTTGTTTTCTTGATATTAAAGGGAATATGACAAACTAGAAGCTTATTTTCAAGATAACTCAAGATAATTCAACACAAATTGTGTGTCTTCAAGAATTATTTTGACAATTTAACCATCTATAATGTTCTAATTTCGCTGTCATAGAAATTAGAATAACATGATGTGTCTGTTTCCCTTGGTGCAGCCATGAAAAGCCAGTCACTGCCTTGAGGGCTTGGCTCCTGCTATTATTGTTCAGTTGCCCAGTCGTGTCCGACTCTTTGTGATCTCATGGACTTCAGCATGTCAGGCTCCTCTCCCAGAGTTTGCTTCACCATCTCCCAGAATTTTCTCAAATTCATGTCCAGTGAGTCAGTGATGCCATCCATCTCATCCCCTTCTCCTGCCCTCAATCTTTCCCAGCATCAGGATCTTTTCCAGTGAGTCAGCTCTTTGAATCAAGTGGCCAAAATATTGCAGGTTCAGCTTCAGCAACAGTCCTTCTGATGAATATTCAGGTTTGATTTCCCTTAGGATTGACTGGTTGGATTTCCTTGCAATCCAAAGGACTCTCAAGAGCCTTCTCCAGCACCACAGATCAAAAGTGTCAGCGCTTTGGAGCTCAGCCTTTTTTATGATCCAACTCTCACATCCATACATGACTACTGGAAAAACCGTAGCTTTGACTATACGGACTTTTGTTGGCAGAGTGATGTCTCTGCTTTTTAATATACTGTCTTGGTTTGTTGTAGTTTTCCTTCCAAGAGGTAAGTATCTTTTAATTTCATGCCTGTAACATTGTAAATTCACCAACATCCAGAATCAGGCCCATCCTTATGACAAAGAAACTCCACTTTGTGCTTGCCTTGGGGTTTTCCTGGACACAAGGATGCTGACTCACCTTAACCAGTTCAGTTCAGTTCAGTCGCTCAGTCATGTCCGACTCTGCAACCTCATGAATCACAGCACGCCAGGCCTCCCTGTCTATCACCAACTCCCGGAGTTCACTCAGACTCACGTCCATCGAGTCTGTGATGCATCTAGCCATCTCAACCTCTGTTGCCCCCTTCTCCTCCTGCCCCCAAACCTTCCCAGCTTCAGAGTCTTTTCCAATGAGTCAACTCTTCACATGAGGTGGCCATAGTACTGGAGTTTCAGCTTTAGCATCTTAACCAAGTCACACACAAAAATGTGAAATCAGATTTATGCACTTGTTTGAGAAAAGAAATGCAACACATGACTTTAACCTAATTTTTCTTTTCTGTACCTGTAACAGGGGTTGGGGTTCAGGGTAGGAGGAAAGAAGAGGGGGACACATAGATGCCCCTATTAATTCAACTTTCAAATTATGTCATTGGGTATTTGTCAATTTCTTCTTATATATCCAGTAAATGTTGTATAATATGTTTCAGGTTCATGTACTTGAGCTGACATAGGCTTTTGAGTATTAAGTCTTCCTTGTAGACTGTATCTTTCATCTAAAATGACATTCTGTCTTACCCAGTGCTTTTGCCTTGAAATTTATCTTATCTGAAATTAGTATCATCATTTCCCATTTTTGGGGTCTTTCTGTTTTCTAATCTTTGCCCACCTTTTTTTTTTCTTTTCCTTCACCTCTAAGTAATTTCATTTTTGGTGTTCTTTGTTGTTCATAGGATATTGCCTGATACTTTGTAGAAACATACTTTAAGACTTTATGTCTGCTTCTGTTTCTCAAAACTGCTGTATGTACTCTTCTGTCAGCTTGTTTTATGCTTTATGCTCCTTTGTGTTTCATTAATGGTCCAGAGCCCAGGGCTAGAGCACGTGACTAGGCCTAAGCCAATCAGAGACTTCTTGCAATCTGAGCAGGTCCAATCAGCCAGCTTCCAGCATCTGCACAGGAGATCTT
The DNA here is from genome assembly GCF_042477335.2 of Ovis canadensis. Classification (NCBI taxonomy): domain Eukaryota; kingdom Metazoa; phylum Chordata; class Mammalia; order Artiodactyla; family Bovidae; genus Ovis; species Ovis canadensis. Next base: position 90,348,494 of record NC_091252.1, read on the forward strand.
GGAAAGAGAATCTCTTTCATGCTGAACTTAAGTTTGTCAAGGTGTGAGATTACAGTCACTATGGCCACCTTGCTGGAACGAGAACGGACCCAACACAATAGAAAAATAGTTGAAAGGTAGAAAGAAATGAGTGCCAGAGGTTTTGTTCAAACACTCAAATTCAGTTATACTTGAGGAAAACTCTACCTCTAGGTTCTTCCTTCAACAGAATTTTCCTGCAAAGACAGAAATGTTTCATGATTTACAGTGTCCAGGATGGCAGCCACTAAGCTCACTGTGACTGTCCCACACCAGGAACTGAGATCCTACAGGCCGCAAGACCAAAAGTAACAAAGAAAAAGAAGCATCTTGACTACATTCACAGAATTAGTGGCAATGTCAAACTAGTGGCCAGGTGTCCTAGAGTCTATTATTGCAGTCTGAATATGTGAGCTGGGAGAGAAAGTGAAAGTTAGTCACTCAGTGGTGTCCGACTCTTTGTGACCCCATGGACTACATGTAGCCCGCCAGGCTCCTCTGTCCATGGATTCTCCAGGAAAGAATACTGGAGTGGGTGGCCATTCCCTTCTCCAGGGGATCGTCACAACCCAGGGATTGAACTCTGGTCTCCTGCACTGCAGATTCTTTACCCATCTGAGTCACCAAGAACTTTGCAAGCTGAGATATGCAGTCATTAATTAACAAGGCAGCACTGAGGAACTAAAAATTAAGATTCTGTATTTGATCTGTGGACTTCTGACTTTTCTCTTCTGTTTCTTCCTTGGTTGTGGCCACTGGCATCAATCTAAACAACAGTCTTTGGAGGGAAATTATCTCTAATTATGACAAATATAAACAAATTGGTCTTATTATGTTTTCACCTATAAATCTGATGTGCCAACTGTTTTTTAAGATATGGTTAGGAATCCTGTTTAGAAAACTTTAAATGATTCTGATTCCTACTTTAGATCGAATATTTCTTCTGACATTAAAAAATACAGGATGGAAAATATGATTCTTAAAAAGAAGAGTTCTGGAATAGCCCCTCTAAGCTACTTAGAAGTATCTGATGCAAAGAACTGCTAATACATGCATACAGATGGGCCTAGTATCAGAATCACAACATGGTTCATTTTCCTTTTTATACAGGCACTGTCCATTTTTTTTTTTGTCTTTGCCTTTCTCTTGTTTGGGTCTATTTAGAGATTTTAAAAAAATATTTATAATAATTTTGTGGTATATTTAGATTATAATTCTTCGTAAAATGCCATCCCTCAATTATGTTTGAAACACAGCTATTAATTCAAGGAATTTCAGGAAATTTCTGAAGCCCAAAATATTCACCTACAACTTCTCAATCATTATGCTGTTACTGCCTTCTCTCCCTTTCTCTCTCTGCTCTGTCGTGTCTGACTCTCTGTGACCCTTTGGATTGCAGTCCACCAGGCCCCTCTGTCCATGGGATTCTCCAGGCAAGAATACTGGAGTGGGTTGCCATGCCCTCCTCCAGAGGATCTTCCCGACCCAGGGAATGAACTGGTGTCTTCTGTGTCTCCTGCACTGTAGGCAGATTCTTTACCACAATATGTTCTGAACACGTTCTTCACAGCCAGGAAATCTAGGTAGCCACAAACACCGAAGCAAGATAAAATATAGCTGTCTCTTTTTTTTTTTTAACGTGGCATTTCTGATTTAAATTTCGGCAGACCCAAGTAAAGTGGAGGAGATTTTCACATGTTGACTATAACTGGGGGAAAAAATTGAACATCAGAGCCAAACCAGTTAGATTTAGGGCTCACACTATGACAGCCAGAGAGCAGAGAAGCATGAGAAACCCCAGAGACTGGATATTAAAAAGACTATTCTCCCCTACAAGTTGGGCAAAAAAAACCACCCAGGGCTTAACATCATTCAACTCTCAAGTCAGCGATTTTCTACAACGAAAACTTCCAGAGAAAAGTTTCACCGTTTATAATCAGTATCCTAGCTGTGGGGCAGATCTAACCTTGTTTTCCTACAGAGCCGACTGTGGCTCTAAGCTCTGCTGGAGACAGAGGTGGCAGCTCACTCCAGTATTCTTGCCTGGAGAATCCCATGGACAATGGAGCCCAGTGGGCGGTAATCCATAGGCTGCAAAGAGTTGGGCATTGCTGAAGTGACTTAGCACGCAAGCACACTAAGCTCTGCATTTCAAGGAGAGAAGAATTCCAGGGCATCTTCCTGCAGGCTCACTGTTCTCAGCCTTGCATGACCCCCCGGGCTGTGCTGCTCTGATATCCTTCCAGACAGCAAGCAGGGACAGAGAAGGAACCAAACGCATGACTAAGCTCACAAAACACACCCCAAGCACCACTGAGCCAAAGACAGAATTCCAGTTCCCATCAAAGGCTGCGCAAGCCCCCCGGATCTGAGCAGCCAACACCAGACGGCCTTCCTGCAGGGTGGTCCAAGCATCTCTCTCTCTGAAATCTGCACATTTTGCTCCTGGCGGGAATTTACAGAAAAACCGTCACAGGCACTGGGAGAAAGAAAACAAAGCCAGAAAATACTGGCTCTGTTTGAAAAACTGAGTCCAAACTAAGCTTATAACTATAAGGCTGTGACTGGCAGCAAAGTGCATCTAAGAGTAAGTTAACATGAAGTTGAAGGTGGAATTCAGGGTCACATCTGTAACGGACACCTCAGTTTTCAAAATTATGAGCATGGGAAAAAATGCTCCTGGGATCATTTGCGACCCAGAGAAAGAAGCTTGAGGAGAAACGGGCCTACGGCCATACCGCCCTGAATGCGCTGGATCACGTCTGACCCCAGAATTTAAGCAGGGTAGGCCCTGGTTAGTATTTGAATGGAAGGAGAAATGGTGTCAGAGATTAATTTATCAGCAGTGATAGCATTTTGTAAATAAACTTAAAATTTTATATTAAGATGATAACATGTGCTTGGGTGCTAAGTCGCTTCTGTTGTGTCCACTCTTTATGACCCTGTAGACTGTAGCCCGCCAGATGCCTCTGTCCATGGGGATTCTCCAGGCAAGAATACTGGAGTGGGTTGCCATGTCCTCATCCAGGGGATCTTCCCGATCCAGGGGATCGAACCTGTGTCTCCTGCACTGCGGGTGGATTCTTTACCGCTGAGCCACTGGGGAAGCCCCAAGGTGATAATATAGGTGGTTTTATTGTATTAATATGATTTTTCTTATCAAAAAGTAAGAAATAAAACACTTCCAGATAAAGCAATCTTATATATACATGAAAGTATATAAGGCAACAGTTCCAATATGCCTAAACTTCTGTTACTATGTTTTAATTAGATGACAACAGATGTGCAATGCTGCTGCTGCTGCTAAGTTGCTTCAGTCGTGTCCAACTCTGTGCGACCCCATAGATGGCAGCCCACCAAGCTCCCCTGTCCCTGGGATTCTCCAGGCAAGAACACTGGAGTGGGTTGCGATTTCCTTCTCCAATGCATGAAAATGAAAAGTGAAAGTGAAGTCGCCCTGTCGTGTCCAACTCTTCTCGACCCCATAGACTGCAGCCCATCAGGCCCCTCCATCCATGGGATTTTCCAGGCAAGAGTACTGGAGTGGGGTGCCATCACCTTCTCCGAGAGTGCAAATGGCAGGTACCGAAGTGTATTAACTATGGGCAACTGCATAAACTTCACTGCTAGGCTTTCAGTCCCCTAATCACTACGTAACTAGCAGGCACACACCAAGACCAGTGATCTGACTTCTACCACAGTCTATCAGTGAGGGTCACTGTGCATCTGTTATTCAGGTCACACAGAACCAGCAAAGTGTGTACCAAAATGGACAGTGAAATGTGCAAATGTTAAAGTGCAGCAAAGAAATAAGAAGGAATAAGGCTGGAAGTCAATTTCCAAGCAAATGCAGGGTTAAAGAAGAAAGAGTCAATCATAGGAAGATGGATGTGGCCTTGGTTCCTGAGACTCCAGACATGCAGCAAGAAGATTAAGGAAGATGAACTTAGTGACATAAGGACACAGTTGAGACGCAAAACAGGGAAGCAAAGTGATGTAGGCAGAAAACACTGGCAATTGAAAGAACTCTGAGAGCTATTCCTCATTAAAACACAAAGTATAAAATGTTGAGAGCTGATTCAAATTTTAAAAGGAGTATAACAATTCTTTAAGACGGAGAAAAGATCCAAAGAAGGTAAGATGTACAAACTATCCTTGACATAACTTTTACAAAGAAATAAAATATTTTCATTCTCAATCTTTCTAACACTTGAAATTACTGGGTACTAAATATACATACATATATATATATATATATATATGTATGTATACATACATCCTTTTTACAATTTTTTTCATTTCCCTATAGTCCCAGGGAAGCCACAGGACTTCCCTGGTGGCCCAGACGATAAAGAATCTGTCTACAGTGCAGGAGACCCAGGTTCAATCCCTGGGTTGGGAAGATCCCCTGGAGAAGGGAATGGCAACCCACTCCAGTATCCTTGCCTGGAGAATCCCATGGACAGAGGAACCTGGTGGGCTACAGTCCACGAGGTCCCAAAGAGTCGGACATGATTGAGCAACCGAATGACAACAACAATATATTCATAACTGACAGAAAGGGAGCATTTGATGTTCGGACAAGCAAATTTAAGAGTTCACAGAAGAATTATACCTTTGCCCCTTGATTATTAAGATCACTTTACAAGGAGTCGGTCTGCAAGATCATACCTATGGTCCTGCACAAAGCAAGAACTGTCTACCCTATTTTAAATGGGAAAGCAAATTGCTCTTTTTGCCCAAGGCATTGATACATATGCTCTTGATGAGAATTCGAAAGAAACATCACCTCCTGCCTACCTTGTGTTGCCACATGTTCTCCCCAAAAAGAAAAAAATGAATGGTCAGCATCATCATCCTTCCTCCAGATCAACAAACACACTGTTAGAGTGAAAACTCAATGCCCTTTTTCAGGGATCATCATCCTCCAGTTCAGTTGCTCAGTCGTGTCCAACTCCTTGTGACCCCATGAACTGCAGCATGCCAGGCCTCCCTGTCCATCAACAGCTCCCAGAGTTCACCCAAACTCATGTCCATTGAGTCGGTGATGCCATCCAGCCATTTCATCCTCTGTCGTCCCCTTCTCCTCCTGTCCCCAATCCCTCCCAGCATCAGAGTCTTTTCCAGTGAGTCAACTCTTTGCATGAGGTGGACAAAGTATTGGAGTTTCAGCTCCAGCATTAGTCCTTCCAAAGAATATCCAGGGCTGATCTCCTTTAGAATGGACTGGTTGGATCTCTTTGCAGTCCAAGGGACTCTCAAGAGTCTTCTCCAACACCACAGTTCAAAAGCATCAATTCTTCTGTGCTCAGCTTTCTTCACAGTCCAACTCTCACATCCATACAAGACCACAGGAAAAACCGTAGCCTTGACTAGATGGACCTTTGTCAGCAAAGTAATGTCTCTGATTTTCAATATGCTATCTAGGTTGGTCATAACTTTCCTTCCAAGGAGTAAGTGTCTTTTAATTTCATGGCTGCAGTCACCATCTGCAATGATTTTGGAGCCCCAAAAAATAAAGTCTGACACTGTTTCCACTGTTTCCCCATCTATTTCCCATGAAGTGATGGGACCAGATGCCATGATCTTAGTTTTCTAAATGTTGAGTTTTAAGCCAACTTTTTCACTCTCCTCTTTCACTCTCTTGAAGAGGCTCTTTAGGTCTTCTTCACTTTCTACTGTAAGGGTGGTGTCATCTGCATATCTGAGGTTACTGATATTTCTCCCGGCAATCTTGATTCTAGCTTGAGCATCATCCAATCTGGCATTTCGTATAATGTACTCTGCATATAAGTTAAATAAGCAGGATGACAATAGGCAGCCTTGACACACTCCTTTCCCAATTTGGAACCAGTGTCCAGGTTTTTTTTTTTTTCAGTTTATTCTTTTTTTAATATAAATTTATTTAATTGGAGGCTAATTACTTTACAATATTGTATTGGTTTTGCCATACATCAACATGAACCTGCCACAGGTGTACACGTGTTCCCCATCCTGAGCCCCCCTCCCACCGCCCTCCCCATACCATCCCTCTGGGTCATCCCAGTGCACCAGCCCCAAGCATCCTGTATCATGCATCAAACCTGGACTGGCATTTCATTTCACACATGATATTACACATGTTTCAATGCCATTCTCCCAAATCATGCCACCCTCACCCTCTCCCAAAGAGTCCATAAGACTGTTCTCTACATCTGTGTCTCTTTTGCTGTCTCACATACAGGGTTATCATTACCATCTTTCTAAATTCCATATATATGCATTAGCATACTGCATTGGTGTTTTTCTTTCTGGCTTACTTCACTCTGTATAATCGGCTCCAGTTTCATCCACCTCATTAGAACTGATTCAAATGTATTCTTTTTAATGGCTGAGTAATACTCCATTGTGTATATGTACCACAGCTTTCTTATCCATTCGTCTGCTGATGGACATCTAGGTTGCTTCCATGTCCTGGCTATTATAAACAGTGCTATGGTGAACATTGGGGTACACGTGTCTCTTTCAATTCTGGTTTCCTCTGTGTGTATGCCCAGCAGTGGGATTGCTGGGTCATATGGCAGTTCTATTTCCAGTTTTTTAAGGAATCTCCACACTGTTCTCCATAGTGGCTGTGCTAGTTTGCATTCCCACCAACAGTGTAAGAGGGTTCCCTTTACTCCACACCCTCTCCAGCATTTACTGCTTGTAGACTGAATAGCAGCCATTCTGACTGGCATGAAATGGTACCTCATTGTGGATTTGATTTGCATTTTTCTGATAATGAGTGATGTTGAGCATCTTTTCATGTGTTTGTTAGCCATCTGTATGTCTTCTTTGGAGAAATGTCTGTTTAGTTCTTTGGCCCATTTTTTGATTGGGTCATTTATTTTTCTGGAATTGAGCTGCAGGAGTTGCTTGTATATTTTTGAGATTAGTTCTTTGTCAGTTGTTTCATTTGCTATTATTTTCTCCCATTCTGAAGGTTGTCTTTTGACCGTGCTTTTAGTTTCCTTTGTTGTGCAGAACTTTTAATTTTAATTAGGTCACATTTGTTTATTTTTGCTTTTATTTACAATATTCTGGGAGGTGGGTCATAGAGGATCCTTCTGTGGTTTATGTCAGAGAGTGTTTTGCCTATGTTCTCCTCTAGGAGTTTTATAGTTTCTGGTCTTATGTTTAGATCTTTAATCCATTTTGAGTTTATTTTTGTGTATGGTGTTAGAAAGTGTTCTAGTTTCATTCTTTTACAAAAACTGGTTGACCAGTTTTCCCAGCACCACTTGTTAAAGAGATTGTCTTTTCTCCACTGTACGTTCTTGCCTCCTTTGTCAAAGATAAGGTGTCCATGGTGTGTGGATTTATCTCTGGGCTTTCTGTTTTGTTCCATTGATCTATATTTCTGTCTTTGTGCCAGTACCATACTGTCTTGATGACTGTGGCTTTGTAGTAGAGCCTGAAGTCAGGTGGGTTGATTCCTCCAGTTCCATTCTTCTTTCTCAAGATTGCTTTGGCTATTCAAGATTTTTTGTACTTCCATACAAATTGTGGAATTATTTGTTCTAGCTCTGTGAAAAACACCATTAGTAGCTTGATAGGGATTGCATTGAATCTATAGATTGCTTTCGGTAGTACTCTCATTTTCACTATATTGATTCTTCCAATCCATGAACACGGTGTATTTCTCAACTATTGATTTCTTTCACCGTGGTGTTTTATAGTTTTCTATATATAGGTCTTTAGTTTCTTTAGGTAGATATATCCCTAAGTATTTTATTCTTTTCATTGCAATGGTGAATGGAATTGTTTCCTTAATTTCTCTATTTTCTCATTATTAGTTTATAGGAATGCAAGGGATTTCTATGTGTTGATTTTATATCCTGCCACTTTATTCATTTATTAGCTCTAGTAATTTTCTGGTGGAGTCTTTAGGGTTTTCTAGGTAGAGGATCATGTCATCTGCAAACAGTGAGAGTTTTACTTCTTCTTTTCCAATTTGGATTCCTTTTATTTCTTTTTCTGCTCCAATTGCTGTGGCCAAAACTTCCAAAACTATCTTGAATAGTAGTGGTGAGAGTGGGCACCTTTGTCTTGTTCCTGACTTTAGGGGAAATGCATTCAATTTTTCACCATTGAGGATAATGTTTGCTGTGGGTTTGTCATATATAGCTTTTATTATGTTGAGGTTTGTTCCTTCTATTCCTGCTTTCTGGAGGGTTTTTATCATAAATGGATGTTGAATTTTGTCAAAGGCTTTCTCTGCATCTATTGAGATAATCATATGGCTTTTATTTATCAATTTGTTAATGTGGTGTATTACATTGATTGATTTGCGGATATTGAAGAATCCTTGCATCCCTGGGATAAAGCCCACTTCGTCATGATGTATGATCTTTTTAATGTGTTGTTGAATTCTGATTGCTAGAATTTTGTTGAGGATTTTTGCATCGATGTTCATCAGTGATATTGGCCTGTAGTTTTCTTTTTTTGTGGCATCTTTGTCAGGTTTTGGTATTAGGGTGATAGTGGTCTCACAGAATGAGTTTGGAAGTTTACCTTCCTCTGCAATTTTCTAGAAGAGTTTGAGTAGGATAGGTGTGAGCTCTTCTCTAAATTTTTGGTAGAATTCAGCTGTGAAGCCGTCTGGACCTAGGCTTTTGTTTGGTGGAAGATTTCTGATTACAGTTTCAATTTCCGTACTTGTGATGGGTCTGTTAAGATTTTCTATTTCTTCCTGGTTCAGCTTTGGAAAGTTGTACGTTTCTAAGAATTTGTCCATTTCTTCCAAGTTGTCCATTTTATTGGCATATAATTACTGTAGTAGTCTCTTATGATCCTTTGTATTTCTGTGTTGTCTGTTGTGATCTCTCCATTTTCATTTTTAATTTTATTGATTTGATATTTCTTCCTTTGTTTCTTGATGAGTCTGGCTAATGGTTTGTCAACTTTATTTATCCTCTCAAAGAACCATCTTTTGGCTTTGTTGATTTTTGCTATGGTCTCTTTTGTTTCTTTTGCATTTATTTCTGCCCTAATTTTTTAAGATTTTTTTCCTTCTACTAACCCTGGGGTTCTTCATTTCTTCCTTTTCTAGTTGCTTTAGGTGTAGAGTTGCTCCTGCTGCTGCTGCTGCTGCATCGCTTCAGTCGTGTAGGTTATTTATTTGACTTTTTTCTTATTTCTTGAGGTATGCCTGTATTGCTATGAACCTTCCCCTTAACACTGCTTTTACAGTGTTCCACAGATTTGGGGTTGTTGTGTTTTCATTTTCGTTCATTTCTATGCATATTTTTATTTCTTTTTTGATTTCCTCTGTGATTTGTTGCTTATTCAGCATCATGTTGTTCAGCCTCCATATGTTGGAATTTTTAATAGTTTTTCTCCTGTAATTGAGATCTAATCTTACTGCATTGTGGTCAGAAAAGATGCTTGGAATGATTTCATTTTTTTTTAATTTACCAAGGCTCGATTTATGGCCCAGGGTGTGATCTATCCTGGAGAATGTTCCATGTGTGCTTGAGAAAAAGGTGAAATTTATTGTTTGGGGGTGAAATGTCCTATAGATATCAATTAGGTCTAACTGGTCTATTGTATCATTTCCATGTCCAGTCCTAACTGTTGCTTCTTGGCCTGAAACACAGGTTTCTCAGGAGACAGGCCAGGTGATCTGGTACTCCCATCTCTTTAAGAATTTTCCACAGTCTGTTGTGATCCACACAGTCAAAGGCTTTGGCATAGTAAATAATGCAGAAGTAGATGTTTTTCTGGAACTTTCTTGCTTTTTCAATGATCCAAAGGATGTTGGCAATTTGATCTCAGGTTCCTCTGCCTTTTCTAAATCTTGCTTTAACATCTGGAAGTTCTCAATTCATGTACTGTTGAAGCCTGGCTTGGAGAATTTTGAGCATTACTTTACTAGCAGGTGAGATGAGTGCAACTGTGTGGTAGTTTGAGCATTCTTTGCAATTGCCTTTCTTTGGAATCGGAATGACAACTGACCTTTTCCAGTCCTGTGGTTCTTGTTTGTGGGGACAGGTAAGGGAGGCACTTTATTTGGTTTAAATAAAAATGCTACACATATACACATGCAAACTCTAGGTAACTAATGATGTAAATGCAAACACAATCCATGCTGCAATTTAAAAGCTAGACTATCACAATATCCTTGAAGCTACCTGTGTGTTCTTACTTGATCCTCTCTCCTTTCTTTCCTTCAGGCTTCTGCAAAAGAGGGTGTGTGTTTGCATTTGCTAAGAGCTGAGTGATGACTTGGGGCCACCTTTGCCTCCTCAGTGTCCTACTGGGTGAGACTCTGTGTTATACAGACAAGGCTTAGGCTCCACATGTCAGGACTGATGTAAGAATTTGCCCTCAGGAACACTTCCCTGTCCATTCTCCTCATTCTGAGCTCATGCATCCTTACAAATATTCCAGAGCCTTATAAAATATCTTCACAGTGATGAATGCAAGATTTATTTGTCGTGTAGCAAGAGGGTTCTTCGTAGTAGCCAGGAGCCCAAACTGTTACGAGTGGAAGTCTGTGGTTTCATAATTCTAGCCTCTGGTCTTGCAATGGCATCTCCCTTCCTGGCTATATTCTAAGGAAGGATTACAACAAATCCTATTTCAAATGCTACTACCCCTTGAGAGCGTTATTATCTATGACAGTTTCGAATAGTTGGTAGTAGTTACCAGAAATTCTGTCTTGAAGGAGTTTGGATTGCTTTTTCCAAGCCCCTCAGGAATGTATGTTCAATTTCTACTGTGAGTAGCATGCAGTGAGTGACAGCCCACCAAGAATTTAGCCTTGACAGCCTCAGTTCCGACCTCTGCACTTTTCAGATGAATGTATGTTGGTTGGTATTTCACTCTTCAAGGATTAGTTTTTGATTACCTAAATCTACCTTCAGAGCCCAAGTTACTAATGAGATTGTAAGAATTTAAAAACCAAACATCTTCTCTCCCTGTGCTGTACTTAGTTGCTGCTCAGTCATGTCCAACTCTTTGTGACCCCATGGACTGTAGCCTGCCAGGTTCCTCTGTCCATGGGGATTCTCCAGGCAAGAATACTGGAGTGAGTTGCTGTGCCCTCCTCTAGAGGATCCCAACTCAGGGATCGAACCTAGGTTTTCCACATTGCAGGTGGATTCTTTACCATCTGAGCCACCAGGGAAGCCCAAGAATACTGAAATGTACTAAGGTGGGTAGGCTATCCCTTCTCTGGGGGATCTTACCAACCCAGGAATTGAAGCGGGGTCTCCTGCATTGCAGATGGAGTCTTTACTAGCTGAGCTACCAGGGAAGTCCCTTCTCTCCCTACCCCATTTCTTATCTCATCCTTCACTCATTCAAGCCCTGCTGTAACTCATGCACTGCTTACAAAGCAGGCTTCTCAAACTCAAGAGCCTTGCATTCCCTTGATTTTTAAAATCCTAGTAAAAATTATGCAGTGAAGAAACACTTTTTATCTGAACTTGTGCCTCATCTCAGGTCCTATTCTCATTTTTCTTAATGACTAACTCTAATTCCTAGCTAATAATCATCACTTGGTATCTGTTATCCATTGCTGTGGAACAAATCCTCTAAAATCTAACAGTTTGGAAAAGCCATAAACATTTATTTTCTCATCCCGATTATATCAGTCAGAAGTCTGGGGATGAGCAGCTGAGGGACTCCAGATCTCATGTGGGGTTACCGTCACAGAGTCAGCTGGGGCTGCAGTCATCTGAAGACTTGACTGGCCAGAGGATCCACCTCCTAACTGGCCCACTCGTATGGCTGGTGAGTCAGTGCCGAGAGCTGCTGGGAACCTCGGTTTCTCAGCACGTGGTCCTCTCTGTAACAGGACTGCTTGAGTATCCTCACAACATGGCAGCTGGCTTCCCCCAGGTTGAGTGGTCCAAGAGAGAAGGTGGAAGCCTCCACATCTCCAGTGACCTACCTCAAAAACCACATGCTGTCCTTTCCACTATATCACTATTGCTATCACACATCCTCTCTTTTCAGGGTGGGAGGAAATTACACATGAGGTTCAACACTTGGTGATGGAGATCACTGGAGGTCTCCCTTAGGCTGCCTACCAAGCCTGGCAAATATTTTTCCTATGAAAGGGATTTAAAACCAAAGACCCACAAAACCTGAAGCTTGCTAATTTGTGAACAACTCCAGTGTGCTGTGTAAAGAGCAGAAAGAAAGCTGTTACATTTTCTGTGCAAAAGATGATGACTTTACATTTTTGCAAAAAACCTCATAGCTTTGGGGCTTATCTTATCACTACATCTTTCTGAGATTCCAGAAATGAAATTACATTTAATGACTAAGGACTGAGGAGCAGCCAAGTTGACAGAAACAATAGGATCATGGCAAAAAAGTTGTTATTGGAAGGTTCCAAAGTATGTCTCTTGAGGGTTTTGGGGGGTTAGTTATTTTTCCACAGAATAATAAGTTCCTTTCAATGGGGAAAAAAAAAATAGTCTTGCCCTTCTACTTCTGACAGTAACCGTAATTGTGGAATCATGGCTGACTCCATTTCTTTGTCTCGTTTCGCTTTCAGGAATTCTTGATAGGCTAGCACCTGCAGGGCTTTTGGAATTTCCTTGCCATCTTCTAAGAAGGTGGGAAGTCCTAAACCTAATTATAAAACAATGTTAGCCTTGTCACTGCTCGGTTAGCAAGCCAGAAATCTGCCAAAGTTCAACAAAGCAGCGGTTATAAAATATTTACATAAAATTTCAATTGCCAAACCCATAAAGAAGCAGTGGATCTTTCCACAAGGCACATCAACATTACTAATATCTTCTGAGCCCCTCCTCCTCCTCCTGAAAAATCAAATTCAAGAAATGTGTATGAAGCTACCACCAGAATGTGCCAGACAATCTAGAATTCCAGGAGATAATAAGAAAGTTAAGACTTGCCTGCCCTTCAGGAGCCAACACATCACAGCTCAGTGTGGGAAACTCCTTTGACCTCGTGATGTGTTTTCAGATGTCCCCTCCCTTATAAACTTGTAAGAAGACATAAAATCTGGTGATGTGGGAATTCAAGGACCCCTCTGCCTTACTCTTGTATTCTATGCACCATCCTCCAACCATGCCCCTCACTTTTCCTGGGAATAGCACACCTGCAGAGGGCTGGCTCTAGGAATATTTTTCCCTCCAAATTTCAGATGTTTGGAATCTGATTTTGTTTAAATCTTCCCCAAATCTGCTCAACATCTATTGTGAGCCTGTTTGGGCATTACTTTCAGATTTTAGACTTTTCATCTTGCCAGTGTTGTGATATAACAGCATCCAGAAGCAAGTCTCAGCCCCTGGTGATTTACACAGGAAGGTAAGTCCAGGGCTCCCCATAGTCCTGTCTGCAAGGAACACTGTCCAAGTGACAGAGAATAACAACCTTCCAGGGAAAGGAGAGTATGAGTGGCAGGAACAATGTCTTTCCAAATAGACTCTTTAGGTGGCTCAGTGGTAAAGAATCTGCCTGCCAATGCAGGAGACGCAGGAGACACAGGTTCGATCCCTGGGTTGGGAAGACCCTTTGGAGGATGAAAAGTCAAATAAACTCTTCTGGGTATATACATCCTAGGAACTTTCTTCTTTTCTTGAGGAAGGAAAACAATCCTACCCCATCCAAACTAAAGACTCACTCAAATGCTTAATCTTGTTTATTTGCATTTACTTCCTTCCATTTATCTAGCTCTCAGAATTCTTTGGAAAGAAAAATACACAATGCAAAAGCAGCTAAGTTTATGGAACAGAGCTCTGCGTCTTTTCCATCTTGCAATATCTAAATTTCTTAAAAACAACATCTTCCTTCTTTGAAATATAATTGACATATACCCTTATGTTAGTTTCAGGTGTATAACGTGAGTCAGTATTTGTATGTATTTTGAAATCATCACCACAGTAAGTCTAGTTAACACTCATCACCAACATAAATACAATACTTTTTTTCTCGAGAACTTTTCTGGGGGCTCCAGAATTTCCCTGGTGGCTCAGATGATAAAGTATCTGCCCACAATGCGGGAGACCAGGGTTCACTCACTGGGTCAGGAAGATTCCCTGGAGAAGAAAATGGCGACCCACTCCTGTATTCTTGCTTAGAAAATCCCATGGATGGAGAAGCCTAGTAGGCTACAGTCTGTGAGGTCACAAAGAGTCTAACATGACAGAGTGACTTCACTCTCTCTCTCAAGAACTTTTAAGATCTACATTCTTAGCAACTTTTAAATATGCAGTATAAGATTACTAACTATAGCTGTCATTAATCCCAAGACTTATTTATTTTATAACTGGAAACTTGTGCCTTTTGATTCCCTTCACCCATTTTGCTCACCCCCAACTCTCCACCTCTGGGAACCACTGAATCTGTTCTCTACATTTATCATCTTGAGTTGTTTTTTGTTTTTTGGTTTGTGTTTTTTTAAGATTCTACATATAAGTGAGATCATATGGTATTTGCCAAATATACCTTGCTGCATTGCAGACTAGCAATCCCCAAACCTTCCATTTAAAACTAATTTTAAAGTACTTATCGTCACAGTTGTTAAGTCACTCAGTCATGTCTACTCTTTGTGGCCCCATGGACTGCAGCAAGCCAGGCTTCCCTGTCCATCACCATCTCCTGAAGCTTGCTCAAACTCATGTCCATCAAGTCGATGATGCCATCCAACCATCTCATCTTCAGACGCTTCCATCTTGCTTTTAATCTTTCCCAGCACCAGGGTCACAAAGATTCATATGAAATTATCAGCATCCCGCCCTCCTGTGTTCCTCCTCCCTAACAAAGAGCACATGTTTCAGACATCATCCTTCCACCTGTTTGTCCCCAGGATCAAACATGGTAACAACTGTCCCCCAAAGCCCAAAGGCAAGTTTCCCCTGGGGAGTGCTTCCCTTTTGAAACTGGACTAAGTCACTAAAACCTAAAATTTTAAAGGGGAAAAAAAAAGTCTCCTAACAAATATGGCAATTATCAAAACATGGAGAGTAAGGTATTTCTTGAATGATTAAAAATGTGTTAAAAAAAAAAAATGTGTTTAGCCCTGTAGAACTGCCCTGTGAGTGTGTCGGATGCTTTCTGCCTGTTCCTTCAGTTCTACCCTGCACTCCTTTGAAACTCCCACCAATGCCAAGTGCCAAGGAAGCTGCTCTCCATGGACCACTCCATCACTAGGGCTCTTCAGCCCTCTGGCTTCAGTTTGGGTTCTGCCAATCAGGGGGAACTGACAGGAGAGAAAGGTCAGGATTCATATTCTCTCTCTCTCTCTCTCTCTCTCTCTCTCTCTCTCTCTCTCCATCCACCTCCTCTGCACTGGCAGAGATCTTCTACCAAAGGTCATGACTCCTGGTGGGTATCCCCTACTCCAGCTGCCACATTCTCCCTGGGTTCTGGGGACCTCCCCCTCCCCTAACCCTCCATCCTCTTGCTGAGTCTGGGATGCTTCACCACCCCTTCTGGAATCTCTGCATCTACTGGCATTTCTGCAAATAACCCGTTCATGAAACTCTCACCCATGACCCTTTCAAGGGTGCCATCTGTTTCCTGCATTGACCATAACCAGCACTGGGCATCAGTGACTTTTTTAGCCTTTGTATCAATACATCAAGTGGTCCACTCTCTTCCAAAGGAGAGTAAGTTAGAAAAGAGTAAGTCAACCGCAGGGTGCACAACTTTACATAACTCGTGGAATAACGCAGGCATTGCTGCAAAGAAAATTAAAGAAAGCTGTTTCACTGTGTACATTACTAATCGAGGCAGTAGGAAAGGAATGTTAAGAAAAGTAGGAATGTTTGCCATGTTCCGGGTCTGTGATAACCATGGATTGTTGCCTGTTGAAGGCACGTGAGTAATTCACAACAGACTTGAACGTGCACATGCAACAATTCTTCCATTTTTAATGAAACATAAGAACCTGGCAAGCAGTGGAAATTAGAAACATATGTATTCAATTACTTTATTAGGCTTTATTTAATGAGAAATATTTTCTATAATCAAATGTACATTCTTATTTTAACATTGGGTGGGAGGTTCAGGAGAGAATGGATAAACGTGTATGTATGGCTGAGTCCCTTTGCTGTTCACCAGAAACTACCATAACATTGTCAACTGGCTACATCCCAATAATAAAAAATTTAAACTTTGGGAAACAATAAAATAATAAAATTAAATGAAAAAAAAAGAAATAATAGCTCATGAATAAAACTGGTCAGAGACATAATAGTTGAATTTTTACCAGATATTTGACCCCTTTTGTCCCCCAAATAGGTTTAAATTAGCTTTTTAAAATAATCAACTCATTTCCTGGATATAAAGAAGAGTAAGGGATTCTCAGAATTGAAAAGCAGCTGCTATTCTCTTTCAAAGAAAAACATACATACTCAGAAACACAGGATTGAATTAAGCATCATTTAGCCTTTGATTCTTTGTACATCATCATTACCATCATTGGTACATGCTTGTCCTTTTACTTTTAAATTTTTATTTTAAAAATAATAAAATGAATACCTACAGACCCACTATCCTGACCAAGGACTAGAATATGACTGATGAGTCACAAAATCCAACCCAGCTGGGCTTCTGGAGTCCCCTGTCCAGGGCCAGTCAGGGCAGGGCGTTTCCATGGTCAACCGGGCCAACCTCCTGCATATCCAGCTATTCTTCCCCTTTGTGGACTCAGGTGAAAGGCTATGCTGCATGGCATGGGTGCTGGCATTTTGAGCAGTCACTAAAGAGAAGTAGGTGACACAACAAAAAAGTACACAGACCTCCCACAGGCTGTCCTGACCCAGAAGATAAATCCTCCCTTCAGCCTCCCACTTTGGAGATTCCAGATGAGCCTCACTGAGTGGAACACAGTTGCCTGGAGACCTGCCGTGCGTCATCTGAGGTAATCTGAGAAGTGTCTATGGGTATCTCTTTGTGTTTTAGTCTGCTCAGGATGCCTTAACAAAGTCCCACAGACTGGGCAACTTACACAGCAGGAATTTATTGTCTCACAGTTCTAGAGCCCAGGAGTTTGAGATCAGGGTGTCAGTAGGGTTGTTTTCTTACTGAGGTCTCACCCCTTGGCTTGTAGATGGCTGCCTTCTCCCTGTGTCTTCACATGGTCCTTTCTCTGTGCACATACATGTCTGTGTCCAAATTCCCTCTTATAAGGACACAACACTGATGGACCCAAGTAGGGTCCATCCTACTTGGACCCTAACTGAGTAAAACCTCATTATTTCTTGAAGATCTGACCCCCAAATCTAGTTCTGTTCTAAGATATTGGGGTTAGGACTTCAATACATGAATTTGTGAGAGGAGACACAATTCAGCCCATAGCACTGTGTTGCTTCACATCTTCTGCCTCCCTTCCTTTTCTTCTCACTCCAGTTGCCCTGAGCTTTAACTTGCAAATAAAACATCAATAGTTTCATCCTTGACTCCAGAGAGAGCTGAGTTAATACGAGAATTCATTACGTACATCTGCCTGTGGGTTCCTTCATTTCCTATGCTCTTGCCATCCCACAAGAGATAATCAACAGCCCGAACTGAGTATTTTCATCCCCTCTCTTTTCTCTCTTCACTTATACATTATGTCTAAATAATATTTTCTTTGGTGTTGCCTGTTTTAGAATATGATAAGGAGTGTTAGACACTATATGCTGCATTCTGGTACTTACTTTTTCCACTCAACATTACATTGATAAAATTCATCTCTTTGATGTGAACAGCTATCACTCATTCATTTTCACTGGCTGCAGACTGTTCCATTTTAAGAATAAGCCACAGTATAAACATTTTTTGCCGATGGACATCAGCTGGTGGTTCTGTAAACAAAGGCAGGTGGCCAAGCAAGCACAAACAGGCCTTTTAGAGACCACGTGCTGAGGACCCTCAGGAAAAGCAGCAGAAGGAATGCGGGTCCTTCTGTCAGTTTCATGGAGAGCAGCAGACAGAGGTCTGACAGAGCCCACCCTCGGTCTCTGGAAGAGAGTCCTTAGACCTGTGGGCTTTCAAGCTTCATCTTTAAGGAAGCAGCAGGCCCTCCCCTGGCATGATCAGGGTGCAAGATTGCAGCTGAGCCGCAGAGTTGCTCCCTTACCATCAGGGGTCAGGAAACCCACCCTTCATTCCCCTGGTAGACCCAGGTAAGTAGGTTTGAAGCCTTGCACATGATCAGATTTTACTGCCCTAAATGACAGGCCATAGTTAGCTTCTATGGAGCTCTGCAGGAGCCCACCTCCTTTCCTGGGATAAGAGCTTATAAGGAATCAATATTTGACCTGTTAGTATTTATGTCTCCTGTGTGCATGTTTAGTCACTCAGTCATGTCTCTTTTGCAATCCAACTCCATGGACTGTAGGCTCTCTGTCCATGAGATTCTCCAGATAAGAACACTGGAGTGGGTTGCCAATCCCTCCTCCAGGGATATTCCCAACCCAGGGATCAAACCCAGGTCTCTGGAGTTTCCTGCATTGGCAAGTGGATTCTTAACCACTGAGCCACCTGGGAAGTCCATTTACATCTCAGGTAGTTACTATTTTGTTCTCCAACATATATTCCCAGGAGTGAAACTGCTAGATCAGATAGTATGAATATTCACTGCTAATTCAACCTCATATCAGCAATGATCCTCTGAGTACATCCACGGATCCCCCTAGTATTTCTGTTACTTCATTTCTGATAATCAGTTAGATATGGAAGAATATCTCCCTGTGGTTTTGATTTAGACTTCCCTGATGACTAATGAATAGCTTTTCATGTGCATATGGATGATTTGTGGGGTTTTGTGTAAAATGTTTTTTGCTCATTTTTATAAAGCTGACACTCCAGTACTTTGGCCACCTCATGCAAAGAGTTGACTCATTGGAAAAAACTCTGATGCTGGGAGGGATTAGGGGCAGGAGGAGAAGGGGACGACAGAGGATGAGATAGCTGGATGGCATCAATGACTCAATGGACGTGAGTTTGAGTGAACTCCGGGAGTTGGTGATGGACAGGGAGGCCTGGCATGCTGCAATTGATGGGGTCGCAAAGAGTCGGACACGACTGAGTGACTGAACTGAACTGAACTGAACCAATCTGTAAGGATAATTATATACTCTAGACTAATCTTTAAGATTTTCTATTATCCCTCAATTTTTTATTTATTTTTGGCCAAGTTGTGTGGCATGTGGAATCTTAGTCCCTCAACCAGGGATCAAATCTGTAGCCCCTGCTTTGGAAGTACAGAGTCTTAACCACTGGACCTCCAAGGAAATCTCAATGTTGTCTTTTATAGTTGGCCTTTTTATTATCTTATATAAGAAATCCTTCCCTATCTCAATGTCATAAAAATATATAGACCTAAAAATGATGTGTGTAGGAGGGTTCCCTTTTCTCCACACCCTCTCCAGCATTTATTGCTTGCAGATTTTTGGATCGCAGCCATTCTGACTGGTGTGAAGTGGTACCTCATTGTGGTTTTGATTTGCATTTCTCTAATAATGAGTGATGTTGAGCATCTTTTCATGTGTTTGTTAGCCATCCGGATGTCTTCTTTGGAGAAATGTCTATTTAGTTCTTTGGCCCATTTTTTGATTGGGTCGTTTATTTTTCTGGAGTTGAGCTGCATAAGTTGCTTGTATATTTTTGAGATTAGTTGTTTGTCAGTTGCTTCATTTGCTATTATTTTCTCCCATTCAGAAGGCTGTCTTTTCACCTTGCTTATATTTTCCTTTGTTGTGCAGAAGCTTTTAATTTTAATTAGATCCCATTTGTTTATTTTTGCTTTTATTTCCAGCACACTGTTGGTGGGAATGCAAACTAGTACAGCCACTATGGAGAACAGTGTGGAGATTCCTTAAAAAATTGCAAATAGAACTACCTTATGACCCAGCAATCCCACTGCTGGGCATACACACCGAGGAAACCAGAATTGAAAGAGACACATGTACCCCAATGTTCATCGCAGCACTGTTTATAATAGCCAGGACATGGAAACAACCTAGATGTCCATCAGCAGATGAATGGATAAGAAAGCTGTGGTACATATACACAATGGAGTATTACTCAGCCGTTAAAAAGAATTCATTTGAATCAGTTCTGTTGAGATGGATGAAACTGGAGCCGATTATACAGAGTGAAGTAAGCCAGAAAGAAAAACACCAATACAGTATACTAACACATATATATGGAATTTAGGAAGATGGCAATGACGACCCTGTATGCAAGACAGGGAAAGAGACACAGATGTGTATAACGGACTTTTGGACTCAGAGGGAGAGGGAGAGGGTGGGATGATTTGGGAGAATGACATTCTAACATGTATACTATCATGTGAATTGAATCGCCAGTCTATGTCTGACGCAGGATGCAGCATGCTTGGGGCTGGTGCATGGGGATGACCCAGAAAGATGTTATGGGGAGGGAGGTGGGAGGGGGGTTCATGTTTGAGAATGCATGTAAGAATTAAAGATTTTAAAATTTAAAAAAATAAATAAATAAATAAATAAAAGGAAAAAAAATAAAAAAAAATAAAAATAAAAATAAAATAAATAAATAAATAAAAATGATGTGTGGACCAAAGAATAAATAATAACAGAAATTTTAAATTAATTGGAATTCAATGATAATTAAAACATTACACACCAAACCTTGCAAAATGTAGCAAAAGTAGTGCTTCAAAGGAAATTTATAGCCTTGAATGTTAACATTAGACAAGAGAAATCATATATTAATGAATTAAGTATCCAACTTAGGGAACATGGCAGAGAGCATTGGTTCTCACCAATATCCCTTTCTGAACCTCTCTTGTAGTAAGGTGGCCACGACTGTCATTTCTAGGCCAACAGTTAACTACTCAGTTTCACTTTCTCATGTCTCATTCCCCAGTCTACCAGATGGATGATGCTGGGGAAAGCTTGAAGCCCCAAGTTGGAAAAACCAGAGACAGAGGTGTGGCCTGAGTCCCTGAGCCACTGGTTGGAGCGGGGCCATGGTAGAGTGTTTTCCATCCTGGAACACCCACCGTGGACTTTGCATGTGAGAAATGTAAACTCTTCGTGTGTTAAGTCAGTGAGATATTGGGGGTGTTATGGTATGAATCTAAAACAAGAAATTTAAAAAAAAAAAAAACCCAAAGGAAATGGAAGGAGAAAATAAAAAAGCAAATAGCAATGAAATGGAAAATAAAGAATCAGCAGACTCAGCAGAGGGACAACTGTTCTTTCCTAAGTCTTAGAAAAGCCATCAGGTAATTGATTGCCCAACCCTGGCCTTGGACCCCTTGTCAACGTGTTTCCATCTCTCCACATTATTCAAAAGAACACACTGAGAGCTGACATATATGAAACATATATGTCTGACATATATGAATGAGCCAGAGTACTTGTTTCTTGTTCTTCCAATTGGCAAATAAATGTGTTACGTTTTCTCAATGGGGGAAGAAAGTTGAGGTGGATTGAGCAGACAGAACAAATCCAAGGAACAGGGGTGGCCAGGGTTTGAACTGCATCAAGAAAACACAAAGGAAAAATAGCAGAAAAAGAGGCCAAAAGTAGAGAGTGAAGGTGAGAAAAAGAGCAAGAAGAAGAAAGGCAAGCAGAGCAGGAAGCAGGGTTTCCAGGGACACTCAGGGTAAGGGCTCCCAGGCAAGGAGAAGAGACACAGAGTAGGTTCTGTCATTTGAGTGCACAAAGTATTTGCCACTGCCAAGAAGAGGATCCAATCCCACTTCCCATGTAATAAGCATAGTCCACATTTTCAGCTAATTCAACAAGAGCACTTTTGATCAAAGTGAAGAAAAGAAAAGTGAAAGTGAAAGTCTCTCAGTTGTGTCTGACTCTTTGCGACCCCGTGGATAGTTCACGGAATTCTCCAGGCCAGAATACTGGAGTGGGTAGCCTTTCCCTTCTCCAGGGGATCTTCCCAATTCAAAGTACATAGCTGTATTCATTGGCGCAAGCAGCCCTCCAGTGGCCTAGGAATCAGCACCATCACTAATTTTGATCTGGGAAGGAGTTTATTTAATCATCTGATACTTCTTCCTTTGTAACTTTATTGTTGATCTTTGAGCTACATCCTAGTGGAATGTCCCCTGCTACTTGTCATCCACTTGGAGAGTCAGATTGCAGAGGCGAGCAGATTTTCTGCTTGCCTTCATACCTCAACAGAGTAGATTTCCACAGGCTCAGGTGAGTCCCGTGTAGCCTCAAGCAGAGGACATCATTTTAAAGCTAGGCTTTCAGGTCTGAAGACGGTATGGACAGCATTTGCTGGTTGTCTCTAAAACACAGCAACAATATTCTCAGGAATTCTATCACTGAATCTCTTAGTATGAACTTCTGGACAGAATTTCACTGTCTCATCAACAGCTTTAATACTTACTACACTTGATTTTCTCAGGTCAAACTACTCTCCTTCGACCAAACCTCACACAACTGAAATTGTCCTCCATCTTGCCTGAATTTCTAAGAAGGTCCTTTTGTCCCAGCTCCCCACTACTAATTTTCCTATGGTTAATTTGAAACTGCCTGTACGATTCTTAAATGAGTCCTCTGTAGACTTCTGCAAGTGCTTGCATTCTCAGCAGTTACTGTAATCCTGTAAGCAAAGGATCTATTGTTGACAGCCTAGGTTTATTCTTCCTATAAATATGATGAAGTTCTGACACCTGGTATAATGTTTTCCTTTGGAATGAGAGATTATGTCATGAAATTCTATATGTAGTAGTATGCAAAAAAAAACTTAATATAAAATCTTTTTTCTCACCTAAAACCTTAATATTTTTTTAAATTTTTTCCCAACTGTACAGTCATTAATTTTACCATCTAGTTACTTCAATAATATTGACTCTACCTATCATGTGAGTTAAAGAGACCCTGCTTTAGAAAAGTTCATAATCCAAGCTGGAGAGCCAAACATTTAACAGGAAGAGTCAATGCTACAGAAAAACAGCAGAGACCAGTGAATTCTGTCCAGAGCAAGTTCAAGGAAGGCCTCATAGCAATGACCTTGGGAGTCACCTTGGGGGCTGGGCCTAGAAGGACGAGTCCATCCTCAGGATGAAAACCCAGAAGTAAGTGCTAAGTCAGGGGTTTCAGGAATAGCATTAACTAAAATTAACTAGCTGTTAACTAACACACAAACAAAAGCTTACACCCTGATCAAAGACTTCCCCAGTGGCTCAGATGGTAAAGCGTCTGCCTACAAAGTGGGAGACCTGGGTTCGATCCCTGGGTTGGCTTCCTGGAGAAGGAAATGGCAATCCACTCCAATATTCTTGCCTGGAAAATCCCATGGACGGAGGAACCTGGTAGGCTACAGTCCATGTGGTCGCAAAGAGTCGGACACGACTGAGTGACATTTACTTACTTACTTACTTAAAGAGTATCATTCAATTAACATCCATGAATGCCCTCTGGGTTCAACAGTGGGGTCAATGACATTCCTTCCTTGAAGAGAAATCTGAAAAAAAGCAATAGCACTTTCAAGTAAAATACAGTATTCTAAACAAGATTGGCTTAAATATTTTTCCATTTATTAAACTGTCACAAGAGCTAAAAAGAGAAGTAACTATTGAAAGGTCTGGGTTAATTTCTTTTCTTCTCCAAAAATCAGGTTCCAGGGTTTTTGTTCTGTTTTGTGTGCTTTTTTCTTTGTGTGTTAATTGCTCATCTGAGCTAAATACCCATGGCCAACCATTGCTATCCTTGGCATTGCCATGAGCATTATAATATAAAAATGCCAGTTTAGTCATTCACCTGTAATAGTCTCCCTTCTTCCTAGGAATTAGATTATTTCCTAGGAAATAAACAGATGAGTAAAGTCAAATTTGAGGGTCATCTTTGGATGTTCAGGGTAACGGGGATGAGAGATCCACAGAGGCAGACAGTTATTACAAAATGTAACTGTAACACAGGACACAGAACAGAATTGAGTTGTGCTAGAAAGTAAGCATGGTAGGCTGCAGTCCATGGGGTCGCTACGAGTCGGACACAACTGAGCAACTTCACTTTCACTTTTCACTTTCATGCATTGGAGAAGGAAATGGCAACCCACTCCAATGTTCTTGCCTGGAGAATCCCAGGGATGGGGGAGCCTGGTGGGCTGCCATCTCTGGGGTCGCACAGAGTCGGACACGACTGAAGCGACTTAGCAGCAATAAGAAGAAACAAACATGATCTCTGATCTTGGGGCATCTGTAATCTACTAGATCGAATCAAACTAACTGCTGGCTCTGTAGGTTTTTATTCTAACATGACCAAATATTCACGATTCATATGATTCTGCTTAACAGATGAGTGAGACAAACACAAGGACGGGCAGGAATGGAGCTGTTATGTCTATATTAGCTGAACATCTCTTGGTCTGTGTGCTCACTGATACATTCCATGTGTCCAGATGGCTGAAAGACAAAATGCGGGAAAAAAAAAAAAAAAAAAAGGAAAGAAAGTCAATTATACAGAGTGAAGTAAGCCAGAAAGAAAAACACCAATACAGTATACTAACACATATATATGGAATTTAGAAAGATGGCAATGATGACCCTGTATGCAAGACAGGAAAAAAGACACAGATGTGTATAACGGACTTTTGGACTCAGAGGGAGAGGGAGAGGGTGGGATGATTTGGGAGAATGGGAATTCTAACATGTATACTATCATGTAAGAATTGAATCGCCAGTCCATGTCTGGCGTAGGGTGCAGCATGTTTGGGGCTGGTGCATGGAGATGACCCAAAGAGATGTTGCGGGGAGGGAGGTGGGAGGGGGGGTCATGTTTGGGAACGCATGTAAGAATTAAAGATTTTAAAATTTAAAAAAAAAAAAATCAGTCAAAGAAAAGAAAGTCAAGCCTAACAACCATTTTCTAGTTCTCCTTGACCCTCTCAAGGAATCTCTTTCCCTATGTCTCCCTGGACCTACCAATGCATTAGTTGGGAGTAGCACGTGAGGACAATCCTTTTCACCTCCTATAGAGGCAACACAATCTCTTAGTTTCATATGTATGAAGGAGTCCTTTTTCATGAGACTTTCCAACACAGAAACCATTCCACATGATTCCCTTTTTTTCTAATTATATGAAACACAGAAATAAATTTAGGGTGCCACTTCAAACCAGGGATGGGAGGCAAAAGTCATTCAGTCAACTAGGAGATGGGGAAACGCTCAGATTTCCTTTATTTTATACATTATTCTGTTGAAGAAAGTTGGGGGGGGTGCGATAAAGAGAAAATGTGCTGATAAATCAAGCCAATATTAAAATAATACTCTATTATTCAGAGTGCATCCAATCATAAACTTTTATCATTTTTTAGTTTTGACTCATCCAAAACTGCCGAATAATTGAGATCTGTACTAGTAAAAGCCACATTTCCAGGCTGCAGACTATACAGCAGCCTTCTAATAGTGTGGCCACAGCATAATTTTGCTGGTTATGGACAAAAGCCTATTGACCAGCTCTGAATGCCTTATTTATTAGAGGTTAGGATAGAGCAAGGAGCTTCCCAGGTGGTTCAGTGGTAAAGATTCCACCTACTAATGCAGGAGACAGGTTCAATCCCTGGGTCTAGAAGATCCTCTGGAGAAGGAAATGGCATCCCACTCCAGTATTCTTGAATGGAAAATTGCATGGACAGAGGAGCCTGGTGGGCTACAGTCCATAGGGTCGAAAAGAGTCAGACATAACTGAGCATGCATGCAAGATGGAGCAAACACTGCTACTTGTGTTCCAACAAGAGTCGACATCTCCTAAGTGCTGGGTGCTGGAGGATCCTAGGGGCCTTACAAACACTATCTCATTTAATTCCCGTAAGCCTATGAATGAGATTCTATTTTTATCCCCACTTCACAGATAACTGAGGAGCAGAGAGATAAGTAACTTGTTTCATGTCGCAGAGCTTGTAAATGCTACAGTGAGACAGCTGGATTATCTAACTTCAAAAGCTGAACCCTCAACTGCTTCTAACTACTAGATGCCAGCTTCCAAAGGTCAGCGACTTCTAAATTAACACGTATCCCTGAAATTCCTCCATTCTTACCCTGGCATTACCTCAGCTGGAAGGACACAGAAGTGTAGATGAGTAAGAAAACAGAACCCCACACTCACAAAATTAAAATGGACAATTTCTCACTTCAGACAAAATATTACTTTATATTAAAAGTTCATTTTTAAAGTCCTTCCTGTTTTCTTAAGATAAATCAAAATGTTCACACAGAGATATGTCGAAATGTTGAAGGATCACCCTCAAATCCAGTCTTCGTCATCCAAAAAATAAAGTTAAATGGAAAATCCCTTTCAGTGGGTCTAGACAATGAAGGAACAAGGGAAAAACACGATTTTTTTTCCTCTGATGTTTTCTCTCCTTTTAATCATTCCTTTGCAAACATCTGAGGATTTACAATGCTCCTGGCAAGAGGAGAGAAAATGATGAGACTATCAATATCCTTGGATTCGAGGGGGTGATGGAGTCCTTCTTCTTTTTAAAACACCTTTGAGGTTGATTTCTTAATTTTCTCCTACAGCTTCAGTTTCACAACTTTTCAGAGAAACAAGAAGCTTGGGAAAGGAGAGCATGTATAATATTCAGCTGCAAGCATGACATGAAGACCTCAGGTTGGGAATTGCCTTTCTCTGCACAGTGACTCCAGGGCCGTCGGATCCAGGAAAGAGTGAGGATTAACATCCTCTTCTTCAGTTGCTTCCTCACATGTTTTAACCCCTGTGAGCTGTTGGAAACTGGCATCCCATGAACAGTAAATGTTTGACCTAGAAGATGTGCTTCATAAACACTGCCATGGCATTTTACCACACATTGAGGAATGACCAGGTTACATCCAGAATCTAGACCTTAAAAGCCCAACCCCAGGTGCATTTCTAAGTAAGGGGAGCCCCACGAAATACTGTCTATGATAGCCTGTTGACAGAGTGACATTATTTTGTTGCTTATAGACAACACTTACCACTTCTCTTTCCAAAATCAATAGGTCATAGGACACTGTTTCAGAACTTTTGTAGTAGGAAAAAATTCTCTAAGAAGAAACAAGAAAAAATTCTCTCTCTCTTTCTCTGTCTCTGTCTCTGTCTCTGTCTCTCTCTCTCTCTCTCTCTCTCTCTCTCACACACACACACACACACATAAAGGGTTTGGGACAGGCCTCAAGTTCTTAAAACTAGAGAAATACATGACCCTCCAGTAAATTCAAATTTGATGTAATCACTTTTTCCTTTACTTCTGTTTGCCAAACCTCAGTCACACAGCAAAACACTTCTAGCAACAATTCTGGCCAAAAATTAATAAAATCCCTAAGTCAAAACTTAGCATTTGAGAAGTTTCCAGAGAATTATAATTTTTACAATAAGATTAATAATTTTTTTCTAATCTCAAATTCTATAGTTTATAAAATCTACTTTATGAGTCCCTTTGTGAAATAAGTCGCTAAGTTGAGTCTGACTCTTGCAACCCCACAGACTGTAGCCCGCCAGAGTCCTCTGTTCATGGGATTCTTCAGGCAAGAAGCCTGGAGTGGCTTGCCATTTCCTTCTCCAGGGGATCTTCTCCACCCAGGAATCGAACCCAAGTCTCCTGCATTGCAGGCAGATTCTTTACCAACTGAGCTATGAGGGAAGCCCTATGAGTCCCTTTAGGTATCAGTAAACTTGCATTAAGGTCCTCCTGGGCTTGATTCATCACGCAAGGTCTTCCACATATGTGACAAAACATCAGAAACCAGCTTTGTATGATCTTTACCGTCCGAGCCATCAGGGAAGCCCTGCTTTGCGTACTCTTTAAGCCAGTTTTTCATCAGCAGATTTTTAAATACTCACCTTCCAGGTGATTAGCACGAACATATTTTTTTAAATAGCACAAGCAGGAGGGCCTTGGGTCCTGCAGGATACCAGCTGGCATCACTGTTCAGAAACTGAAGTGCCGCAAAGCAGAAGCTGCTGAAGGAGTTGAACTTCCCTGAACTGGGAGGTCAGAGATCACAACCTCCAAGAGCTGCGTGTGTTGCGAAGGTGTCGCTGCCCCTGCGAGAGAACTGCAGGCTCGAAGCCGTGGGGCGGGGTGGGGCGCGAGCTTTGCACGGCACCTACGCAATCCTCGGGCGCCTGAAGCGTTTCGCGTGCTTCTGCTGCCGGCTTCGTGCCCGCGCGAGTCGCGGGAACCGTGCGATGTCCTCACGGCCTCGACCCTCTGCCCTGCCCAGCGTGCTCCTCAAGCTGCGCGTGGCACAAGCACCTCCAGGCCGCCGTGGCATTCCTGGAGCAGGGCCACGTGTGCGTGGGCCGCCACGTGGCCACCGACCCTTGTCACGCTCAGCCTGGGGGGACTTCACCTCCCCTGGGCTGTCTCGTGTGACACTTGCTGGAGTATAATGACGACCTCGATCCCGAAGCTTAGAGGGTCTTCCCTCTCCAGGCCTACATGTTACAGATGGAGAAGCCAAGCTCCGAAGCCTGAGATTCTGTAACGGCGCTCTCCCCGAAAAATGGGGTATCTGCCAGTGGTCGGGTCTGAAGAACTTGGCTACTCAGCTACAGATCACACACAGAGCCAAAGGGTATGCCCCTTTCCCACGAAATTTTCTTAGCCTTTGGCGATTGGCAATTAAATTACTGCCTTAAGAGACAATGGGAAGCGGTTTTGTACTGCACAGGGGAATTGTTAACATTCTCACAGCAGAAACACTGAAGTGTGAAAGTGAGGACTTTGGAGGTGGCGGCTGGGAGGGCATAAGCAGTCCCCTAGTTTTCATTTCCTCGTAGCAGGACAGTTTGGTTTAATTTATTTAACTCGACTTCTTGCTCTTGTTCATGATTAAGCTGTGTACAGACGCTGGAGAGTTTGGTCTCAAGTTTTCATAGACTGGGTGAGATTTTAGTGTTCAGAGTTCTTTCTTTTGTTTAAAGGAATGCTCTCCTAATGCTAGTAAATGGACTAACTGCCTTTTTAGTGGAAAACACACACACACACACACACACACACACAAGCAGGGGAACTACAAAGGTGAATGAAATCAAATGTCAGTGAAAGTGAAAGTTGCTCAGTCCTGTCCAACTCTTTGGAACCCCATGGACTATAGAGTCCATGGAATTCTCCAGGCCAGAATACTGGAGTGAATAGCCTTTCTGTTCTCCAGGGGATCTTCCCAACCCAAGGATCGAACCCATGTCTCTTGCATTGCAGGGAGATTCTTTACCATCAGGGAAGCCCTCAGATGTCATTGGCCAAACCCATACCAAGAGGAGGTTTTTTCCTTTTCAAGGTGCCCACCTTCCGTATAACCTCCAAGGAAGAATTGGGCAGAAGTCTCATCCCACAGCAAATCATGCAGCGATTCTATTCATAAGGGTGGAAGCAAAATGTGATCAATGTCTGGTGACTCAGACAGTAAAGAATCTGCCTGCAATGCAGGAGACCTGGGTTCAATCCCTGGTCGGGAAGCTCCCTTGTAGAAGGAATTGGCTACCCACTCCAATATTCTTGCCCAGAGAATTCCATGGACAGAGGAGTTTGGCGGGCTACAGTCCATGGGGTCACAGAGTCAGACATAACTGAGTGACTTAACACTGTCTACAAGTACTAACCACATATTCAACAGCTGGAAACATCCTCATTAGGCCTGCATAGCCATTCCATTTATGCCTGTGGTGGCAAAAAAGCAATATGCTCAAGTGTCAGAGATTTACTTATACCAGCTCTTTAGTGAAGTCGCTCAGTCGTGTCCGACTCTTTGCGACCCCATGGACTGTAGCCTACCAGGCTCCTCTGTCCATGGGATTTTCCAGGCAATAGTCCTGGAGTGGATTGCCATTTCCTTCTCCAGGGGATCTTCCCAACCCAGGGATTGAACCTGGGTCTCCGCATTGTAGACAGATGCTTTACCATCTGAACCACCAGGGAAGTCCTTACCAGCTCTTTAGGCGGATAAAAAAGGTTTAAGTATAAATACCTCTAAGAGTTCTCTGAAATAAACTGAAAAGTGGGAATACTGATGGTCTGCAGGCCAGGAGGCAACTGCTTTACTTTCAGAGAGGAAAAACAAAATGATAATAACCCCCACAAAACAGATACATTCAGTTTGGCAGAGAGAGACGTAGAGATAGAAAGTCCCCATCTTAGAACTTCAGGGAACAGTCTGGGAAACACCAGTCTAGTATAGCTACTTGAGTTGGTCACTGAAAATTCACTTGAGGATGGTCATTTGATCATAAAGGGCATTTAGTCCACAGCAAAGGCGCTGACCTCCAGCTAAGACCTCCACAGCCATTGAACTCATAACTCAGGAGATCTAAAGCTCCCCTAAAGCTGAGGAGTGAGAGGAAGAGTTGTCCCCTGCCCCTACTGTCTGCGCTTAAGGCCAGCCAAGCCAACACAAAGGCAGGGCCTAGCGCTCCCCCTTTTCCACAGTCCTCCTAGTCACCCGTTCCCTGATTACCAGACCACCCCACCCCCACTCTGCCCTTATACTGTATTGTCAAGCACCCAGTGAATCACACCTTCCAAGCCTCTTCTATTTCCCTCCATTTGCCAAACCCCGTAACCCCCATGAAACAACTATATCTTCACTGCAGTTCCTTTGGGGGTTGGTTGACACCAAAACAGCCTGACTGAATTCATTCACACAAATATGCAAGTGATTGCCAGTTCCCTGAAGCTCACCAACTCCCTCAGTCGCACAGAGGCATTTTAAAAGGAAGGTGTTTGCTAACTCCAAGGAATCTCCGATTTCAGGCAGTTCAGCAAAGCAGACAATTCAAGACAAATACCAGCTTTGTCCAGGGGTACAGCTCAGAAAAGTCCCCAAATGTAAACTTCACACATGCCCCTCAATGACCCCATTTCTAATCCATAAAATTCTAAAATTGCTTCAGAGGGTTTATTTTTTTCTTTTTTAACAATAATGCCCACGGTGGCAACAGCCATGGTGGTCACTGGTAAACCTGAAAACATCTTGAACACTTTGTCATTAGCTTCCTGTAGGACACAAAACAGAAATATACCAATTACATGTGACTAAGAGTAAGAAAAATATACAACTATATTTAAAACACTTAAATTAACAAGATAGTACTTTTCCATTCTAACAAAGTATCATACATTCAGTTTAAACAAGAGTTAATACACAGACACACTTTTCCAAAATACCATATGCTAGTTGAAAATGAGTGACCGTGAGATTTTTCCAAGAGGTTTCTAATTAGCAAAATGTGTACAGTTTTGAAGAACTGTCCATTCTTTTCTGGAAGATAGTCACTGACCAGGTTAAAATGCAAACTGATGTCTCTCTCACAAACCTAAGTATGCTTGCTTCATTTTTCTGAATGAGACTTTGGCTGTCAGCAAGTCTTATAGCTTCTTTTCCCTTAAAGACAATAATATACATCATCAACAATGACACCCCTTACAAATAACCACAAACTTTGTGTGTAGTAAGCCCTATCTAAATTTTTTCACGTGTTTCTGTATTAACTGACCTACACTGATTGTTATGCAAACGGCGTTAAACAAGTGTAACAGGCCTACATTTATACCTCTGCTTTGAAAGAGCATCAGATGCTGCCCATGTGTTATTTCAAGGTCAAGGCTGCTACATGTACACATGTGGTATATATAGCTTGAAAAATCAAAACAAAACTTTTCTCCACTGGCTTTTTCAGGTGAAGAGGTTGGACCAAAACCCAACACATCTGTGTGACAGCGGCCACCAATCGTAGTTCCACCCTCAAAACGAACAATGGCCCAGTTCTCTGTAATGATCATACCATTCCTGGCCAAGGCTCTGCTTTAGAGAGTGTGTCTCTGTGTTCTAACTCTTAAGGAAGCAAAAGAAAAAAAAATGGGGGGCAGGGGGCAGACTCTCCCCATTTCTCTCCTTTGGCCGCCACAAGTCAGCATCTGATCTAAGATTCTCTGGATTTATTCCCATCCAATGACTTCAAAATTCCAAGAAGTGCAATATACAACTTGGCAAAAAAAAAAAAAAGAAACCCAATGAAATTGCAAAAGATAGCTACATAATACTGTGGATGAAAATCAGAACAAGATTGCCAACAGAAAACAAGGCACTTGGTAGCAGGAGTCCAGGAGGCCCCAGGGAGCGTGGGGTTCAGTGAGTCAAGAGTTTCAGGCGAGTCAACCAGCTGACCAACAGGGACGGTTCTGGAGACGAGGACTTGGCGGCCGAGGAGCCGGCTTTCTTTTTGGTCCCTTCTTCCGGGAACGGAATCGTGGCGCTGCTGTGGAGATCCGAACTGATGTAGCACCTGCTGCCTCGGATGTAGTCTGCGCCTCGGACCAGCTGCCTCTCAGTCGCTGGCCTTGAGAAGCGGTACGTGGGCGAGGAGCTTTCTTCGAGGATGGGAGGGATACGCTCGTTACTGAAATACCGGCAGAGGGCATCCTCACCTGTTATCGGATAAAGCCCACAAGCAGTCCATTAAAATACCCATCATCCGCACACCCGCTGCTCAGACTTGCCCTGCTCCTGAGACACCTCACCCTGCCTTCCACTCAAGGATGGGCTACCAGGTCCCCCAGGCGGCCGGGCCCACCCCGCAGGGCTTTGAGAAAGCAGAAATGGAAGACACCCACACTTCAGGCTGCTTTTCTGAGAGGTAACACAGGGGGAAGGGGAGAATCAGTAAGCCTTCCCTTTTTAATCAGTGTAGGATTTTCATAATTGCACTTGGGATCAGAAAACAAAGAAAATCTTGTAATGCTATCACTCCTTCCATATCTGTGCTTGTTCAATACCTGCACCCTGGAGCACCGGCCCTTGGAACCACAGTTCTTACGCAGGAGCATCCCTCAGGGATATTCAGGAAGGTGGGGTGCCTTTGCCTGTCACCCTGACTGCAGGGCAGGCACTCTCCACTTTTAATGGGTGGGGTTCAAAGATTCTACTGCTCTGCAAGGCTTGGGACATTTCTGGAGAAGAAAGAATGATCCCTACCCTAAAAGTCAGCCCCCCGGGATGGGGAGCAGGGTGGGGGAGGTAAGAATCAAACAGAATCGTAAGATTCAGGGCACCCTGGCAGCATGCAGCCTTCTTTTGATCAAAAAGTTCCACTTCTAAAAATGTACGCAGATTGGGACTTCGCTGGTTAAGACTCTGCTCTTCCACTGCAGGGGTCACAGGTTCAATCCCTGGTTAGGGAACTAAGATCCCACATGCTGTGAGCTTCAGCCAAAAAAAAAAAAAAAAAGCATAGGAAGGTCTATGTACAAGGTGTTTCTTGAAGCATTATTTACAATTGAGAGGAAAAAAACAGAAATAACCTAAATGTCCAACCATAGCAGACTGAATAAATGGTTCAGATGGTAAAGAATCTGCCTGCAATGCAGGAGACGCAAGTTCAATCCCTGGGTCAGGAAGATCCCCTAGAGAGGGAATTGGTAACCCACTCCAGTATTCTTGCCTGGGAAATCCCATGGACAGAGGAGACTGGTGGGCTACAGTCCATGGGGTCATAGAAGAGTTGCACAGGACTTTGCAAATAAACCACCACCATTGCCATAGGACAGATTACTAATGTAACTATTACAAAAAATGCGCATGTTCCTCTTCCCTAGTATTTCTGAACATATTTTGCATATTTTTCCTAAGTGTATAATATGTAAATATAGGAACAATTAGAAGATATACAAAACACGCAGCGTGATTATTTCTAGGCTGGGGAAGCAGATTACAGATAAGTTTTCTCATATTTTCTATTTGTTTTGCTTTTGTAATCAAAGGGGGGAAACGTTACTTTTCAAAAGCGCCCATAGGAGTCTATTCATATGAAATCCATTAAGTAAGTAAATCAAGAGACAGAGAGTAGATTTTTGGTTGCCAGGAGCTGAAGGAGGTGGGAATGAGGAATGACTGCTTACAGAGTTTTCTTGTTGAGGTAACAGAATATTCTGGAATTAGTACAACTCTATGAATATACTAAAACCCACTGAATTGTACATTTTAACAGGATGAGCTTTATGGTATGTGAGTTGTCTCCCCCAAAAAAAGGTCATGTTTTGTTTTGTTTTCCTGAAGTATCCATTATTTTATGCAGATAACTTTCCTTCTAAAATGATAACACCAGGAAAATGTGGAAGGTGGGATAGAGGTCAGGTATCTTTCCATTTTCCTAACCTCACACTCCCAACCCCTACACCCCGTATCTCAAATATTAAAAGACTACATCTGGGGCTTCAAAGGCTAAAAAAGACTGGCAACAAGGCTGTGGACATTTCAGATCTAAACAAAGGACTGCCCTGCCC
Source organism: Ovis canadensis (assembly GCF_042477335.2). Classification (NCBI taxonomy): domain Eukaryota; kingdom Metazoa; phylum Chordata; class Mammalia; order Artiodactyla; family Bovidae; genus Ovis; species Ovis canadensis. Next base: position 90,382,724 of record NC_091252.1, read on the forward strand.
CCTGCTGTCTGCTCCACAGATTTTTCGCATCAGCTAAGGGTGTCTTAGACCTTAGATGGCATCTTCTCCCTTTTTCCAATTTAGTATCATCCAGGTAATTCAGCTACTTAGGTGACAAACTTTACCAAGTCCTAGGGAAATGTCAGGGGTTGAGCACTTTGGCAGTTGAGGCACCAGAATTTATTTCTTCTTCCTTTTACTATCTCAGGCCTACCTGCTGTCTATCTTTTCAACAGCTCTTTGTTCCAGCACTGCAAAATCAATGTTAGGATGTCCTGACAATCAAATGTAATCTGGGTCCACATTTCCCTTAAGAGAAGCATCATCATCAGTAACTTGGAACAGAGGGTAAATTAAACACAAGTTTCTTTTCCAATAGTAATTATTCTCTAATATAAGGACGGGGAAGAAAAAAAGCTATGCCTGTCCATCAAAAATAAGACAGACTCCAATAATGAAAAGCTAAAAATTGAGGATGGGATTGTTTAATGAATAAGGTATTTCTACTTGTTTAGAAATTGGACCATCGATGTCTACAGCCAGTGTAAAGCACACGAAACTAATTAGGAGATTTACAAGCACTAACGAGGATTCACCGACTCAATGGCCAGGAGTTTGAGCAAACTCCCGGAGACCGTGAAGGACAGGGAAGCCTGGCATGCTGCCATTCGTGGGGTTGCACAGAGTCAGACATAACTGAGTAGCTAAACGACAAAGACACAGGTAGAATCTTAGAGGCCTTCAGCAGCCCTGATGTTGCAGATGGGAAGATGACTTTTGTGGTCACTGAGCACACTTAGGAAGAGGCCCGAGATGAAGGCCTGGGCTTTCTGTTTGGTGCTTTTCCATTTGCTTAAACTTACTTTTCCTCCCATGACCTCGAGGTCTAGCAAAAGGGTCCACGATGCCCATCCAGCTCGCGTCCGCAGGCATCGACAGAGGCCGGGGCTTGCCTTCAGAGGAAGGGGAAGAAAAAGGAGAAGTTGAGAGTTTCTGGACTTCAGAGAACACTTTATTTAGAACTAGACCATCCCACACCCCAATACCACACTCACTGCAACGTAAGCAAAACCTAGTTTAAAATAAGGAAAAAGTGTATTAAAGCGGTGGCTTTCCTCAGCACGCCATGAGGACAGAGGTGTGCTGAACTTGAGTCTGTTGGTTCCTGGAGCAAAGCAACTGCAAGTTGAAATGCAGGCACTGAAAGTTAAAACCGTAACATGATCTCACCCCACTGGGCTTGGATGCCAGGCCGTGTGATGACTCAACCAGCCTTGGCTTTGGAGAGATGAATAAAGGTCTCATACTTAGAATTTCATTGAGGTTTATGTTTTCCTCAGATTACCCTTCAAGTCTGCCAAATTCATCCAACAGTTCCAAATAAGGAAGGGGGAGGGGAAGAGAACAAACACCCAGCTGCGTACCATAAGATGGCGTTTTCTCTCTCATTTTTGCGGGCAGAATATTGGTTTCCACGGAATAGCCAGGCAGCTGATCAGAATCCGCAATGGTGAATCTCCGTCTCCGGCTTTCCTGGTCCAGGAAGGAATTAGGGGACTCGGAACCCTTAGGACCAGGCTGTGGCTGTTTACATTTACTGAATCCATAAACAGAACCCCCATTCTCTTCCCTGCAGGATGGAAGGCAATAATTAAGTTGCTTACGAAGATCCTCTCAAACAAAAGAATTATAAGAGGCATCCTAATGCCAGCACAAGGAAGACAACTTATATTCTCCTTTCCCTCTGGACGAAAGAGCAATACTTTTTCAAGCACAGCTGCTTCTCAAATACATAGAGATCCTATTAAATAAAAGTAAATATCATGATCCTACTAAATAAGGGGAAATGAGACTTTTTCATATATATAGTTTAAAGGATACAAATATACCTTTGAAAAGCTAGCTTTGGTTTCCCTGTACACCTATCCTATAGTAGAACTGAATCTCCTATTTACTACAGACACCACAAGTAAAGATATGACCAAACCTTTTTTCTCATGCCAAGATTAGTATCTTTGCCAAGATCAAGCAAAGAGGACACTTGAAGTATAACGGCAGTTGTTAGATTTGAAAATTATGTCAAAAAATACAAAGGGGCCTTTATAGTGACCGATGGAAACTGTCTATTTTCTGAACTAAGTACAGAAAATCAGCAAAAATTGGACCCCTGCCTGCAACTTAATTCTTTCTGAATGCCAGCTTATACTAAGACTTATAAAATTAACTTTAGTTGAGTCCAAGTTACCAGCTGGTTCACTTTTTGCATTTAGTAAATTCTATTAGGGGATCATTGCAAAATGACTATATAAATACAGAGTCTACTAAGTCCAAATAGTCTAAAGATCAGCCTGGCCTACTGGTTTTGCCAGTGAGTCCGCTACCTGTACCTCCCCCGCCCCCCAATGCCACCACGAATCTGTCCCCTTCTATACTCTTAAACCTGGAATACAGCTTCCCCATTTGCAACGTTTTCCACACTCACCACTTGTTCTCTGCGACCATTTGCATGTTTCATTCCTAATAAAATATGCTTTTTGACGGTGTCTTTCAGTATGTATGTGTCCCCATATGTCTTCTCCCAAATACATTAAGAGCCCAGTTCCCTTTTGCCTTTACTCTGTGCGTAGTCTTCTTCTTGCCATGGCTCTTGAGATCCCCTCACTGAGACTCAGGCAAGAATATTCAGGATTAGGGGTGTCGGGGTGATCCTCCCTACAGTTTCTGACAGAATAGCCCACATGCTGGTCATCAGTGAAACCCTCTGCTCCCCACAGGCAGAAGCAACAAACAGCTCCTTACAGTTTTAAACACACTTAAAATCCCACAACCACAGGAACTCTGGTCTATAGATATGGGGAAGAGTCTTATCCTCCAACCCGAATGCCCTGATCACTGAGGTCACTGCTGCACCTGCTGTAATAAGTTTTGGGCAAACCAAGACTCAAGGAAGAGGAAAACGATGTTACTTCTTTTTTGTGCCCAGGAAAGAAACACAGTGGATGCAAAGAGTTCAGCTTAAAACAAAAAACAAATTAAAAACTCCAATATAAAGTGAAACATCACTACAGGTTCAGTCCAAACTTTTATCTTATGAAATATTATAGCATGATTACGTATTTCTCAATTTATTCTTGAACAGTTGACTAAGACACTGGCAGTTCTCTAGGGGCAAGAACTACATCTGTTTTGCATAAGATGGTAAATCAGGCCCAATTCTCAGGAAATATATGTTGAATAAATGAGCCAGATTCTCTAGTTTTACTAGCATATGTAAATATGTCAGATGGTATAAATAAGCCTGTATTTCATACCTCAATCACCCCCTATATAACATCTAGCGTGACCATCCTCACTTCACCATAAACATTTAAAATAGCCATTAAGAAAGCAATGATCTTTAAGAATTCATAACAGATATATACACATAAACATATATGGACGCACAAATACAGCCCATTCACACCTGTTTTCACATTTTTTAACTCCTATGAAGAACACATATCTCTCTCAACAAGATAAAACTAACTTTGATCTCACAGAAATATTTATTATCTTCCTCCCCAGAGATAAGTTTACCATGTAGTTAATGAAACTTCAGCTTCGGGGAACCCCAAAACAGCCCATTCTGTTACCCAGTGAAGAATGAAAATGACATGACCCCAAAGCACATGCTTTAAGGAGCACCCTCCTCCCCATCAAACTGTCTGGCTTCAAGGTCCATAAAACTGGATCTATCCCTACACTTGCCCTTTAAGAATTATACTTCCTTCCCCTAGTTTCTCTGAGATATAATTGACATATAATGTCGTATTCATTTCAGATGTGCAACATAATGATTTATGTATATATTACAAAATGATCACCACAATAAGCTTAGATAACATCCATCACCCCACACAGTGACTAATTCCTTCTTTCTCCTGACGAGAACTTTTAAGATCTAGTCCCTTTGCAACTTTGAAAATACACAACACGGTATCATTAGCAACAGTCACCATGCTGTTGACCCCAACAGTCCATTCCCAGGACTCGGCCTGTAACCAGAAGTCTATACTTTTCTGAACCCTTCACCCATTCCTGACCCCGACACTCAGGTCGATGCTTTCTGACAGTGGATTCGAGCCTCAGCCTCCTCTTGAGATGCTCGTGGTCTTCCCACCACCAGCAGCATCTCCAGGCCCAGGAGACGAGCACACCATGAAAATGGGCACAGACTCACCGGGGCGAGTAGGGAACACTTGGTGGGGGAGGAATGTAAAGGTCCAGGATGGCTGGCTTCTCCTTCTTCAGTGAGGCATCCATCGTGCTGTCTGGGGACTGGGTGGTCGTGGTGGGAGGCGAGGTCTGAAAGGGAGCAAGTGTAAAAGCGTGGAGGTGAACTCAGAGATCATTCTCCGCAAAACCAACCCCAGCCTCTGGGTAAACAGGGTCCTGGGTCATTTGCATGTTTGCAGCTACTAGCAACATTCAACATATATTCTTCTTTGAGACACTCACAATATCTTTGTTTTTTAATATGGTTGATTTACAATGTTGTCTCACTTTCAGGTGTACAACAAAGTGATTCAGTTATACACATGTATATATGTGTAACTGACTATATTTCTTTTCAGATGCTTTTCCATTACAGGCTATTACAAGATATTGAATATCACTCCCTGTGCTACACAGTAGGTCCTTGTTGGTTATTTTATGTATATTAGTGTATATATGTTTAATCCCAAATTACTAATTTATCCCTCCTGCCCTTCCCCCTTTGGTGACCATAAATTCATTTTCTGCCTGTGAGTTTACGTTCTGTAAATAAGTTCATTTGTATCATTTTTCAGACTCCAGATTGAAGTGATATCGTATGATATGTGTCTGACTTACTTCACTTAGTATGATAATCCCTAGGTCCATCCATGTTGCTGCAGATGACATTAGTTTATTCTTTTCTATGACTAATATTCCACGGTATGTATAAACCATTTACCAAGAGTTTTGAAAGGCTAGATGCATTGTGAGAATCAGAGGCCTGGGAGTCAGGTGACCAGGAGGTTGGAATTCTAGCTCTGAGCAAAGCACCTAAACTCCTAATCCTCAGCTTCCTCCTCTGAAAAGCAATCATATTGACAGTACCTCTCACATAGGACTGCGGTGAGGACAGAATGAGTTAGTTCACACTAATCACTGACAGGGCTTCCCTGGTGGCTCAGAGGTTAAAGCATCTGCCTCCAACGCGGGAGACTCGGGTTCGATCCCTGGGTCGGGAAGATCCCCTGGAGAAGGAAATGGACGGAGAAGCCTGGTAGGCTACAGTCCGTGGGATCGCAAAGAGTCGGACATGACTGAGCGACTTCACTTTCTTTCTTTCACTTTCTAATCACTAACAACACTACCACTGACTAGGAGTGTGGCCTTGGAACTCAGACTCTCTGGGTGCAATCCTGGTTATACCTCTGATTCGCTGTGTGTCTCCAGGCAAATCACTCAACTTCTCTGTGCCTTATCTACAGAATGGGAATAAACGGGAACAAGCATAAAACTCCCATGGACAGAGGAAACTGGCAGGCTACAGTCCACAGGGTCACAAAGAGTCGGACATGACTCAGTGACTGAGTGTGTACATGCACACACACACACACACACATACACACACGGTAGCAACAAAGGGCAGCTGTGTGAATTAAGTGTGGTAATACATGTAACGGGCTTTAGCACAGGCTCATCACACAGTAAGTACACAACCTTATGCTGTCTGAGTATTCATGAGCTAAGTTTTTAAATTTAAAATTCACATGGCTTCATTTTAATCATGTTATTGGTCTCAGGGGACCTATTTTTTTAAAATCTTGTGAGACCTTCAATCCTATCTCTCCTATAGTCTAACAGCGACGATCAGTCCTTTCTGGTTGGTAAAAGAACAGTGAGAAGGACATGGCAACCCACTCCAAAATTTTTGCCTGGGAAATCCATGGACAGAGGAGACTGCTGAGCTACAGTCCATGAAGTTGCAAAGAGTCAGACATGACTTAGCAACTAAACAATAACAAAAGGAACAACAGCAGGGAAATCTGAATCAAGGCACGAAGATATCTGGGGAAGACCAGGGGGAAGCACCATGTGAGGTCTGTGCTAGGCCCTGGGGAGACAGGGAGAGACACCGAAGCCCTGTCTGGCCCAGGTGATGATTGCTGGAGACCCTCCTGGAAGTGAGAGTGTGAAATGGAGTCTGAGGCTCGGCAGGATGGGAGTAGCGGTGCTCACAGAGCGACAGCCCCATTTGGGGGAGGACGTTGAGGCTCAGGGAAACAGACTCCCCAAGCATATATACGTCAGTGCCTAAGACACAGCCTGTGAGCTCTCTGCACCAAGGAACGGATCCACATCTCAGCCAGAACATCTTGGACAACGTCTGAAGACACGAGGCCCGGGATCCAGGCTCTCCACAAACAGAAGTAGAAGGAAACTGGGGCATTTCCCCAGAGCAGGTATTTCCCTAAACTCCAACACTGATCGTTACTTCTAAACCAATAACCTTCGTTTACCAGGGTGGTGGCCTAAAAACAGAGCAATGAATATCTTTCTAGTAACAACATTAATGATACAGACAAGAACTAGAGATGCTCCCTCCCAGCAGAGGTGGGCACCCAGGCATACAGACCCCTGAAGAACAACACAGGGGGCAAAGCCCAGGATGGGGGCTGAGAAAGTGTACGGAGTACTGGTCTACCAGAGTTCTTGTTCTGAGAAAATCCTGGACTCAGCGCCAGGATACTAAGCTATAAAACAGCCTCTGAATTTTGTTTTTGGCTGCATCAAGTCTTAGCCGAGGCACAAGGGATCTTTGCTGCAGTGTGCGGGCTTCTCTCTAATTGTGTTCACGGACACACAGGCTCCAGAGGGTGTGGGTTCTGTAGTTTGTGACACATAGGCTCTTGAGTTGGGAGAAGGAAATGGCAACCCACTCCAGTATTCTTGCCTGGGAAATCCCATGGACAGAGAGGCCCAGGGAGCTATGGTCCATGGGGTTCCAAAGAGTTAGACATGACTTAGCGATTAAACTGGAGAAGGAAATGGCAACCCACTCCAGTATTCTTGCCTGGGAAATCCCATGGACAGAGGGGCCCAGGGGACTATGGTCCATGGGGCTCCAAAGAGTTAGACGTGACTTAGCGATTAAACTGGAGAAGGAAATGGCAACCCACTCCAGTATTCTTGCCTGGAGAATCCTGTGGACAGAGGAGCCTGGTAGGCTGCCGTCTATGGGGTCGCATAGAGTTGGACACAACTGAAGTGACTTAGCAGCAGAAGCAGCAGACTCTTGAGTTGGGGGCTTGGTTTTCCCATGGCATGTGGGATCTAAGTTCCCCAACCAGGGATCAAACCTGGGTCCCCTGCATTGGAAGGCAGATTCTCAGCCCCTGGACCACCAGGAAGTCCCCAGCCTCTGCATTTTGATGGCTGTTCTCTAGCTGGGTCAGAAGTGAAGCTACATGTTTCATTCCTCACCTTCATCTCTCCCCCCAAACTGCACAGTGAGTGGAACTTGACAGGAAGGTAGACAAAGGAAAAAGGAAGCATGTCCCTTTTTAAGTGAATTTCCAGAGGTCAAGGAAATAACTCTAGCCAATACTTAGAAATAATGTTTGCTTTCCTTCTGAACACATCCACCTGATTTTTCCTCTGTCATTTCAAACTCAGTGATGATCAGAAGACCTGCCATCTCTGCCTCCTAGATGGTTCTTTTCTGACTGTATGATTTCTGTCACTGGTATCACCACACAAGGTCACTGCCACATTTCACATCTGCTTCTCACTTTCCCTGCCTGCCTAGCCCTAACCCAAAGACTTTTCTAAAGGTCACTATGAATAATTAGAATTGAGATTCAGAAATACTAACTACTTGTCTGAGGTCTCACAGCTAAGATGAGGCAGAGATTGGATTTGGAGGCAAGGAGTTCAGTTCTGGACCCCCGTCCTCTGTTTTGTGAGTCCTCTTGATACTTCTTCCAAAAGATCTCTTGAGTTAGTCTTTCACAGAATCGCCCCTATTCCAGCCTCACCCAGAATCCAGGTGGCTCAGTGGTAAAAAGCCTCCTGCCCGCGCAGGAGATGAAAGTTCGATTCCTGGGTCAGGAAGAAACCTGGAGAAGGAAATTGCAACACCCTCCAGTATTCTTGCTTGGGAAATCCATGGACAGAGGAGCCTGGTGGGCTACAGTCCATGGGGGTCACAAAAGAGTCAGACATGACTTAGCAACTAAAAAACAAAAACAACAGCAGACATGTAACACCTCCCACCTGCTGTTTCAAGTTCAGATAGTGTCATGGGCTAAACTGTGTCCCCTGAACCCCTAGTAGCTCAGAATGTGACTGTACTTGAAGTCTTTAAAGATATGTTTAATTTAAAATAATCACATGAGTGGGCCCCAATCCAGCCTGACTGGTATCCCTGTAAGAAGAAGTGATTAGGACACAGACATACAGAGCAAGCTCCAATACTCTGGCCACTTAATGTGAAGAGCCAACTCATTGGAAATGATCCTGATGCTGGGAAAGACTGAGGGCAGGAGGAGAAGGGGGCAACAGAGGATGAGCTGGTGGGATGGCATCATCGACCCAATGAACATGAGTTTGAGCCAACTCTGGGAGACAGTAAAGGACAGGGAAGCCTGGAGTGCTGCAGTCCATGGGGTCACAAAGAGTCAGGCACAACTTAGCGACTGAACGATAACAACATACAGAGCAAAGGCCACATGAAGACACGAGGAGAAGAGGGCCACCTGCAAGCCAAGGAAAGAGATGTCACAAGAAGCCAACCTTGCTCTCAGATCACCAGTCCCCAGACTTCTGAAGGAATACACTTTCATTTCAGTGACCCAGTAGCTGATACTTTGTTATGGTGGCCATAGCAAACCAACCCAGACACTGGTGTAGAAACCTGTTGACATTACCTGTGGGATGAGGTCCGTGCTCCCTAGCCTAGAACTCTGTACCCACCTGTCCAGCCCAGCCCACTGGTCCAGCTTTCTCTCCCACCCTCTGCCCTAGAGTCTGGATAATTTATTCGTGCCGGAGAGCTGTGATGTTCACCCAGAGACCCTCTGGTTAGCCAGTGAACCCAGCTGCTGCGAGTATCTATTGCTAAAAGCTCACAGTCACCCTCTGCTCCATAGAATTGCCCTCAGCCGACAGCAGACACCCCTGAGTACAGCGGCCAGAGCCTGTGTTGTGTGGTTACACCTGGGTAACAGCCCAAGACTAGACTCTACCTGAGACATCACCTTGCGGGCTTCCCCTCCTTCTTCTGCCTCCCTTCCTCCCTGCCAAGTTTTATGGGAAGTACATGGCCTAAATCATTTCACAAGAACGTCTACCACGCTCTCTGCCTCCAGGAAATCCTATCTGGGCACCACCTGCCCTGATGGCTCTGTATCCTCCCTTGGTGGCTGTGTGAACAGCGTTCATCTACTCCAAGAGCCTCCCATCTGCCTATGAAATCCCACCGAGTTTTCCAGGCTCCCACCTCCTCGGGAAGAGGTGCTTTCGCTCACCTGTCCATGCCTACCGCCCCTTCCTCAGAACCCAACATTCACCCCCCTGCACCAAGGAGCTGGCAGAGCTGGCTGGCAGGAAGCCCTCCATCAACTACAGATGGTAAAGTAAGACCTCTTCTGTGTTAAGTAACACATTCTGAGAATTCCAGAAGTATTGAAAGAGGGTGCCCTGTATACTGAGTGATGCAAAGAGAACAACAGGGAAGGCTGGCGTGCTGCAGTCCATGGGGTCGCAAAGAGTCGGGCACGACTGAGCAACTGAACTGAACCTAAGCAAACAGAAGCTGCTGGAGTGTGATTGATACGTTCCCCTTTTATTTAAGAAGTGGCTTTAATTAGGTGCCCCTCCTGGCTCCACTGTCCACATCCTGTTCTTTATTTTTATGGGTCCCCCGCCCCCCTAAGGTACACACACAGACAGATTTTCAGCCCTCTGTGCATCATGAAACATCCATTGATAGCGTGAGGTACCGCCACTTCTTCCATTTGAAGATGGACAGGAAAATCACAGAGAGTTACACATAAGTGGCAATCTCAATCTTATAAAAGAATTTTAAAGTATGCTGCTTTTCTTTCATGGTTTAGAAATTAAACACAAAGAACCGATGATATAAGGAGAGGGTTGGTGGGGTGCATGTCCACCCCAAGTATAAGCAAGTGTAAGCATTGTCTGTAGAGAATTAAAATAATAAAACTAAAAGCCAGTCTGCTTTTTATTATCATCCAGGACTACTAAATCTAAACAAAGGAGTGACAGTCCCTGCCTGGTGGGTTGGTCTCACAGTCCCTACCTCTGTCTTGATAAACCACTGTTGAGGACTCTACCCCAGGCGGTCTCTCTCAGATCAGCGTTCAAACTGGATTCCTTTATGGGACTGTCTGTTTGAAAGGAGAGAGGAAAAGGGCTGGAAGGAACCATCTGCAGGGATGACAGACACTCGCCACAAGTGGCTACCCAGCACCTGAAATGTGGCCGGTGAGACAGAGGAACTGAAGCTTTCATTTTAACTATTGAAACAGTCACAGGTGGCTAGTGGCTGCCACGTAAGTCAGCGCAAATCCAGCAAGTCTGTTCTCATGGAAGTAGGATTATTGGATGGGCTTCCCAGGTGGCGCAGTGGTAAAGAATCTACCTGCCAACGCAGGAGATGAGAGTTCGGTCCCTCGGTCGGGAAGATCCCCTGGAGGAGAAAATGGCAATCTGCTCCAGCATTCCTGCCTGGGAAATCCAACTGACAGAGAAGACTGGCTGGTTACAGTCTATGGAGTCACAAAGAGCCGGACACGACTGAGCGACTGAGCACCTGAACATACGGGATTACAGAATAATTATCTGTACACAGATAATCCATACACTCCCGAAACCAATCAAACCATAATCTTTTTTTTTTTTTTTAATGTCAAAGAAAGGCTTTCAACCAATAACTGTACCTGCACCAGGGGCGGCCTCCACCGTAGGTTTTTCAGGGGGGCAGGAGTGAAGTTGAAGGAACTCGTGGGGCGCTTCTTAAGCAGTAACACAACTCCAGTAGGATTCTCTCTCAACTTTCTCACCAGATTTTTTAGCTGCCATCCCACCTTCAAAGAAAGACAATGAGGAGAGGGGACTTACTCATGAATAATGAAAACTCAAGCCTATTTGAGTTCAAGGAATTCAAATTTCCTTGAATTCATCTAAAGGAAATCAGCTACGAGCAAATAGGCAGATACAAATCTGTTCATTCTAGCACTGCTTAAAATTATGGAAAGCTGGATATAAACTGCAAATTTTTAAAATGCAAGCAAAATGGTTTAGAAGTTCTAGAAGGGGAAGATGAAGTCTGAAGCTTCAACGAACAAACTCACCACAGTTTGCTGATTAACCTGAATGACTTCATCACCAGCATGAATCTTCTGAGATCTGTCTGCAGGAGACTGTTAGAGACAGAGAGAGACCTGTGTTATTTTTTAAGTCTCTTATTTCTTTCTGCTTCTATTTCATCTCCCTTCTTTCTTCTATACAAAACAAGCAATGGGAATACAATTTTCTCAAAAGCGGTTACACAGTGTGCTTCAGTTTCCTGAAACTGCACAGCCTGTAGAACTTGGCATGTGAATACACGTGTTATCTCCAGGGGTTTGTTACAACAGATAATCTGTCAGTAGGAACAGCCAAGGTTCATCTAACCTACCATGAAGAGTGAGACGCGCTGTCCACATAACAGGCTGATCAAAGCCACTGATTCATCTAAAAAGTACCTTCCCTGTATTCCTGTCAAAATTAATCTTGTAAAAGCTGACCAACTGCTTAACATGTAAAGATGGTCACTGTAACTCTGTCATATAATTGCTTTTTATGTGATTATTAAAACTAAATCTTTCTTTTACTCAAACTTGTTTTACATGTTATCATCACATTGCTAAAATAGAAAGATAGTGAAAACAGAAGATATTTAGAGAAAATTTAAAATTTTTTTTGTCTTCAGGTTGAATTCTAAATGTATGCGTTTTCACAGAATCAAAACAAAGTCCAGACTTTGCATGCTTCAAATAATAGTTTGCTACAAATTTGCAAATATCTGTATAGATATATATATATCCACATATGTGTGTATAGGCAGATAAATAGATGTAATCTATTTGTCAAATATTTTCTCATGGTTCCTTGTTCATTTAATCAAATTGTAACTCAGTGTTTAAGATATTTCATATGATTTTAAAATATGTTTAAAAAATTCTGCCAACAAACTTTACAGATATCATTAGGCATATTTTATGGAGTTTTGAGGAAATTGACATTCAGTGGTAAATAACAGTTTCACTTACTTACACAGTAAGTGAAAGATGCAGAATATAATGTATACTTATTAGGCGGTTTTTAACAAGAAAGTAATACCTTAAAAATTTTCCCCTGATAAATTGTAACTATATGTTGAAGTATTATTTCATCTTAAAGGGAACCTGTGCCATAATTTCTTCTCAATTTCTTTTCTCTCATTAATACATTTTACAGACTAAACATTTTGACAAAGAATTTGAAAAGTATTTTAGGATAAGTGTACTATCTAATCCTACCTAGAAGTATAGGTTTATTATCATTATTTAATTGCAAAAACAATAAATTCATGGAATAAAATAAAACAGAATTACACACAAAAAAGATACTTCATATGATCAAAAGAGAAGGAAAGGATGAAACTTTGATTTCAAATTCTAATCAACTGTTATCGAAGCCAGAATGTTTTATTTTGTGACTTATATAACTGAATCTTCAAGCAATTTACAACCATCCTTTATAAACAGCACCTTCAAACACAGCGATGGGGGGAGCAACTAAACTCAACACACCCTTGCTGAACTTTCTCACTCAGCTGTTGCGATAGGCTCAACAAGAAATGAGCAAGGAAAAAAAAAAGTGAGTGAGTAGCATTAAACTGTAGAAACAGTCTCTTGGATTCACCTAGGCCAACACAAGGCACAGGTAACTTTACCAGCTACTTTTGAAAACATTTAACTTGCCACCATAACTACCAGCTGTGCCTCACCTGTGAGACCAGCATCGTGGGTACCACAGGGAGATGTGATCTGTCTCCAATCCCCTGCTCCTGAGGCACTTCTTAAACAAACAAATGCATCAGTGCTCCTTTCTTGCCCCTGGTGTCAGATGCTGAAACCATGGTTACAGGTCAACTTTCGCAAGTCTGATCATAATCAGTCCAGTCCCAGTTGCCTGAGGATTCATCTAAGGTAAGCTTCACTTTCTAAAAGATAACCTTGAAGCCAGAAAGTCCCTGTTTACAGATAAGCAATCTTGGAAAAAAAAAAAGTCCCAGTGTCCTGACCTGACTTCCATTCCTAAAGATCTTCACATATTCATTTCTCCAATGTCCTACCGAGTGATTAAGCGTTGTGCTTGGCAGAACACTGGTAAAGAGAGAGCCTGATACCAAAATTCTTCCAAGGGCAGTCACTCTTGATGATTTTCACCACGTGCTGGACACTGAAAAATGATGCTTGATCTGGCCTGCTGCAGAAGAGTGATGCCCTGGAGGAGAATGCATCTGTTCTTCAGAGGCTCATCTCTTTCCCAGCTCATGTCAGGGGTGGGGAAGAGGAGTAGGGCTAAGATCCCATCAAGACTTCTGTGAAGGTCTTGTGCAACATCAAAAAAAGAAGACAGACAATCACCAGATCCTGCTTGTCTGATCTTGGAATGATCCTGACTTCTCAGGTAACCTCAAAAAAAGAAAAAGGACTAAAGGCCTGAGATGACCTGCTGCCATCACATCAACCTGAGTCCAAGACAGAGGAGTGTGGAGACAATTCACATGAGAAAGAAGTTGGTGAATTCTGTCCACTCTAACCCTCCAACACTAGGCTTTTATAAAAACATTCTGACTCTAAAGTCATAGCAACCCTCACTGATAGACAGAAAGCTGTCCTGGAGCTGGCATTTTCTACTGGCATTTCAGTGTAAAATATCCAGCACTAAGTATAAAATATTCAGATCAAGTCCTTGAGAAGTGGGCTCTTACCTAACTCCCCACTGTCATCGACAAGAATTACAGATTATGTACCGTATTCCAGATGATGAACGTAAGGTGACTGCAAGAATGATGGACATTTTCCAGCAGATTACCAGATGGAATAAGACCAGTTCCCCTTCTTTGATCTTGAACAAGAAGGAAATCATTTCTCTCTAGGATGACTTAGGTACCAGGAGCAGGTAAATCCTGAATCTTTCACCCAGTCCTGGAGGCACTAGGAGCAGGTAAATCCTAAATCTCTCACCCAGTCCTAAGAGTCTGGTAGGAATTCTACAGAATGTATCAGTAGACATTTGATTTGATTCAAAGCCGGTTTTCTTTAGCTTACAGTGCGTGGGGGGAAAGCAGGCCAGGGATGAGGTAGACAGTGAAAGGAAGTAACATTTTAGTATTCTATATGTTTATCCAAGACTGAAATTGGTTCAAAGACCTGATTGAGTCTGGAACTGCATAGGTCTGCACTGTTAATGCAATCACCAAATTACTAGATGCAAAACTTCAACTGTTTAAAAGCTAAAATAGGACTTTCCTGGTGGCGCAGTGAATAAAAATCTGCCTGCCAATACAAGGGATATGGGTTCGATTCTTGGTCCAGGAAGATTCCACAACTAAGCCCGAGTGCTGTAACTACTGAAGCCGGCATGCCTAGAGCCCCACTCTGCAACGAGGGAAGCCACCGAAATGAGAAGCTGGAGCAGCCAGCGAAGAGTAGCCCTGCTCACCACAACTAGAGAAAGCCCGTGCAAAGCAACAAAGACCCAGTGCGGCCAAAAATAATATAAATAAATGTAAAAACTGAAATGACATTCACCATCCCTCTGAATCTATCTAGCTTCAGAACAATGTACTGAGTGGTACATGAGTATATTCATGTCATGGTTCAGCTAAATACACAAAGTCTCTGACAAGGATAAGGGAGGAACATTTGTTGTGATTTTCTTTTTTCTTTTTTTTCTTTTCTTTTTTTTTTTTTTTGCACCATCCCCAGCCTAAAAGGAGAGGATCCTGTGTCATTTTTGCCTCTCAGGTGCCATGGTATAAAAATTCCCAGTGGTCTGAGTTCTCTTACTGTAACTCAACAAACAATGCTTAAAGACACTACCAGCTTCCACTCACTTGTCTGCCAGAACCACACATCTTACTTGTAATCCACTGAATGCCTTAGGCAGTGTCACTTTCTTTCTTATTATAAAAATCAAATGTGTCACAAACCCTCATCAAAGATCACACCATTTTATTTTATCAACAGACCTAGCAGCTGAAGCTCAAACTTCGACACGTATTTCCACCAGATCAGAAAAGTATTTCCCTGGTGGCTCAGTGGTAAAGAATCCACCTGCCAGTGGAGGAAACCCAGGTTCGATCCCTAGGTCAGGAAGATCCCCTGGAGAAGGAAACGGCAACCCATTCCAATATTCTTGCCTGGAGAATACCATGGACAGAGGAGCCTCAGTTTAGTTCAGTTCAGTCGCTCAGTTGTGTCCGACTCTTTGCAACCCCATGAATCGAAGCACACCAGACCTCCCTGTCCATCACCAACTCCCAGAGTTCACCCAGACTCACGTCCATTGAGTCAGTGATGCCATACAGCCATCTCATCCTCCATCATCGCCCCCTCCTCCTGCCCCCAATCCCTCCCAGCATCAGAGTCTTTTCCAATGAGTCAACTCTTCGCATGAGGTGCCCAAAGTACTGGAGTTTCAGCTTTAGCATCATTCCTTCCAAAGAAATCCCAGGGCTGATCTCCTTCAGAATGGACTCCTTGGATCTCCTTGCAGTCCAAGGGACTCTCAAGAGTCTTCTCCAACACCACAGTTCAAAAGCATCAATTCTTCGGCACTCAGCCTTCTTCACAGTCCAACTCTCACATCCATACATGACTACTGGAAAGACCATAGCCTTGACTAGATGGACCTTTGTTGGCAAAGCAACATCTCTGCTTTTGAATATGCTATCTAGGTTGGTCATAACTTTTCCTCCAAGGAGTAAGTGTCTTTTAATTTCATGGCTGCAGTCACCGTCTGCAGTGATTCTGGAGCCCAAAAAATAAAGTCTGACACTGTTTCCAGTTTCCCCGTCTATTTCCCATGAAGTGATGGGACCAGATGCCATGATCTTCGTTTTCTGAATGTTGAGCTTTAAGCCAACTTTTTCACTCTCCACTTTCACTTTCATCAAGTTCCTCTTCACTTTCTGCCATAAGGGTGGTGTCATCTGCATATCTGAGGTGATTGATATTTCTTCCGGCAATCTTGATTCCAGCTTGTGTTTCTTCCAGTCCAGCGTTTCTCATGATGTACTCTGCATAGAAGTTAAATAAGCAGGGTGACAATATACAGCCTTGACGTACTCCTTTTCCTATTTGGAACCAGTCTGTTGTTCCATGTCCAGTTCTAACTGTTGCTTCCTGACCTGCATACAGATTTCTCAAGAGGCAGGTCAGGTGGTCTGGTATTCCCATCTCTTGAAGAATTTTCCAGTTTATTGTGATCCACACAGTCAAAGACTTTGGCACAGTCAATAAAGCAGAAATAGATGTTTTTCTGGAACTCTCTTGCTTTTTCCATGATCCAGTAGATGTTGGCAATTTGATCTCTGGTTCCTCTGCCTTTTCTAAATCCAGCTTGAACATCAGGAAGTTCACGGTTCACGCACTGCTGAAGCCTGGCTTGGAGAATTTTGAGCATTCCTTTACTAGCATGTGAGATGAGTGCAATTGTATGGTAGTTTGAGCATTCTTTGGCATTGCCTTTCTTTGGGATTGGAATGAAAACTGACCTTTTCCAGTCCTGTGGCCACTGCTGAGTTTTCCAAATTTGCTGGCATATTGAGTGCAGCACTTTCACAGCATCATCTTTCAGGATTTGAAATAGCTCAATAGGAATTCTATCACCTCCACTAGCTTTGTTCATAGTGATGCTTTCCAAGGCCCACTTGACTTCACATTCCAGGATGTCTGGCTCTAGGTGAGTGATCACACCATTGTGATTATCTGGGTCATGAAGATCTTTTTGTACAGTTCTTCTGTGTATTCTTGCCACCTCTTCTTAATATCTTCTGCTTCTGTTAGGTCCATACCATTTCTGTCCTTTATCGAGCCCATCTTTGCATGAAACATTCCCTTGGTATGAGGGCTACAATCCATGGGGTCACAAAGAGTCCAACATGACTCAGCGAGTATAACAACAACAACGAAGATAAGTAGTCATCAAGTTTCTTGTGTCTTGAATTATATCCTCTTGTCTTATTTGATTAAATAGCAATTAATTCCATAGACACATGCTACTTTTACACAGATGCAGAGAATTTTTTCAGACATTTCAAGCTCTGTATCAATGTCATTCAAAAGCTAGCCATATTGTAGGTTGCATAAAGAAAGCATTCAATTAGCTCTACTTTTCACAAATTCAAAATGTTTTAGAGACTAAGGAAAAACCTTTTATGTAGCAGAATTTTCTAAAGGATGATAACAGAGTACAAGTTCCTCACAACAGAAATGGCCCTGCTTTTTCTATTCAAATGATTAAGGGGGAAAAAACCACAAATTTTAGTATCATGCAAATATGAACTACAGCTCTATAAAAAGAAACTTTATCATGCAAAAACCCAAAAATAGTCGCTCTGGTGACACATACAAAGTCCACTTTTTTAAAAAAACACTATATTTAACACATATGGTCACCAATTCCAGCTCTTATAAGAGTGATTCTCAACAACAAAGAGATCACTGTTTTTGTGTTTATGGGTTAACACTTCCAAGAGCACAAAAAAAAAAAAAACCACACAGGATGGCTGTGCAAGCTGGGCAAGGTGTGTGAATGAAAGCAATAAAGGACAATTTAAATAATACATTGATGACAGCTGGTGATGAGCAGCACACTAGCAACAGAAATAAACAAAACAGGCACCCACACTCCCTTACAGATAATAGAACAGCATACACATATTTAAATGAAAAGAATAGGGACACTGTCAAATCTGCTTGAAGGTACAATAGCTTTTACAGTAAATGGATATGCACTTACATTTTCTGTGGTTCCCGTAATCACGTGCAATCCATCATAGGTTGATTTGATGTACATACCCTAGAGTGAGTCACAAACATATTAACTCATTACTCCAACATTTAGAGACAGAGCTGCAAGTGAGACTTAGACTTAACAAAAGATTAAAGGCAGTCATTTCTGAACACCCCTCATTCTTCAGCCTTCTGAAACACTGTAAAACAAGATCCAAAGAGCGGTGAAGGGGAACTAACCAAATACTAGTGAAAGAAATCAGAAACAAGATCTCTTTGATATTATAATTTGTGTACCAGGCACACAGAATTTTGCTCTATGTCTGAGGACTGAGAAGGAATGTTCTCAGACCTGCTGAATGAATGAGGCAGTTCAAACAAGGCCGGTCCTCTCCCGACCATCTCTCTGTGTAGTGACACAATACATTCACTTAATTTGGTCTCAGTAGTCACTGCACCGATGACTTATTCAAGCCACGAACAACCAAACCAGGATGTAAGAGCAGAGACTGCTCAGGAACACAATATAAGAAATAAATTAGAAACAGGCATTCCTGCATTTTAAGGGAGGCATAAATATTAATACACTCCATCCTCAAATGCCCAATGGGCAAACTCAGAGGTGAATGCATAGCCTGGAAGAAATATCTCTGCAGTTTGAGGCACTATGTATTATTTTTAAAAAATGTTTATTAAACTTTTATAAGATGGGGAAAGAGCAAAAGGTAGAGAGAGCAAAGAGTAGTTGATCACCCTGGTACCAATGCTGTAATAGCACAGAACCTCCTCAGTAGTCATTTTGACCGTGAACTTGCCCTGCTCAGCGATCTACAAGCCTCTGGGGATGAGTATCTCATCCACACTAACACCTTCACATTTCTGCCCAGCCTCTCTATTCCTGCTACTTTCACTATCAGAGTAATCAGCTTCTCCCTCTACATGGTATTCCTCTTCAGAGGGCTTTGCTTGGATAACTTCACCATTTGGAACAGCAACTCCATTTCTGCCCACTTTTGCCTGGAGAATCCCAGGGACGGGGGAGCCTGGTGGGCTGCCGTCTATGGGGTCGCACAGAGTTGGACACAACTGAAGCGACAACAGCAGCAGCAGCAGCAGCAGCGGGCACTTCTCCACTTCAATACGTGAATAAGCCCACCTTCAGGAAGTCTTACATGTTTACTTCAGTATAAGCCATCATTTACTTTGAATTGGAGCAGACTCTATGTACATTTCTCCTTACCAAGAATGCAGACCTAGGTGCTGATCTAGGTATCTGCCTGTAGGTACTCTCGGGGCCTGTTATTACAGAGCTCATACATTACGTCTAAAACATTTCTGAACTTTTTTAAAAGCATCATTTCTCTCAACCTGTCTCTTCTCACATAAAGCCTAAGCGCTAATAGAGACTTCACGGCAGATGTGGTTTTCTACCCAGAGACCATCTTTCCTTTGTGGAAATGTGCTCTATCTCCTTGTATTGCTAAGACCTAAAAATAAAACTGTTAAGACAATTCCTCAAGATATGAGTTTACAGTTTTAAAACTGTATTTATTTTTATACTTTGAAGACACTGATATAAAACATATCAACAGTTCAAGACAGCAAATTCTTAACTACATAATGGAAATCAGTCTAATTCTACTATTCAGAATTCTAGTGAAAGCAATATGGAATTATTGGTTTTTTTTTTTAAAAAAAAACAACTTTAATAAAACGATGATGCTATCCAAAAATAAACAAATGCTGTTAGAAGCCTTACCAAACCTTCCCCAGGTTTAATGTTTGGTAGGTGAACTTCTTCCAGACATGCACACTGGCTCATTACAGGATCTGTGGTAGATCGGATGGTCTTGTCGCAGATGCCATTTAAAACCTTGACCTAGAGTTGGAGAGGCGAATAGAGAAGGCCAATCATTAACTCGGACTGAATTTTTTTTTTTTAATGCACTTCACTGATCATCCTTAGCTCTGGTCATAACATTGTGATAAAACCACCCAGTGAACACGTAGCACATAGCTTCCATATTTGCAACGTGTAGAATAGTGCCATTATTCCAGCTTTGCTTTAAAAGTGCAGCTTTTAGATTAACTTATTTACAGCCACTGAAATGCACAGGCTGGGCGGAAACCCCCTTTCAGCAACTAAAGAGAACCACGTATTCCCAGCCATCTCTGTGGTTTTTTAAGAATGGCTCACATTCTCTGCATACCAAATACTGACAACATAAAAAAATAATCATTTTGTCCTGCACCTTTTTTGAAAAATGCATTTCATATTTTCAAATAGTTTTAGGGACTTCCCTGGTGGTCCACTGGTTAAGACTCTGCGCTTCCAATGCGGGGGATGTGGGTTCAATCCCTAGTCGGGAACTAAGATCCCACATGTCACTGGAGTGGTACAGCCAAAATATTAAGTAAGTAAATAAATAAAATTAAAGCTGTTTTCATTTTAGAGAAAAAATAGCAGAAATTACAGAGTTCCATCTATTTTCTTTTCCATCTCAACAGTTTCTAACACACCTATATTATTATAATGGTTAATAATAAGATACTATTAACATGAGGACTTCCCTGGTGGCTCAGACGGTAAAGCGTCTTGCTTACAATGCAGAAGACCTGGGTTCGATTCCTGGGTCGGGAAGATCCTCTGGAGAAGGAAATGGCACCCCACTCCAGTACTCTTGCCTGGAAAATCCCATGGACAGAGGAGCATGGTAGGCTACAGTCCATGGGGTCGCAAAGAGTCGGACACAACTTCACTTTCACTTTCATTAACATCTTGCATTAGTACGGTACATTTGTTACAACTGATCAACCAGTAGTGACACATTATTGTTAACTAAGTTCCATAGTTTACATTAGAATTCACTCTTTAGGGTGTACAGTTCTACAGGTTTTGATAAGTGCACAATCTCGTGTATTCCCCATCACAGTGTCATACAGAATAGCTTCACTACTCTAAAACTTCCCTCAGTTCCACCCACCTGTCTGTCCCTCCTCCCCCACTATGAACCCCTAGCAATCACTGATCTTTTTATTCTCTCCATAGTTTTGCTTTTTCCAAAGTCTCATATGGTTAGAATCAGACAGTATATAGATTTTAGATTTTCAGATTGGCTTCTTTCACTTGGTCATATGCATTTAAGGGCCCTCCATATCTTTCCATGGCTTGAGAGCTCATTTCTTTTTATTGCTGAATAGTATTCCATTGTCTGGATGTACCCCATTGTTTATCCAGTCACATACTGAAGGACACCTTGGCTACTTCCTAATTTGGGCAGTTATGATTAAAGTGGCTAGAATATCCCATGCAGCTTTTGGTGAATATAAGTTTCTTTCATTTGGGTAAACACCTAGGCTGATAACTGCTGGTTTGTAGGGTAACAGTATGTTTAGTTTTGTAAGGAAAAAAAACTGCTACAATGTCTTCCAGTGTGGCTGCACCACTTTGCATTCCCACCAGCAATGAACAAGAGTTCCTCCTGCTCTACATTTGGTTTCATCATGTGGTAGAGTTTAGTTATCCTATTAAATGTGTAGTGGTACCTCATTGTTATTTTAATTTGAAATTCCTTAATGGAATGTGATGCTGAATATCTTTTCATATACTTACCTGCCAACTGTATATCTTTTATCATGAGGTGTTTGTTCAGATCTTTCACCTGCTTTTTAATTAGGTTGTTTGCTTTCTTATTATTGAGTTTTGAAGAGTTCTTTGTGCATTTTGAATATAAGTTCTTTATCTGATGTGTGTTCTGAGAACAACTTCTCCCAGTCTGTGCCTTGTCTTTTCATTCTCTTAACAGTGCATTGATGGAGCAAAGATATTAATTTTAATGCAGTCTACTTTACCCATTTTTCTCTCCCAGATCACACTTTTTTATTTTTTCACTCCTGAGTTTCTCAGTGGACTCAAACATCCAGATGTGCTCTCTAGCTGGGATTGGCTCCATCCTTCGTTAGTAAAAAGAGTCAACAAGTTGATCAATCCACAATCCAAGGCATTCTTTTTTTTCTTCTTTCAAGCAGACTATTCTAATCTTCTTATTTGTTTTTATTTATTTATTCATTTATTTGTATTTTGGTTGTGCTAGGTCTTTGTTGCTGCATGAGCTGGACCTTTCTCTAGTTGCAGTGAGAGGGGGCTGCTCTCCAGTTGCATTGCGAAGGCTTCTGACTGTGGTGATTTCTCTTGTTGCAGAGCACGGGCTCTGGGGTATGCAGGCTTCAGTACTTGCAGCGCATGGGCTCAGTAGTTTCAGTGTCTGGACTCTAGAGCACAGGCTCAGTAGTGTGGTGTGTGGGCTTACTTGCTCCATGGCATGTGGGATCTTCTCGGATAAGTGATAGATCCCAAGTCCCCTGTGTTGGCAAGCAGATTCTTATCCACTGCACCACCAGGGAAGCCCATGGATCACACTTTTCACGTCATATCTAAAAACTCATCATCAAACCCAAGGTCAGTAAGATTTTCTCCTGTTATTTCGAGGCATTTTATAGTTTTGCATTTTACCTTTAGGTCTGTGAGCTTTACCGTGACGACTCACATTCTCTGAACACCAGACACTGACCAGATAAAATTACTGTAGAGACATGAGGATCCCTACTAAGTGGTCTCCGTGTAGAAACCATAGTGGCTACATGTGGTTATTTCTCCCAATCTCAGATTAATCTAACCTTTCAAAATTAAACAACCAAAGAAATCAGGATTTTCTAAAGAGTGGTTTTTTTCTTCTAAGGGGGAAGAATCCAAGAAGCAACACTTTTTGCATGCCTCCAGTGTGTTTAACCTCCCTATTTATGGAAAATATATTTATAGCGGTTTCATTGCTAAATTCCTCAACATCAGTAGGAGGAAGGCCTTATCAAAAGAGCACAGGCTGGCTTATGTCAAAAGGAGGAAGTGATGATGAATAGTTACAAAATGCTTTTTAAACGGTCACAGTACATCCCCTTCCATCATAAGATTTTTGCCAAGATTTTTTTTAATTAAAAAAAAGTGAAATTTGCACATTAGTTTAACCCTGAGAGCTGAGAGTTAGCTATCTAATTATACCTTGAAGAAGTGTTGGGGGAGCAAAGCAGAGACCCCAATATACCCAATATAGTTGATCTTGTTGTTAAATAACTTGTATTCTTGCCTTTCTACCTAAATTAAGAGATTCACATCCCAAAAGTCAGTATTTCAAAGCATATCCTGAAATACCTAGCCACAACACATATACTTTAATGAACGTGATTCCCACTGTTTTGGGAAAAAGAATTTTACAGTAACTTTTAGAAGGTGTACTTACAACAGCCAAAACTTTATCCTCCATTTCTGCTACAAGGCAATCCTAAAGGAAGAAAGAATAAAATTAAAGCTATAAGAGATAAAAAAAAACTTTCAGATACAATTGGTTTAGCTGGCTAGCTATTTCCTGGGACCCAAGGAGGTCCCTGACACACACACCCCCGACCCTGCAGCCTGCAGTCCTAAACTTCAGGAAAGAGAAGACTTCGAAACGAGGGCCGACATTAGATTCCTCCTAAGACTCTACTGTCTCCAGATCCACGATGCTAATCATCCAAGGAACCCATCTGACCAGCTATTTAATCAGAAAGCCTATAGAAATCACCTGAACTAAACTCTACCCACTGTCCAGACTGTACAGAGAGTAGGAAGCCAGAAATCAGAGTCCAAGAACGTTGATAATGGTTCTCAAACCTGACCCTAGGCTGAGTTAGCCACTGGGCCAACAAGCCGGGAGTCTTTAGCTCCGGGCCTGCCCATAAGAATAGCTTTCAAATAAGGGTTTGAGTAAACTTAGCCACAAAGTTTATTTTAAGCACCACTGAGATTAAATCAGATATTTCAGTCCTTAACGGATGAAAGGGGTTCAACAAAACGTTCATTAACACGCTGCCAAAAAAGTGGTCTTGAAGTATGCTATTGATGACATTAAATAATGGGCCGGAATGCAAAGCATTGTTTACTCAGCTCAAGAACAAAAGACTCAGAACCCTATGAACCCAGTTAGCTGATTATAGGAATCACCATTGTCCCGACTGAAAGCAGCCAAAGTGAAACTGACAATGTGAAACTCTCAGCTAACCTTCTAGAACAGTATCTACAGCAGAAGAGTTCAAGCTGCACAGCACTGTGCATGCCGGAGAAGAGGGAGACCAGCGAGATTCCTGAGAGTCTACCTGGCACCACTGCCTGCCAGTGCGGGAGACGTGAGAGATGGCGGTTCGCTCCCTAAGTCCAGACGATCTCCTGGAGAAGGAAATGGCAACCCACTCCAGTATTCTTGCCCCATGGACAGAGGAGCCTGGCAGGTTACAGTCCATGGAGTTGCAAAGAGTCAGACACGACTGAAGCAGTTCAGCATCCAGCATGCACTAAGTATAATCCCAAACTGGGGCACCCTAAGGAAAATTCAAAGTATTTCATGTGCAGGAAGGACAATCATCAACTCTGTTGGAATGATCAAAGATTTTTGCTTCAGTCAAAATGTCATTTTAGGTCATTTTTTTTCTGCCACTGGGAATAGGGGTTAAAATGTATGGCATTCTACCCTATGATTTTATAATCAGATTTCAGTGCTTTCTGAAAAAATTTTTAAATTTTCTCTACTAGGTAAAAATGTGGGAAATAATGGTCACTCTACTGCTCCCAAAATTTATACTGACTCTCAGGCAAAGAGCAGCCTGGTGAGAAAATACTTTAAAAAAGAAATTTAGGAGTATATTTTTGCACATGTGAGTCTAATGTAAATTCAAACTCCAGGAGCAACTTCTGTAAAATATGAGTGATGACAGTCCAAAAATGTGCTTTTCATCCTCCATCTTGTACATGAAACTGAACCATTAAATACCATGATGACCCCTCCCCTAATTCAAACCAGCTGAAGGACAGAAATATTAAGTAAATGGCAACTTGAGCAAAACAGAATATTTATAAGGTCTTGTTCCAGAAATAAAACTAATGGTTTGTGTCTATGATTTTTCATTTTGTATATGTGTGTGTGCAGTCATGTCTGACTCTCTGCGCCTCTGCTGAAGCCCACAAGGCTCCTCTGTCCCTGGGATTCTCCAGGCAAGAACACTGGAGTGGGTTGCCGTGCCCACCTTGAGGGGATCTTCCCGACCCAGGGATCAAACCCACAGGTCTTACATCTCCTGCGTTGGCAGGTGGGTTCTTTACCACTAGCACCACCTTGGTAGCCCAGCATTACAAATCCCCAAATAACAGGAGGACTGTCATCCTGGTGAGGCAGAGAGCTCCTCTCCATACACCGGGGCCCAGACGTCAAGGTGCATGTGTGACCTTGTGGTTCCTTACATTTGATTCTTTGATGGATCCAAGGAGCCACTAAGAAAGAAAACGGGCTTCTGTGGTGATGGAGCCAAGTTGGGTGAGGGGTACTCCTGCCTCCCCGAACCATCCAAGGCAGCGTGTGAAAGGGCACACTTTTTACCTTCCGCCCTCGTGGACGTGGGTTCCCACACCCATTCCTACCGGGAGGAAGCAGCTGCAGGCCTGACTTCATGCTGTTTGGCATGAAGGCAACGGAATGGAAAAAAGAAGCGTTGGAACCAAGTCAGGCCCTCGGGACTCCGACAGAAGGGCTGAGGTCTGTTACATCCCTTGGTCATGTGGATGAGCCAAGCCCCAGTCAAGGACAGCATCCGCTCCCCTCCCTCCTTATTCTCCCTTCTTACTGACTGAGGAGGCTTGGAAGATGGGTTTAACCTTTCCACACCTGAGCCTCCTTCTCTGCAAAGCCAGGAGGATAACAGCTACCTCAGAGAATTGTTGAGGATTAAATGTGATAACACACGTCAAGCAGGTAGTCCACAGCTGAGACCCAACCAATAAATGGCCCCATAAATGGTCCCCTGGCTCTCCCTTCTCTGGGGATGGTCCTCTCTCCTTCTCTGTTTCCTGGGCTCTCTAGGACTTCCCTGGTGGCTCAGACAGTAAAGCATCTGCCTACAATGTGGGAGACCCAGATTCAATCCCTGGGTTGGGAAGATCTCCTGGAGAGGGAAATGGCAACCCACTCCAGTATTCTTGCCTGGAAAATCCCATGGATGGAGGAGCCTGATGGGCTACAGTCCATGGGGTAGCAGAGAGTCAGACATGATTGAGCAACTTCACTTTCTAGGGCTCATTCCCCCCATTTCATTCTACACTAGGACCCAGCGACTGCCACTGCCATTTTGTCCCTCGCCAGCACAACACGTGTTCATGTCCTCGCAAAGAGGAGAGAATGAAGACAGAGGTCAGAAGGCCTTCCCACCACAGGAGGCTTCCCCTGAAATACAGCGTGGAAACTGGATGGAAGGTCTATCCGTGGACTCAGGTGGGGCAGCTGAGGACTCCAACCCAAGCAGGCTTAAAAGAAGTGTGCAATAGAACTGAATCACTTTGCTACACACGTAAAACTAACATGCATAAATCAACTGCACTTCAATTAAAAAAAGAAAAGAAAAAAATTAATGAATACACACACACAAAAGAAGTGTGCCATTTCCTTGCAGGGGAAAAAAAAAACAACTCTCTAGCCTTCCAATCAGGAGAGATACACACTGTCATCAGAGGGAAGGATGCAGAGAAAGTTGCACGAATGAGGACAGCAAAGGGGCAGCAAGTGGAACAGAGGAACAAGAAAAGGGACAAACAAATGCCTCTCTTCACAGACAGGAACACCGGAATAGAGACTGCAGGAGAACGTGTTCCTTGTCACTAGAAATAATACAGACCCAGCTTTTACTCCTTCAATTCCCCAGGGGAAAAAAAAAAAAAAGCAATAAATGGAAAAGGCAGGCTTCTTCCTAAAGAGTCAAAAGATTCTCTGCCAAGAAGTTCTGAGTAAAACTGCACGTCCCCTAGTTGTGAGAGGGTGTGAAATCCCTGGCAAGGTGAGCCTTGCAGCTGCCATGACACCTCCCATGGAAAAAGACAGTCCACACATCCTTCAACTGTGCACGCAAATTTTACCACTTGCCAAAGCACCTATGTGCTCTAATCTCTACAGAAAACACATGTTCCTCATGAGCTAAACATGCCTTTTCAACCCAAGTTCATAAAATGGCATTCCCATATATATTTTATACATTTCCAGTCTTCATCTGTAGCAATTGTTCAAATTTCAATAAGCTAGAAAATACCAGAAATACTAACATATGTGTTAACTTCGTCTCCTTCTTAAGCCAACAAGTTTAGTTCCAGAAAACTGGTACCAGAAAAGACTTTTATATTTCCTACTATAGGTTATTATTTCTTAAGTAGGCACTGTGCTTTTCATATATCTTCTTTAATCTTCATAATCTTTTTGAGATAGGTTTACTATGTTTTAAATATTTTATATTTTTCTTCTAGATCCATTCTTACATGAATAAATAAATGTGATCACATACATGCTTTTTTGTAAATGACAAAATGTTTTCTTTTCTTTAGCTTGACTCATACTTTCTCTCCCCACTTTTCTCCTTGCCAAAGTAGTCTCAACTTTTCTTCCAAATTTCCCATTGTATTTAGATATTTCTTTGTATATAGGTTTTCAGATGTATATGTGTATTACAAATACACATATATTTTAAAACGTGTCTTCATATTACACTTTCTTCCTCCTTTTTTCTTATTCCACAAATAAATTGTAGAAATTGAAGCAAATCATCTGGTAAGGTAATTGTTAGTATTTCCAATTAACAGATGGGAAAATTGAGGCTCATAAGTTTTGAGTGAATTGTCCAAAGTCCCGGAGCTAATTAATGGTAGAAGTAGAATTTGAACCCGCAGCTGTCTATCTCTGAAGCATACGCTCATTGAGTACCAATGGGAAAACAAAATAAACACAAAAACAATACCTCTTGTGCCCCTTAAGTCTGGGTTAAATTTTTCGTGATAAGAAGTAAATTCTCATTAGCTTATTTGTCAAAAGCATTATCTCATTCATTTCAACACACATTTAGAAAGCACCAATAATCATGGACCAGGCGTCACATGGCCCCAGTAAACAAGGGCAAACTCGATGAGTGGGTACCTTTCTGAACAGGATCTGTACCCCTGGGCATCTTCCACCAGAAATGCCAGTATGTGATGGCTACATAATGAAAACAGCATGACTGGTATCAGACTTTTTGTCAAAATTACTTTATACACCATAAAGAAAGATGCTGAGTTTCTCAGCATCTCTCTATTGCTCTGGGTACTTTTCTAAAAACATGGCCTCAAAAACATATGATGAAGTCACACATGCCTCAAGTTCAAGGGCCGCTCAGAACTGGACCTGAAAAAACAGCCAAACTTCACTCTTCATGTTCCAGGAACAGACAGAAAGCATATGGCTTTTCAGAACTGCATCTATTTTATGGCATGGTTAGAACTGAAGAAAGGATGTTCTTTACTCTGCCAAATCAGCAGTGGGAACAAACGTGCACTCTCAGAATACTTGAACCAAGTGGGACATGGAAAAAGAACAAGCTCTTCCTTACATTTTTATGGCTTCAACTCAATTTAAGAATAATTTCACAAGAGTCTGCTATGTGCCAGTTAATATCTTCCTGGCCTTCATTAGGATTTGAAAGTCTGGCCAATGAGTGGTGCATGAAACTGGCATGTCACTTCCAAACCAGAACATCTGTCAGTGTGAAAATCACCCAGGTTCTCTGTCCCTCTGCCTTGGGGAAAAACAACATGAGATTCTGTCAGCCTACATCCTGAAGTGAGGAGAGCTGAAGCAGATCTCCCAGCTGATCCATCTACACGTAGATAATCCAGGAATAAGTTGCTGAGGTTTGAGGGATGTTTGTTACTGCATCATCACTGAGCTCATCCTGACTGGTAAATCCAACTTCCACAGGTCAAAACGAAAAGAAAATTAAGAAGCAGATACAATACCACACTCAGAACAAAGATTATGGTGAAATGTTGTTACTCCAAAATTTCTATTTTAAAAAAAATGTAGTGTTCTAACATTTTAGAGAAAGCACAGGATTATTAGGTCAACTATTTTGAAACAAAAGAAGGCAATCTTTGATGTAAAGGCCACTAGTCATTCTTCACAGAAACTATCTATATAACACATCTAATTTAAAGCCTTTCATCTCTCCCTAGCTCTGATGGGGGGGTGGGGGAGAAGAAGGAGAGAAAGACAGACTGGTACTTCATACCTGAATGTAAATCCTTTGAAGAAAAGGGAAAAGGAAAAAACTTTTAGAAAACAACAGTGATGCACTGACCTTCTGGACTGTAGTGGTCAGGTCCAAGCAAAGCTGAATAATTTTGTTCTTTGTCACTGAGAAGTCAGTGATCCCTGTAAATGGAGCCCTAGAAAGCAATAAAAATTCTCTTTAAAAAAATAGTGAAGACGCTGAAGCCACCAGGATCCCACACCGTGTATTAACAAGCACAATATGCAACAAGCCAGTTTAAATTGTTATGTAAGTTTCCTCCTAAGTAACACACAAAATAGGAATCTGAATAGCAAAGAGACAGAGAAGTTCTAGATTAAAACATAACCAAAAATGAGACAAGGGAATGAACATCCCTTCAAAAGTCAACTAATAGCCTTCATGTAGCCAGATAATTAGTAATGTTTAACCTCAGTAAAGCTCAAGTCTTCTCTAAGCTGAGGTTAATCTGTTCCTGCTATTCACCTTCTCTAGAACTTCCAAAGGGACCCTAAAATGGACCACTGACTCCGAACTCCTGAGGCAAAGTACAGACTTCTGTGTGTCTCAGACCTCCTTTCATAGGACAGTAAAGCACACCCATCACTTACCTGTCTAGCCAAGCTAACAAGGCCTTGGCAGCACCTATGAGCTCCACTACAGAAGTCAGGAACTCATTGGGGGGCTTGTGGGAGGTGTTCCCATCATAAGCTGGACTTTTCCTCCTGCTGCTTATGTAATTCTGTAAATTATGGGAGGACGCTCGCAGTTTCAAAACCAAGTTCTTCATATTGTCAGTTTCAAGGCCATAATTCTGGAAAACAAAATCAAACGGAAAAATTCAAAACAATCAACAATGTCCAAACTCTCATAACTCAAAACCCACTGAGTCACTTGAACAACTCCTATCTCAGCCACAAAACCCTGCGTGATTTACCCAG
Organism: Ovis canadensis; assembly: GCF_042477335.2. Taxonomy (NCBI): domain Eukaryota; kingdom Metazoa; phylum Chordata; class Mammalia; order Artiodactyla; family Bovidae; genus Ovis; species Ovis canadensis. Next base: position 90,412,914 of record NC_091252.1, read on the forward strand.
AGTATTGATCTCACCCACATGAGCCACACCAGCCTTCCCTCCGTTCCTTCCATAGCCTACTCTTGCCTCAGGAACTTTATTCTTGATAGTTTTGCTTCCCAAAATGCTTCCCCCACAAATTTTGGCATAGACAGCTTTCTTATCACTTTCATCTTGTGTGTTCAGTTGCTTAGTCATATCCGACTGTTTGTAACCCCACGGACTGTAGCCCACCAGGCTCCTCTATCCATGGGATTCCCAGGCAAGAATACTGGAGTGAATTGTCATTTCCTTCTCCAGGGAATCTTCCAGACCCAGGGATCAAACCTACATCTCCCAAGCATCTCCTGTACTGCTGGCAGATTCTTTACCACTGAGCCACCAGGGAAGGCCATTTACATCCTAATTAGCCCAAATATGCCCTCCTCTTCAAAGCTTCCAGGACCATCTAGAGCAGGTTCTCAACCTGGACCCTACTGACGTTTAAAATCTGATAATTCTCTATTTGGTGGACTAAGGTGGGATTCCTATAGCCGTAGAATGTTTAGCTGGCCTCCACTTGTTAAAATCAGTAGTATCCCTTCCCCAGTTGTGACAAACAAAAATGTCTGCAGATATTGCTGAGTTTCTCCTGAGGTCACTCTCTAGCCCATCACCTCTCCGTCATCTCTGGACCACCTTGCTCACTGTCTTCCTCACTCAGATGCATAGTCCATCAGAGCTCGGCTCTGCATACATCCCTCAGAATTGCACTTCCAGGACAGCAAATGTAAAGGAGTCATTGAGTAGATAAATTTCCACCAAATGGAACTCATGCAGAAACAGAGCAGCACTGTCTAAAGAGCAGTTCACCTGAAAGGTCATTTCTGTCCCGTGAGCTTCTAATCTCTGTTCCCTCTGAGCAATGTTCAACCTACGTGGGTGCCTTTAAAAGCTTCATTGCCTATGACAACATTGCCCTAGACTACTCCTTTCCCTGCAAGGAGATCAAACCAGTCCACCCTCAAGGAAATCAACCCTGACTATTCACTGGAAGGACTGTTGCTGAAGCTGAAGCTCCAATACTCTGGCCACATGATGCAAAGAGCTGACTCAGTGGAATCTGATGCTGGTAAAGACTGAAGGCAAAAGGAGAAGGGCACAGCAGAGGATGAGATGGTTGGCTAGCCTCACCAACTCAATGGACATGAATCTGAGCAAACTCCTGGAGACAGTGATGGACAGGAAAGCCTGGCATGCTGTAGTCCATGGAGTCACAAAGAGCCAGATAAGACTGAGTGACTGAACAACTCCCTTCCAGATAAAGAACAAATCCCAAGCAACAACATGAAATTTGAGACAACCTTAGAGGAGAGAGATGAATTTCAGTATTCCATGTACATGTCCTAAATTGGTGTTTCATCACTTTTTAACAAAAATAAATAAATAAATATCTCTGAGGTATATTAAACTATGTCAATAGCATCCCAAAGCAAGAATGTGGTACCATGTAAAATTTGGTCATAATATATGGCCAACACTATTGAACATGTTATGCCAGAAACTGGGCTAAGTGCTTGGCAAACATTATCACAAGCAAACAGCTTATGAAGGTGGAAATGGTATTATCTATATTCTGCAGGTAAGCAGACTGTGGCACAGGGACGTTAAATAAATTCTCTGAAGTTACACAGCTAATCCGTGGAGGCGGTAGGATCTAACCAAGGCGATCTGCACCAAGGGTACAAGCTTTGGATCCCAAAGCCATATAACCCCCCTTCCATACCCCCTGTCCAAGAAAGGGCAAAGTGATGAGACAGAAAACAGGATGGATATGGAACAAGGAAAAAGAAGAGTGGCCAGTCACCCTGGATCCAGCCCAAACTTAACCCCTCTGACTTCTATCCTGACCCGCTCCATCCCTGTGATGTGTTAGAAGCTTCCTTGACAGGCTTCAGCCACCTGGAACCTCACCCTTCTGGAAGGCCAGCAGACTTTCTTTGGATCTGATTGCTGCTTTTGTCCCACCTGCGTTTAGCCTGTCTTTTAGCCCCTCCTCTGTTACCGCCTTCTCCTCTGTTACAGCCTTCATTTCTTTTTTTTTCCGCTTTTTTATTTTTTAAATTATGAAAGCATGATAACATTTACAGGAGCCTTGGAAAACACAGAACAAAGTTACATATGCTGCTAAGTCGCTTCAGTCGTGTCTGACTCTGTGCGACCCCATAGACGGCAGCCCACCAGGCTCCCCCGTCCCTGGGATTCTCCAGGCAAGAACACTGGAGTGGGTTGCCATTTCCTTCTCCAATGCATGAAAGTGAAAAGTGGACGTGAAGTCGCTCAGTTGTGTCCAACCGTCAGCGATCCCATAGACGGCAGCCTTCCAGGCTCCTCCGTCCATGGGATTTTCCAGGCAAGAGTACTGGAGTGGGGTTCCATTGCCTTCTCCGAAAGTTATATACAGTTCCTCTATATATTATGATTGTATTTTAAGTGGTAAAATAAGATGTTTTTAGTTGGAGTTTCAATTTCAAACTCTCAAAAATTATTAGAATTAATATACAGAAAAGTAGAAGGATATAGCAGACCTGAAAAGCACCATGAACCAATTCAACATAATTAAGACTCACACACTTTTCACACAACAGTAGGATACAAATTCCATTCTAGTTACCATAGACTATACACTAGGAGACAGACACTGGAACACATCCAGGGACATTAAATAAGGTATAAAATTTTCATGGTCTAAAGGTATTGAAATTATAGTCTTTTTCTCTTACAGCCCCCCTTTCTAATGTCTCAGGGAGGGGTGAGCAATGTCCCCAAGTCAAGATACATAAAGTATAACTATACCAGGGAGTCTGTGAGAACTTTTTCTTTTGGAAAGATGAACAATGGTAAATAGTAACAATAACAACAAAAGACAATACCCTGAATGAAAACATTTCTAACTTTAATTAGATTTTACGTGATGTTTACATTTATGTGGCATCTTAACTCTTAGTAAAATTTTTTTAAAAAATTAAATTTAGATAGAGGAAATTCCCTGGTGGTCCAATAATGAGGACTCCATGCTCCCACTATGGGAGAAAGCAATGGCACCCCACTCCAGTACTCTTGCCTGGAAAATTCAATGGACGGAGGAGCCTGGTGGGCTGTAGTCCATGGGGTCGCTAAGAGTCGGACACGACTGAGTGACTTCATGTCCACTTTTCACTTTCATGCATTGGAGAAGGAAATGGCAACCCACTCCAGTGTTCTTGCTTGGAGAATCCCAGGGACAGGGGAGCCTGGTGGGCTGCCGTCTATGGGGTCGCACAGAGTCGGACACGACTGAAGTGACTTAGCAGCAGCACCAGCTCCCACTATAGGGAGCATGGGCTCAATCCCTGGCCAGGGAACTAAGATAAGATTCTGCATGCCACACAGTGCAGCCAAAAAAAATAAAAGAATTTAGACAGAAAAATTTAAGAACAAATATAAAGACAAGAACTCTTCAGCTGCATTAACTGAAAACTCGTTGCAAGTTTTTACAAAAATCTAAATTTCATAACAAAAATAAGTCTTCTGTATCAACAGGAACATTCCCTCTAAACCTTACATTCATCCATTCTTTTTTTTAACTGTCATTTTTCCAGAAACCAAAACATGGCATTGTCCTTTAACAGAGAAGACGGAAATAAAAAGATGGATTTTCACCATGGCTTTTGAAATTCAGAAAATCAGAGACTCACAACTGAATGGATTAAACAGCCACCTGACGCAGCCTGTTTGAAGGACTTGTGACTATGATTAAGAGGAACTGTTCCCTTACTCAGTTAATGATTCAGCCTGCCAACTTACGGCAGAAGTTCTGAACTAAGAGCAGGAAGCCCGGCTTTCTGCAGCCAGTGTCACCATGGATAACTTGGAACTTTTCTTACTGTACAGCATTTATTTCTTTAATTCAAAGAGGATTAAATGCACTTTAGTGTTATAGGAAATTTTAGACCTCAATCTTCTATAAAGCAACCACTCTTAACATTAAAACAAAAGAGGAATGTAGCTTGCTAACCGGTTCTTTTCATTTCCACTGAGATGAAATTTTTTTTTTTCATTTCCCACAAATCATGGGACTAGAAGGATGAACAGATGTAGCTATGACAGATTATAATTCTATTTTTAAGGTACTTTAGAGATTTTAATAGGCTTTAATAAGGTATACTTTATGATCCATAATATTTACTAATCTTAAATGTACAACACAGTGACTTTTAAGAAATGTATGTTGTCACATAAGCACCATCACAATGACAATCATAGAACACCTGCATCACCCCCAAACATCCTTCACACCACTTCACAGTCACTTTCCCTAACCCCTCATCCCCAACAACTTCTGATATTCTTCCTGTCACTATAGTTCTGCCTTTTTTTACATAGATTATGATTTTAAGAAGCAGTAAAGAAACGAACAAGGAAATGGCTACCCACTCCAGTGTTCTTGCCTGGAGAATTCCAGGGACGCGCAGGGCCTGGTGGGCTGCAGTCTATGGGGTCGCACAGAGTCGGACACGACTGAAGCAACTTAGCAGTAGCAAAGAAGAAACAAGGGAAGAAAGGAAAATCCCTTTCCTTTCCACTCCATTCCACAATAAGAAAACAAGAAACTGATTATATTAGTTCCAAAGAACTACTGTAGAAACATAATCAGGAAAGGATTATTGACTTAAGTGCCCCACAATGAAAGAGAGTAAATGAATAATTTCCCAGACCAGATTTGATCATTTTCACTAACCTTTCCCTAACGTTTGTCTCCTTCAGAAACTGCTTAATTGAAGATAAGGTATCGAGAAGGTACAAACTAAGAAATGAAATGAATCTCCAAAAATGTAGGCATGTACTGAAAACCTTCCACCAAGATCCCACTTCATTAGAAGTTAGCCATCAGGGGTCATTTCATGGTCTGGCCAGAGAAACAATAGGTGAGACGGGGGGAAAGAGGCAGTCCACTCTTCTGGTGTCATTAATTGCACACATTTTAGCTAAGGACAAATCTTACACATTTTCTCCGCTCCCTTCTTTTCCCATTCATAAGCAAGACCAAAAACGGCCAGCAAAGATTCCTCTTCTTGAGTGATTTCTCCCACAGAAAGGATAATGTTTGGTGGGGGGATAATTCTCTTGTGGCCCAGTGGTTAAGAATCCGCTTTGCAATGCAGGGGACGTGGGTTCAATCCCTGGTTGGGGAACTAGCCTCCCACATGTCTCAGAGCAATTAATTAAGCCCACTCGCCACAACTAGAGCCCACACACCCCAGTGAAAGATCCCACATGACACGAGAATCCTGCATGCCGCAACCAAGACCCCATGCACCAAATGAATACATATTGAAACTTTAAAAGATTGTTTTAAACTGTTTTGCTGAATGGTAAATGATGAATAATGGGTCATCTCTGGGGTGCACAAGTGCACAGAAGCCCCCTGGGCAGGTAGACACACCACAGGTATTTTGTTTTAAGCACATATGTAGATGGCATCACTTGATACGTGTATGAATTCCAACTCTGTTCACTTTCCTCAGCCTACTCCAGCCTTAAAAATACATCTGTCCCTCTCTTGGTCTTCAGGAAACTAGGGTCTCGTTGATCTGGCAGAGAAAATGGGTTTTGCAGTTATATTAGAACCTTTTTACTCTCCACCCAACCCTAGAGACGAATGCTGTCCAACAGAACCTTCTGCAATGATGAAAATGTTCTCCGGCTGTACTGTCCAAATATGGTAGCCACTGGCCACAAATACCTACTGAGCACTTGGAATGTAGCTGTGCAACTGAGCAACTGAATTCTACTCTTTCGTTTTAATTCATTTTCACTTAAACGGTCACATGTAGCAGCTCCTGGAAAAAAGCGGTTCTACAGCCTGTCCCAGGCACCCCCTGCCCCAGATGGAGAAAAACTGGATTCTGAACTCAGTTCTGAGAAGTGGTCTTGGTTCTGCCTCAGAAAACAAGTCTCTCTCCTAAGCCACTCTAGCCAGCCAAGGCCAGTGTCACAAAAGGGAGTTCTCCTTGTTCTGTATCCAGAATCAGAACCAGTGGCCCATCTGCTCGTTCGTTTGGGGATCTTAATAGCGGTTCCTTACTTAGGTTCCTATAAATTCTATCTGCCCTTTTCTTTCCAAAACTTTCCAGTGTTTTTGTTTTTTCCTCCCTCTCTTGCTTCTAATTCTACTCATTTCCTGTCCATCATAAAATCAACATCCACTAAACTGTTTACATAGAAATATCTCTCATAATAATACCAGGGACAATTGCAAATACATATTAACTGTCCCGGGGATGGACTATTCGAGGCAAAGAAGTTATTTAAATATACATTTATTAAATATACACTTGTTTAGATATACAAAGATCTATATGGTGTCAATGGATTAAACATGGTATTAATATAATAAACAGATGTATTATAACAATACTTTAAAAGGAGATTATAGCCAGGCTAAAGATATTTTACTGAATGCTCGAAAACCATCCCCTACTCAAAAAAAGGCACATTCATTTAAGACCCTTCCATGACCCTCCTGTCAAATGCATTCACTGGCACTCTGCTACACGAAACATGCCCAGAAAGAGTTTGAGGTCAAAACTTTGTCTACAAAGGAAATTAGAAGGAAATTGTAGGAGATAAAACACAGCTTTAGGTTCTGGCATTTCTCCAGCTTTGTTCACTTTAGTCTAATATTTTAAGAGGTAGAGAAGGAGGGGAAGCAGAGAGGCAGCTGTTATGCTAATTATCCTGCTTGATGTCCACAACCTGCCTGCAGTCCATCCTGCCTCCTCCCCTTCCATCTTGTGAATTTCAAAGTAATTTACCTGCCCTCCCAGCCCTACCGCAAAGCCAAAGAGATGATCTGAAACAGCAGAAAAAGACCAAAAAGCAATGTTCCCAGAAAGCGCAACACGAGTAAACTCAAACATGTCTTACTGTATGAAACACCTAAGTTTTATTCATAAACAGGACTAGGATATCTTCTGGGCAGCACAAAACACTTACATGTTAATACACAGCTAAATGCTGGTTCTGCTGCCTTACTCTGCGGAGCAAGGGAGGAAGTCTCCCCGAACCCGAACCCCTGCCCCATCCCTTTGACCTCTCTTTGCCCAGATACACATGATCCTGTGTGACGGGCAGCTGTGTCTAAAAGCTCGTACCAGGCTCTAGAGAAGCAGACTGGCATGCTGGTAGGGAGAGGGGCACCCTGATCGAGCTGCTCAATGCTGTCCTGGAGCCTTGGCCGCTTCCAGAACCAAGCCAGAAGGCCATGTAGCAGCTGGACCCATCCAGGAAGAAACAGGCTACTTTCCCTGGGGACTGAAGTCAAAGACAATCTCCCTGCTACTCCTGACACAGCCCCACGCATGAAGCCCCAAAAGTGTGAGGACCACAGGGGGGCCCACCTTGGGGTGGATTGATGGATGCTGGACGGGTCACCGGCTGAAGGAGGGAGGCTGGGGCCCATCTCCTACTGAGGCTCCAAACGGGAAAGTGATCACCCCTGTCCCATATGCCCATAGCACAAACCCCCTCACTCTGCTGCTACAGAGTGTAGGCTTTCACATCTAGGGGAGTGTCACTGCACAAATGGGGAAAACAGACACCGCGGTCTCCCTGGAGGTCACAGAGCCAAGAGCGTGCAGCAGAGCCTGGATTAAAATGCAAAACCCTGCCTCCCAGGCCAGCGCTCACACCACTTGGCCACAGCGTGTCCCTGGTGGCAGCTCATTCATCAACCACAATTTCCCCCGTTACTTTTCTAAACAAGTGTAGGGCATCTCAAAGCAGAAGACAAGGCTCTGCCCATTTTAAGAAGAACACGCACAATGCAGCAAGTGTTATGTAATCAACGGGACGCAACCGCCAATGGCAAGCAATCGGCAGCACATTTTTTCCCACCATTCTCAGTGATGTAATTGTATATGCCCTTGGCTCAGGTTCACAGCAGAGCAGTCTGAATGCTGCCGACTTTGTCCAAAGCAAGACAGTTAAGGAAATGGCATCCTTCGCATGGCACCACAATTGACGTGGATCCCACCCTATGCCAACCAGTTTATAAACACGATGCCCTTGGAGGTGGTGTTAGCCCACACCTAAAAGAGCTATCAATACTCCCCACATCACAGATGCAATGAAGAGTCAGAACCTGGCTGGATTTAACTCGCTCAGGTTCAAGCCAAAACTCAGTCAACTGCGAAATGTAGCTAAATTCACATTTTTTTTTTCCCCATCCAGCTGCCATTTCATAGGCTGAATATTTCAAGCACCAGCATCAGTTATTAAACTATCAAAAAAATCTGTAAAATATAAAAATGATTTTTATGTAACAAAAACAGACCCAAAAAATCAAAACCCATTTGTCATTTCAATAGAGAAGATGACATGTTCATTCAGGACCATCTTCATCTTTTTATCCTTTATAAAAGATAGGAAAATAAAATGAATACAGAGTTTTTTCCATAAAAGGAAAGCTTTTTCTGTAAAGGCCAAGAGAGCAAATATTTTCAGCTTTAAGGGGCTACACAGTCCCTGAAACAACTACCCAACTCTGCCACAGTAACATAAAAGTAGTCACAGATAACACTTAAATAAAACTTTATTTACAAAAATAGACAGCAGGCCAGATTGAAGGTGCAGGCTATTGTTTACCAGCTCTTCCTAGAAAATTATTTCTTTTCTTCCCTTCTGATATTATCTTCAGCTCATGCTCTACTTCAGTGGATCATTAAGAAAATGATGACAAGCAAGATAGCAAAACCAAGGAGATTTAAAAGGTGAGATTCTTAAAAAACCATCATTGCAGTACAGATCACCTTTTCCTGAACTAACCAGTGCACAGAGAAGGTCGACAGCCTCCAGCACAAGTTCCTGGTGTCCAATGCGTGTGACACCCAGCTCCTCAAGATCCTGGTGGGAAATCTGTAGCAGCTGCTCTCCGTTAATCTTCTCTCGTTCAAACTTGTGGACATACTGCTGCAGGCAATCATCTAACCCTACCAAGAAAGCAAAAGAGTCCATTATTGTCATTTTGTTCCCTTACTTCAAAAAATGCCCACATTTAAATCAACCTCAGGAATCACCAAGTATGCTCCCCTATTTGATGCTCCACACAATCAAGTGTGTTCTCATCTTCTTAAACAAGTTTTAGATCTAAATTTTAAATTTAAATCACAACTTAAATTTTCAGATGGATCCCACAGTTTTGACAGTTATCTCTCCATTCCCTTTCAGCTAGAAGAATAAACACTAACCCCCGGTGGTTTGAAATGCTAGTTATCTGTGCTACATATACATTCGTCTGTTGGCTAAGCAGTCTTTCTCTGGAACATCAGCCCTCTCCCAGCCCATGTGATTCCAGTGGACATGCCAATGAAGATGCTCTGCCACAGTGACTGGCCACACTGTGCTACCCACCCACAAGTGATACCTCTGCCCCACTATTTTGAAAGTTTTGAAAGTGCCAAAAACTTTCACCATTTGCCTCCTGATAAGATGTAGAAAGAGAAACAGTCCCTAATAACCATTTGGGACTATCGGATACCTGAAGGAGAAACTAAGACAAAATTAATTTCATGGTAACAAGTTACTATGGTAACTAGTAGTAACTAGTAACTAGTTCCTATGGTAACTAGTCAGAACTAACCCACCCTCCCTGAAGAGACATCTGTCTAACAGAGGGGTTCTGTCACACAGCAGCGAGGTTGTGGCCAACTATATAAACCCACCTCCACTGTGATGGCCTCGAGCCACAGGTGGCCTCCATCGCATGTGAGTCAAGCAGGCAGTGGAGGCCACACCAGCCAGCAGGTATGGAGGGTAACCATCCAGGGTACCCAGGGCAGTCTGCAAGGGGGCAGAGTCTATCTGCAGGGCACAACAGTGATAGTCCTAGAGACAAGGAGAGCCTCCTTACAACTCTGTTCCCATTTCATAGATGACTAAATCAAGGCTCACAGAAATTCTGTACCTTGTCCACAGTTACATAGCTGGTACAATGCCAAGAGAACAATTTCGTTGGCCATTTTCTTCAGCCCAATATAGAAGAAAAGAGCACAAATTCAACTCAAGATTTGTTGACTCAAGCCCCGATCCTTTTGCATTCTACCCAAAAAACATGGGACTATAAAAATTCCTCTCCAAGCATGCTCCTAAATAAGGAGTAAGGTCTAATCACAGCTATTAAAACAGAAGCCTGGAAACCTAGGGGTCCTGAGAAGGTACTTCACATTTCATTGACCCCCAAAACTGGGAGAATATGAATAAAAGACTAATCACTGTGAGTTTTACCCTAAATGACTTAGCCAGTTTTAAGCCAGATTGATTCAATAACTTACACCCTCCCCTCCTTCAGAATGTTCTCTTTCCTTGCCTGCTCTTAAGCTTTAAAAGGAATTTTTGGTCTAATTTGTCATAAATGTTTAGGACAATTATATTAAACATTTAAACCCTGTTACAGCTGAATCAATCTTCCCAAGATACATATGCTGAAGTTCTAATCAGCAGTACCTCAGAACATTACTGAACTTGGAGGTAACGTTTTTAAAGAGTTCATTAAGTCAAATGAAAAGTTATGGCCAACCTAGATAGTATATTGAAAAGCAGAGACATTACTTTGCCAACAAAGGTTCGTCTAGTCCAGGCTATGGTTTTTCCACTGGTCATGTATGGATGTGAGAGTTGGACTGTGAAGAAAAGCTGAGCACCGAAGAATTGATGCTTTTGAAGTGTGGTGTTGGAGAAGACTCTCACGAGTCCCTTGGACTGCAAGGAGATCCAACCAGTCCATTCTAAAGGAGATCAGCCCTGGGTTTTCTTTGGAAGGAATGATGCTAAGCTGAAGCTCCAGTACTTTGGCCACTTCATGCAAAGAGTTGACTCACTGGAAAAGACTCTGATGCTGGGAGGGGTTGGGGGCAGGAGAAGGGGACGACCGAGGATGAGATGGCTGGATGGCATCACCGACTCGATGGACATGAGTTTGAGTGAACTCCGGGAGCTGGTGATGGACAGGGAGGCCTGGTGTGCTGCGATTCATGGAGTCGCAAAGAGTCAGACATGACTGAGCGACTAAACTGAACTGAACTGAAGTCAAACGAGGTCACATGGGTGAGCCCACACCCAATATGAAGGAGGAAATAGAAACTGACTCCAGTATTCTTGCCTGGAAAATCCCATGAACATAGGAGCCTGGTGGGCTACAGTTCATGACGTCACAAAGAGTCAGACACGACTGAGCGACTAAGCACAAAAACCCAGTATGACTGGTGTTCTTATGAGAAAAGGAGACATACACACCCAGAGAAGAGCACGTGAAGACATATAGGGGAAGGTCTCTACAAGCCAGGAAGAGAGGCCTCAGAAGAAACCATCTCTGCGAATACTATGATCTCAGACTTCTGGCCTCCAGAATTTGGAGAAATTAAATTCCTGTTGTTTCAGCCACCCAGTCTGCGGGGCTTTGTTATGACAGCTCTAACAAACCAACACAAACCTACTGATACTTTACTTCATGTTCATCCACACGTGATAAACTTTTTCCTAAAATAAACAAGGCCCAATGACCAACAGAATTACAATTCACGTTTACCGTGCCAAGCAAGTTCTTTGCTCAAAATATGAGAATAAGACCGGCTCACATTATTTCTCATGTGCAGAATAAACTAGTCCATTACACTTAAAGTGAAGGACCACATGCACCATAGGTGTTCATAAAACTCTATCCTTTAATAATAAGTAGAAATAAAGATGAGGCCGGATTTTTCCCTTTCAACTATGAAAAGTTTCACTGAAGAAACAAGATTTTGGAAACAGCTTCAGAGCATTAAGGAAATATTTTGGACACAAAGAAGGCTGACATAGAAGATGTAAAGATGTTTCTGGATAGGACGAGAGAGAAGTGAAGAAAACAGCAGAACATTTGCCTGCAAAAGGTCCAGAATCTCCTTGAGGATTCAGAGGACTATAAATGATTTGACCTCAACTAATCAAAAGATCCTCAAGATGTAGTAGAATTACCAAGTAGAAACACCATGTGGTTACCTGCCCAAATACAGAATCTAGAGCGACTTAAAGACTCCCCACTGTGGAAGCAATCTAAATGCCCATCAAAAGACAAATGGATAAAGATGTGATACACACACACACAATGGAATATTCAGTTCAGTCACTCTTTGCGACCCCATGAATTGCAGCACGCCAGGCCTCCCTGTCCATCACCATCTCCCAGAGTTCACTCAGACTCACGTCCATCGAGTCAGTGATGCCATCCTGCCATCTCATCCTCTGTCGTCCCCTTCTCCTCCTGCCCCCAATCCCTACCAGCATCAGAGTCTTTTCCAATGAGTCAGCTCTTCGCATGAGGTGGCCAAAGTACTGGAGTTTAAGCTTTACCATCATTCCTTCCAAAGAACACCCAGGACTGATCTCCTTTAGAATGGACTGGTTGGATCTCCTTGCAGTCCAAAGGACTCTCAAGAGTCTTCTCCAACACCACAGTTCAAAAGCATCAGTTCTTCGGTGCTCAGCTTTTCTTCACAGTACCACTCTCACATCCATACATGACCACTGGAAAAACCATAGCTTTGACTAGACGAACCTTTGTTGGCAAAGTAATGTCTCTGCTTTTCAATATGCTATCTAGGTTGGTCATAACTTTCCTTCCAAGGAGTAAGCGTCTTTTAATTTCATGGCTGCAATCACCATCTGCAGTGATTTTGGAGCCCCAAAAAATAAAGTCTGACACTGTTTCCACTCTTTCCCCTTACTCGGCCATAAAAAAGAATGAAATAATGTCATCTGCAGCAACATGTATGAACCTAGAGATACTAAGTGAAGTAAGTCAGAGAAAAGCAAATAAATTATATCACTTTTATGTAGAATTTTTTTAAAAAGGTACGATGAACTTTGAAAGAGACTCATGAAAACAAAGTTACAGTTACCAAAGGGGAAGGGATAAATTAAGAATTTTGGATTAATAGACACAGTACTATAAATAAATAACCAAGAAAGACTTACTGTATAGCACAGGGAACTATATTCAACATCTTATAATAACCTACAATGGAAAAGACTCTGGATAGGAATAGAAATATACGTATATATATGTATAACTGAATCACTTTCCTGCACACTCGAGACTAACACACCATTGTAAATCAACTATACCTCAATAAAAAACTTTAAAAATAAAAAGGCTTTCCCCTCAAGGGACACATATATTGAATATGCTATGTTTTAAATAGTATTGTCTCCGGTTTTATTATTCCAGTACATCATGGCCTATTGTTCAGTTATCCTATTGTTTAGAATACAATTAAACATTCACAAACAGCCAAATCAAACTATTATGCAGTCCCACAAAGCAGGGGAAAATCCCCAATTTAAAATGAACCGGTTTTAGAATTTGTAATACACCTTGCACTTTAACTTATTTGTCAAATGTATCTATTTACCAGTTCTTTGCTTCAAGGAACTTACAGAAAGTCTAGCAGGGCTGAGAGAAAGACATAATGACACAAAATTAGATTAAAGACATTTCATTTATACAAATTAAATTAAACACACAATTCAATGTGAAAAGAACCACGAAGGAAAAGGATAGGGTTCCCACAGAATGGAAGCCGCAGGGAGAGACACCCAGACACCCCCTTATCCTTAAACCTGCAAATAATCCTACACTCTCAAAGAAATCCCAAAGGCAAAAAGGAAAAAAAACAAACATCTCATGATTTTTAAAAATACTATTCTCTGATTTATATCAGAAAAGCCGAGAGGGCAGCAGTTAAGAGCCCAAGTCCAATCTCAGTCCACTTCCTGCTAACTGGGTACCTGGAGCAAGTTTCCCAGTTGGCTCACTTGTAAAACAGAGATAATAACACCACCTACCACCCAACTTTATCCTTCTGAATAACTGTTCTTTGTCACCCCGTTTTGTCAAGGTCTGTTGGCCTTAATTTTAAAGCTGGTTGATACAAGTGGTTTAGGTGCAACAGTCAGTTTCGGCAATAACACCATGTTTGTTTGAAACACAGGGTGTACTGAGTTTTAGCTCAGTTAAAGGACTGGGGAATACTTTTTGCTTTATCAGACAAGCCCTTGACCCACTGGCCTTTCTTAATGAGTCAAAAGAACAACCAGCATCTCTAGAAGGAGAAAAGGAGGTGATTCTGTTGCTGACCACCGTGTTTGGTCTCCCTAATCAATAGAAATTGATAAGAGATCAGACAAGAAATTCAGGAAAGGCTTTATTGGGGCCCCTGTTGCAGCAAGGGGAGCAAAAACAGGTAACACATCCCCTTGCTCCCTCCCCGAGGCAGGCAAGCTGGTTCCTTACATGGAGGGAGGGTAGGGGCGGGTCCAGGGGAGGTTTGGAGGGGAGGCTTAGGCGGTTTGCCCACCACTTTGGTGCTGCTGTGTGCTGGAGGCAAGCGCAATACCCGTTTTGCTCCCAGCTCCCAGCTCTTCCGAAGTGGCAGTTGGGAGTTTTTGTCTTTTTGTATCTTATTGTCCATAACTTGCCCCAATTGGGCACGCACATGGTTATTTTTGTCCCTTCTAGTTTCTTTGTATTTTGTTGCTCCAGAAGATGTTTATCCAAGCACTGCAGCAAAGGGTCCCTGGTCCCAGCCTGTCTCAGCCCCAGGGACAGCCTGAGACAAAAGGGCACAGCCAGCCTTTGCACCTGCCGAGGCCCCTGATGGAAGCACAGTTCCTCCCTCTTAACATGAAAGAAGCCAGTTTCCTCCCAAGCCATTCTCTTTCTCCCCTATCAGAATATCCCGTATCCACTTTGAGGAGAGAAACTACAGCCATGACTTCCCTTTTTTGGCTCAAGATCCTCTGTCTTCCCCTACTGATCTGAAAAGGGTGAAAAGCAGAATGAACTGCATGCTGAAGGTAACACAAGCAGAAGCTAACTCTTACAAGGGGTGAACTGAGGCTTTTAATCTAATCATGACCAAATCTAAGAGAAATATAGTATCACATCTCATGTTAATGAATAATCACACATTAAACAGGTATCTGCTTTGTGATTTTTTTAAAAAATATTTCTTACCCTTTGGGAAATGTCTATTTCTTATATTGGGGCTTCCCAGGTGGTGCTAGTGGTAAAGAATCCACCTGCCAATGCGGGAGACGAGGGTTCCATCCCCAAGTCAGGAAGATCCCCTGGAGGATGGCATGAGATTTCTAGCCTGGAGAAGCCCCATGGACAGAGGAGCCTGATGGGCTACAGTCCATAGGGTCACAAAGAATTGGATATGACTGAAGCAGCTCAGCACATTTCTTATATTGAAGGCAAAAGGAGAAGGAGCCAGCAAAGGATGAGGTGGTTAGACAGCATCATTGACTCAATGGACATGAATCTGAGCAAACTCCAGGAGATAGTGGAGGACGGAGGGGCTGGCGTGCTGCAGTCCATGTGGTCCCAGAGAGTTGGGAACAACTTAGCAACTGAACAATAAATTTCTTATATTAGGTTTCATAATATGCATGCTAGTCCAGCAGAATGTGTACATTACTTATAGTTAAGTGTCCATGTATTGTTGATGTGTGCCCTGGGAAAGCACCATCAAAAATCTGAAAGCTACAAGGGCTTTCCAGGAGGGCCAGTGGTGCTTCCACTGCAGGGGGCACAGGCCAGTTCCTGGCTGGGGAACCTAAGACCCCGCATGCTATCCATTGCGATAAAAAAGAAAAAACAAAAAGTCTGAAAGCCACAGATCTCTACAATGATGCCTCCCAAATTCTTTTAACTAATCTAAAACTCAACACAATTCAAACCTGAACTCCTCATCTTTCTCATCAAGCCTGCTTCTCTCCCACTTTCATCATTTCGGTCAATGACTCCAAGACGTACAGAGTTGTCCAAGCTAGAAAGTGGGAGCCACCCTCCTCCTCCTCCTCCAGATTCTTCATCCCCAAGACTTCCAGTCTTCAGGCCTTTGAGATCTCTCCATCTCAATGTTGAGTGCCCCTCCACTAGCGCCCCTCCATCTTATCTTATTGTCACAGCTGCCTGGGTTTCTACACTCATCTAGAAACTGGTTGCCACATGCAGTCCCTTCTTCCCCTTAGTTCAGCCTCCACAATCCCACCTGAGCGAAAATCATCCTCTGCTTAACAGACCCAAATCCGTGAGCTTAGCAGGGCATTGCAAGACTTTCAGGAACTAACCTCTTCCAAACACCTCTACAATCCCACTTTTCTATAACATTCCTCCTTCTGCTGATGATGGAGAAAACACCCTGAGTTTCTCTGAAAGGAACAAAGGTGTAACTCAGATACTGGCAAATACAACTGATGGGCCAAATCCAGCCCACTGCCCAGTTTGGGAGGTCAAGTTTCATGGGAACACAGCCACGCTCTTTTGTTTACATATTGTCTCTGGCTGCTTTCGAGATACAATAACAGAACTGAGTAGTTGAGACAGAGACCAAATGCCTCCAAGGCCTAAAATATTTACTATCTGGCCCTTGACAGAAAAGGTGCGCCAAGCCTTGGTATAACCAACAGCAGCAGCAAGTAGTTCAGAGGGATGATAAATCTGCCACCTGGAAAAACAGACGAGATTGGGAACGGGGTGACTCTGATTCTTTTCTTTTTGTATTTTTAGAAGAATCACTTGATATAATTACACCGAATTAAAAAGCAGGAAAAAAAATGTTATCTCCTTTCCTCTCACCCCAAAAAAGTCCTGAACATGTTTTAGGAGACACTTTACAATTTTTTTAATGATTTTATTTTGACTTATTTATCTGGCTGCACCAGATCTTAGCTGTGGCACAGAGAATCTTCAGTCTTCACCGCAGCGTGTGGGTTCTAGCTCCCTGACCTAGAGATCAGGAACCCTTGCATTGGGAGCGTGAAGTATTTACCACTGGACCACCAGGGAAGTCCAGACTTCTTACAATTTCTATCCCCTTTATATACAACAAAATTCACCCCTTTTCAGTTTACAAGTCAATGAATTTGACAAATACATACAGCCATGTAATGACACCTCAGTCATGATGTGAACATTTCTATCACACCAAACAGGTGCCTTGGGCCCTTTTGCTGGGTCAGTTCTTTCTCCATGGCCCCTGGTCATGAATGCCTTGCTTTCTAATGAAGGGAACCTGATTTCTCAGCCTGGCTTTGGTCCCTGTCCGCCGTGCACAACACTAGCAAAATCACTTATTTCCAGTTCTTGGGCCCCTCGTGCGAACTAACAGACTTCCATTAAGACTGACACCTCCACATACTTTTTACTCGCTTCTTTGATTTTTTCATTCATCCTACCAGGCCTCTGGTTAAATATAATTTGAAGAAAGAGGACCAGAACTAAACATAATGTCTGAAAAGAACTCTCAGGGGTGGGAGGGAGGTTCAAGTAGGAGGGGATATATGTATACACACGGCTGATTCACCATGTCGCACAGCAGAAACTAATACAGCATTGTAAACCAGTTATCCAATTAAAAATAAACTAAAAAAATAATAAATTTTTTAAGAGCTCTCTCAGTACTTTTCAGATCTGAAAGTCTACACTTCTCCACTTAGTACTGATACCTGTACTCACAGTTGCAGAGTATAAAGAAGGAAATAAATTGCTCAGAAACCGAAATCCCAAACCTCCTTAGAGCCAAAGACAATCATCAAAATGAATGAACCTGGTCTTGAGAAAAACTCCATCAGGGTTTCTGCCCTCATTAGAGCTGTGAGTATACGAAGTCATGCCCAAGGCTGCCAGCGCCTTGAAAGCAGAAGCTGCTTGAAATCCAAACACATCCAAAGATGCAGCCACAGGGATACCAGCAGCTCAACTGCGAACCAACAAAGCCTCTTCACTATGTTCATGGGATGGAGCAGCTTCTTTTGAGGAGGAGGGACACTCTGCTAACTATCTAGGGTGGGGAGGAGGGGGGCGGGTACCAAGCTGAAAAAAATAGAAATACTCAAGACAAAACAAAAGTCTGTGCTTTTCTGTTTACAATAGCTAGAGCATGGAAGCAACCTAGATGTCCATCGGTAGACAAATGGATAAGAAAGTTGTGGTACATATACACAATGGAATATTACTCAGCTATTTAAAAAAACGCATTTGAGTCAGTTCTAATGAGGTGGATGAAACAGAGCCTTTTTTACAGAGTAAAGTAAGTCAGTAAGAAAAACACCAATACAGTACATTAATGCATATATATGGAATTTAGAAAGATGGTAATGATGACCCTATATGCAAGACAGCAAAAGAGACACAGATGTAAAGAACAGACTTTTGGACTCTGTTGGGACTCTTTTGGACTTCTCTGTGGAAGAAGGCGAGGGTGGGATGGTTTGAGAGAATAGCATTGAAACATGTATATTACCATATGTGAAATAGATGACCAGTCCAAGTTCAATGCATGAAATAGGACACTCAAAGCCAGTGCACTGGGACAACCCAGAGGGATGGGATGGGGAAGGAGGTGGGAGGAGGGGTTCGGGATGGGAGACACATGTACACCCGTGGCTGATTCATGTCGATGTACGGCAAAAACCACCACAATACTGTAAAGTAATTAGCCTCCAATTAAAATAAATTAATTTTTTTTTTCAAGTCTGTGCTTTAAAATATTTAGGAGAGGCTGGTCCACACATCATGGAAGAGCTGCAAAAGAATGTAGCTTTGATGTCTTATGGAGAAGCAACCAAAATAAGTACTTTGTTTCTAAAGCAAACTAAATTTTCTTGCTAGTAACCAACCTCTTCTAAGACTTACATCACTCTGTGGACATCAGAAGATGGAACCAAATAGCCAGCCAACTCCTTGGGTTTTACTATATACATGGAGGATTTATGACTAAAACAAAACTTGGAAATAGCAAATATATCCATGCCAGGATAATTTAAGAAAGTGAACATAGGAGTTCAAGGATTCAAGTTACCCAGAAAACAGCAGTCAGATGAGCTGCCTTCATTTGAGGTTTATGAACCAGGAAGGAATGCAACTCAACTGAAGATTTTCACCAGGAAACTCTGGCTTCCAAGATGCAGGTCTGGCAACTCCTCCCCTGCCCCCACCCCTACCCAGACGCTGCACAACTTCTGATGCTGTGAAAGGGCAGCCTGCTATGCCCACAGCATCCTGAGTCCAGCCTCAAAGGGGAGACCAGAGTGGGGATAGGGGAAAGGACAGAAATTACGGTTGTCTGAAACCATCGTTTGGGGAAGATATTTATACTGCTCTAAATCACTGAAAAAGCACTGACATGCGAATCAGAATTAACCAAAGAACTGATGGTCTACAGGGATGATGAAAATTCAGAATATAATATCAGCTCTGATGGCTCACCATTGTATTCCCCTTCCCTTGCCCCCAACCCCCAAAAGTATGATAAACTTGAAAGATAACACCGAGAGCAGGAAAGAAATTCAACAGTGATGTAGATGTCTGCAACTGTGTGTGTACGTACACATACATATAACCATTGTTATTAAACAAAGACAGCAAGGCAAGTTTTCAGATGCTAAAAACAAAAACAAAATTGTGAAGATGAACACAAAGCAAGCCACAATACTCTGGGGTAAAAGAAACGTGAACTTTCCAAGGCTGGTGTTGTAATTCAGTAACCAAACCACTGTATCCAATTCTGGAACTGTGGACCAAGAGGGGAGGGGGGGGGGGGGCAACACGTGAAAGATGAGAAAAGAATTTACTGTCCTTTGCCCAGTAAATTATACTCTCCACCACCCCCAGCACAGTTTATTTTTCCAAAACTATAAATTAGATTTGGTCTAAAAACCAAACATTGGCTAAAAACTATTGTCACTGGCATGCTTACCCTGAACCCACAGCAAGTTTAAGTTCATGGTACTACAGACGAGCCACTCAAGAGTGTGGACCAGGTGGTGGCCACAGTAGCAACCTGGAAGCTTCACTCATCGCTTGAGTGTCAATACCACCCAGGAGCAAGTTCTACCTTGAGGAGATGAACATGCAACACAATCACCTCCAGTTTGCCTGAGTCCATTGAGATTTCCATGGAAAAACTACAGTCTGTCCAACCCTCGGGGCTTCCCAGGTGGTACAGTGGTAACGTAATCTGCCTGCCAATGCAGGAGACACACGAGATATGGGTTCGATCCCTGGTTCAGGAAGATCCCCTGGAGGAGGAAATGGCAACTCACTCCAGGATTCTTGCCTGGAGAGTCCCATGGGTAGAGGAGCCTGGTGGGCTACAGTCCACACGGCCGCAAAGAATTGGACACGACTGAGCAACTGAGCACATGTACACACACACTCACACATACACGTGAGCCATGTGAAAGGACAGTACTGAAGCCTGTATGAGATTGGAAGACCTAAAGGTTTTGTTACCCTCCAGAGTTCTTGGCCTCCTTCAACAGAAATTGATCAAAGGCCAGGCAAGGCTTTATCGGGTCCCCTGCTGCAGCAGGGGGAGTGAGAACAAGCAGCAGGGTGAGGATAGGGGTGTGTCCAGGCGTCGGGCTGGAAGGATGACAGGTGGCTTGACCACCCCTTAGGTGGTGTTGAGGGCAGGGGGCAGGTGCAGTATCTGCTTTTGTTCCTGACCGCTACTTTCACTCTGGGCTCTTCAAAAGGGGCAGTTGGGTTTCTCGGTCTCTTTGTATCTTCTTGTCCATAATTTGGCCCAGTTGCTCAAGCATGTAGTTATTTTTAGTCCCATACAGTTTCTTTGTATTTTGTTGCTGGAGGAGAGGTGTGTCCAGATGCAAACACTGCAGCAAGGGGTCCCAGGTCCCAGCCTGTCTCAGTTTGATGCAAGAAGCTGACAATAACAGCAGCTGATGAAAGGGATGTTTACATACAAGGAGAGTGGAGAAAGGCCCGCACAGCTGCGAAGTTGGTGACAGATGCCTAGGACAATGGAGCAGGTTTGTCAGGCAGCATCAATCTTTTTTAAATTTTTTTAATAACAGCTTTATTGTGAACTATGATGTACAGAACCTACAATTCACCTACAATTTGCCTATATAGAGTGTACAGTTCAATGAGTTCAGGTATATTCTGCAACCATAACCACAACCAAATTTACATTTTCAATCCTACCCCCCCACAAAAAACCCTATGGACCCCTAAAGTAGTCACTTCCCATTTCACCACCCCACACCCACCAGTAAGCCAAATGAACCTACTTTCTGTCTCTCTGGGTCTGCCTGGCTATTTCACATAATGGAGTCTAGATATTGCACATAAACTGGGTCATATATGTTTTTTGGTGCCTGACACCTTTCACATAGACTAACGTTCCCAAGACTCATTAGAACCTTCTCAACACATGTTACTCCCTTGCTCCAAGTCCTGCTGGCTCCTATGGCACCTGGGATAAAATCTGTGGCCAGCAAAGTCCAGACTGGTCTGTGTGGGTCCTGCTTGCCTCTCCAACTTCATTTCCTGCCGCATCTTCCCCAGACCACCATGCTCGACACAGAGGATATCTGGTCCTTTCTACCTCAACACCTGTCCCCGTGATGCTCCTTGAACCTGGAATGCTGATTCCTCCTCATCCCTCATCTCAGCTCAGATATCACATTACAGGGAGACCCCAGGAGGGAAAGGAGCCCCATCACCACTGTTCATCAATGTATGTCCTGTCTGCATCCTTCCTAGGACTTAGTGAGCCTGTGAGCATCCCTTTGTTCATTAGTCTGCATTTGTCTCTCTCTAAAACATGGGGCCCAGGCATGCCTCTGTTGATGACCCACCTCAGATACTGGCTGAATAAGAGAGAAAAAATAAAAGAAATCCTGGCTGAGGTTGAAGACCCCAACTCCAAAGGGGTGAATGGTGAAGGCTGTAGGACCCCACCTCCCTCCATCTGCCATACTCCTCTGAGGGACCCCATCTGGCCCTCAACTCTTCATCTTTCTTTCTGGAACCCCCTCAGACCAGAGCTGTGGACATTCCTGATATTCCTGATGGGAAAACCCATACAGAAGGTCCTAGCCCTTGCAGCTGTGGTGTGGCAGAGGAAGACTCTTCTGGGTTCTTTCACACAAAATCCCCACAAGTTTTCCATAATCGTGGCTTGAGAAAATGTCCACTCTGGTTTCCTGAAGGATTAAAGTGACACTTTCTCCTCATTCTCCAGGAAAATCCCAATTTTTACTACTCTCTGGTAAAACACAAAATGTCCCACGTCCTGTGCTACTGAGTGACACTGATCTCATAAGTCGTCAGCTTGCAAAGTCACTTTTATGTCGTGCCAAGTGAAGAGCATGCAGGCCTGTGGCTCCAAGTCTTGGGAGCTGGGGGACCTCAAGTAGATCGTGTCACCCATCCTTCAACATGCAAAGGCAGGGGCTGGAAAGCTGGCCCTATTTCTAAAAGCACCGCATTTCTACGATTCTCTAGTCTTTTGTTTTTGTCTTCAGTGCGTGGCTTACAGGATCTTAGCTCCCCAACCCGGGATCAAACCCAAGCCCACAGCAGTGTAAACGCCGAGTTCTAACCACTGAACTGCCTGAGAATCCCCATACAATTCTATAATCTTGGGGCTTTCCTGGTGGCTCAGACAGTGAGGAATCTGCCTGCAGTGCAGGGGACCCAGGGAAGATCCCTGGGTCAGGAAGATCCCCTGGAGAAGGTAATGGCAATCCATTCCAGTATTCTTGCCTGGAGAATCCCATGGACAGAGGAGCCTGGCAGGCTAAACTACATGGAGTCCCATGGATCTTAGGTCACCAGCTTCTTCTTCCCATCCTCAAATTAGTAAAACACCACCATCATCCAACCCCCTGTTAAAAGAAAGGGCAAGGGCTCAAATACCAAAGCTAGTCAGTCAGTTAGTTTGATCACTCAGTCATGTCTAACTCTTCGTGAACCCATGGACTGCAGCATACCAGGCCTCCCTGTCCCTCACCAACTCCTGAAGTTCACCCAAACCCATGTCCATTGAGTCGGTGATGCCATCCAACCATCTCATCCTCTGTTGTCCCCTTCTCCTCCTGCCCTCAATCTTTCCCAGCATCAGGGTCTTTTCAAAGGAGTCAGCCCTTCACATCAGGTGGCCAAAGTACTGGAGTTTCAGCTTCAACATCAGTCCTTCCAATGAACATTCAGGACTGATCTCCTTTAGGATGGACTGGTTGGATCTCCTTGCAGTCCAAGGGACTCTGAAGAGTCTTCTCCAACAAAACAGCTCAAAAGCATCAATTCTTTGGCGCTCAGCTTTCTTTATAGTCCAACTCTCACATCCACACATGACTACAGCTCCCATCCAAAGGACAGGTAGTTAGCACTATTAATACACAGTAACTAACATGGGGAAAACTTTTTAATACCTTATAAGATCATATGGGCTTCCCTGATAGCTCAGTTGGTAAAGAATCCACCTGCAATCCAGGAGACCCCAGTTCAATTCCTGGGTTGGGAAGATCCCCTGGAGAAGGGAATGGCAACCCACTCCAGTATTCTTGCCTAGAGAATTCCACGGACTGTATGTATAGTCCATGGGGTCGCAAAGAGTCAGATACAACTGAGCAACCTTCACTTTCACAAGATCATAAGGACCAGAATGAAGGCGGAATTGTAAAGTGAATACTCCTTGCTTTTGTATTGTATATAATTTAAGGACTGGCCCTGTGCTGGCTCAGTGAGGACTCGTTCAGGACGCAGTGTAACCCACCTCCCTGGATCCACTCCCCGCTCATGAAGCCGGGCCAGCAGCGCCCACTCTACTGATGTCTCATTTCCTAACAACACTCTAAGACACAGGTGAGACAAACTGTACTTTTATCCTAAGAAATTTTAAGTCTTTCCTGTTGGGAGCCAGCGTGAGGAACTCCGCCCATGGCAAAGGTCATGAGGAAGGAAGCTTGGCATACGCAAAGGCGTGATCAAGCCTCAGGAAACCCCCTGTTCCCGAGCATCTACCAGAGTACTTTACGGGGAGCTCTCTCCCCCATAACCATTTCTCTCAGAGAAGGAGTTAACTTGCAGCTCCAGTTGATAAAAATTCCTGGGCGTGATAAGAGTGTTTCAACTTACGAACTCTGGAGGTTCTCTGGCCTGCCTGATCAGGCTCGTCCGGCCGCATGTGATTGTTTACAGCCTCCCAACTGTGAGAGGCATGGGATGTTTTAAAACTTTCTAAAAACAGACTCTTTTGAGAAGTTAGAAGATCATTAGTATAGTATTAGTAGGATGATTAGGAATTATATTGGTGAAGGGTTTTTTCATTTATCCTGCCAATAATTACTGCTGATTCCCTGCCCTGGGTGTGACAAGGATGTCTCAGGTCAAACCTCTCTGCTGACAGACTAGCTTGTGTGACAGCCTCTCAGCCATAAACAGCACAGAGAGTTTGGAGTATTAGCATAGGGCTTTTTTCATTGATGAGTCAATGATTGCCATCAGGTCTCCATATCCTTAGGCACCTGGGAATATATTAATCAATGTATTTGGAATATAGAAAAGGAAATATACTAGTTTTTTGATGTTAGCAATACTAGACTTTTTGAGTTAATGAATCTTCTCTTTTGTAATAGATCACTGCACTTTGTTATAAATCACTATAAATCACTGTGTCCTTGCTATGCAAAAATGTAACTTTATCACTATGGATCTTAAGGGGAACTTTGGTGAAGGGTTTACATTTGTTGAGCCAATATTTGCTGCTAAATCTCCATATTCCTGCCCTTATAATGAATATAACTAGCATATAGGAGAAATAAGTATTAACCTTTAAGATTAATCATGTTAAACCTTAGGTTAAGTAAATTCCTTTCTTGATTGTAACTCACTACACCCTCACCCTATAGGAATGCAACTTTATTTGGAGGGTGGCGCCTGATTTAAGAAAAAATCACCCCTGGAAAAATAAGTTTTCTGGTTAACTGACCTCTATCAGAAAGAGCCATAAAATGTCAGCAGACCTCATGGCCAAAAGATGATGAAACTCATAAGACCTTTGTATAATTTTATATGAAGCACCTGATTGTGACAAGGGTCAGGTCTGCTGACCCCCTCGTGACTCTGTATTCATCCCTATGTATAACAAAAAGGTATATAAACAAACCTGAAAAATAAAGAAATCGGATCAGTTTCTGGAAAGACTGATTCCCCTGTGTCGTTTCTTTCTCGCTCCCCGTTTTCCTGGCTGAATTCCCATCTGAAATGTGGGTACTCACCAAGCCTGTTAATTCTGCCTGGGCTTCTGAGATCGGACCGGGGAGGCCTCAGTGCCTCCTCTCCTTCGGGAGAATGGAAAGACACCTGTGGCCTACATAGATGGTGATTGGGATTCCATGTAAACCAGTTATTCAGCCTCTTTTCTCCACTAATTCTCCTACTACACTATCTGTTTCTAATCTCCCTCTATATCTGTAATTAAATAAGTTTTTTCCAGGACGCTGACTCCATCCCCACCTTCGAATTCCCTGGATCCACCGGGGCTGGACCCCGGCACTTTCCTAGCTCTCCCATTTTTTAAAGTGACTCTGGAAACCAGCCTTTTAGGCCAGTGATGACTGTAAGAGGATAGCAATACACCAATAAAAACAACTGCCTTTAAAGAATTAAATATCTGTAGGATTCACCAAACTTTCTCAACACCTATATTTCCCAGATAACTTTTCAAAACCTTGAACTTAAGAAAAGGCAAGCTATCTCTTTCTGAGATCAAATAAAAATAGGGACGATCAGGCAGTATACTTCAAGTTTTCTGCATGCCATCAGCATCCCAGTAAAAGACAAAGGCAAAGAGAGTAAATACAACAAAAACAAAGAGGAAGGGAGAGAAGGGGAAAATGAGAAGTAGCTGTCAGTGCAGGGCAACACTTAACTGTATATCCTAAGGGTGACAGAGGAAAAAAAAAAGGATATGCACCCCAGTGTTCATAGCAGCACTGTTTACAACAGCCAAGACATAGAAATAACCTAAATGTCCATCAACAGAGGACGGGTAAGGAAATACGGTATACATATACAATGGAATATTACTCAGCCATAAAAAAAGAACAAAATGATGCCTTTTGCAGCAGCATGGATGGATGTAGAGACTGTCATACTAAGTGAAGTAAATCAGAGAGAGCAACACAAATATCGTATGATATCGCTTACATGTGGACTCTAAAAAGTGATACAGAGCACCAGGTGGAGCCCCTTGTGCTCTACAGCACTTGCCGTTAGCCATTTATTCTATGTGTGATAACGTGTCTGTTCAGCGCTACTCTCCCCTTCCCCTGCTGTGTCCAAAGTTCGCTGTCTATGTCTGCGTCTCTATTCCAGCCCTGCAAGGAGGTTCTCAGCACCGCTTTTCTCGAGTCCACCGTGACAATCTAGAGCAGTGGGATGGGGTGGAGGGTTGGGGGAAGGTTCAAGAGAAGGGGACATACATATACTTATGGCTAATTCACACTGTTGTACAGCAAAAGCCAACACAATATGGTAAAGCAATTATTCTCCAATTAAAAATACTTTTTTTAAAAAGTGATACAAATGAACTGATTTACAAACAGAAATAGACTCATGGACATAAAAATCAAATTTACAGTTACTAAGGGGGAAAGGTGGGTGGGGAGGGATAAATTAGTTCAGGATTAACAGATACACACAACTATGTATTAAACAGATAAACAGCAAGGACCTACTGTATAGCATAAGGAACTATATTCAGTATCTTGCAATAACCAATAATGGAAAGGAATTTGAAAAAGAACAGAAATATATTGACATATGTATAACCGAATCACTTCTCTGCACACCTGAAACTAATGTAACACTGTAAATTGACTATACTCCAATTTAAAAAACCAGCCAAGTAAACCACAGGGACGGGGAGAGGGGGGAGCCTGTGTATGTTACGCTTTCTAAGCAGAGAATGGCTTAGTTCACTGGGCTCCTGTGTGGACTTGCATCTACCATGGAATCAAAAACAAAGAGAAGCACCTGCCCTCCAGAAGCATGGGCAAGCATGAGCAAGGATGGTGCAAAACCTGGGGAATGGCACAAAAGTGCAGGGCTCTACCGCAGCCTGGGACCCAGGCTCTGCTCTCGGGGCAAGCCTGGAGAACTCCCAGGAAGAGACCCTAGTTGGGGGAGAAGAGGAAGAGGGAGAAAGATGTGCTGAGCTGTTGCCTTGCACTTGTATTTTCTTACACCACCAAGAAAATGTAGGGGTGCTGCTCCATGAATAAGAGCTAACTGCAAAGAGAGCAAGCAGGACAGGGAGGCAAGCAAGCAGGCTCAGTAAGTTCCCTCCATGCAAACGAGCTCCACTGCAAGAGCACATTCATAAGCCCAACAGAGTTAGCCAAGGAATCCATCTTAACACAATCATGTCTATACAGTACCGCACGTAACAGGTTTATAATACTTTTCACCTAAATAATACATAAAGAAAAACCAACCAGAAAAAAATAAAGAAGACATTTCTAATCTTACAGACCAGCACAACAGCTGGCATATAGGGGCTGGCATCGAGTGAACAGGCAAGAAGAGTTACTGCCTGGAGGAGAGACAGGAGGCGGGAGATGGTAGCGCGAAGGATCATCAGCGACGGAGAACAAGCTGCATTTCACTCATGCCTGACACTGATGGCACAGCTTCTGGTTCCTCGCTGGATTCAGTTCTATCTACCCCTTGAAAACACGATCAGGTGATGACTGGGTAGCCCTGTACTCTATCCAGTCATCACTGTCATTGTTGTAGTGTACAATAAAGTACACAAAAGCACAACCACCTGCAGAGGATGTACACGTGACAGTGTTTGCCAGACACGTGACCTAACTTACATGATTGAACTTGCAAACGCACGTTCTCATCTTTGACAGTTTGCAACTTGAAGGTGCATATATAGGGGACTTGGGCTTTCCTGGCGGCTCAGACGGTAAAGACTCCGCCTGC
Source organism: Ovis canadensis (assembly GCF_042477335.2). Classification (NCBI taxonomy): domain Eukaryota; kingdom Metazoa; phylum Chordata; class Mammalia; order Artiodactyla; family Bovidae; genus Ovis; species Ovis canadensis. Next base: position 90,440,764 of record NC_091252.1, read on the forward strand.
AGTGTGGGAGACCTAGATTCGATCCCTGGGTTGGGAAGATCTCCTAGAGGAAGGCATGGCAACCCACTCCAGTATTCAGTATTCTTGCCTGGAGAATCCCCATGGACAAATGTACCTGGCAGGCTACAGTCCATGGGGTCGCAAAGAGTCAAACACAACTGGGAAACTAAGTGCACACACACACGCATACACACACACTTAGGGGACGTACTATACTGGAAAGTAAAGAGAGAGCTGAGGCTTTGAGAAAGAGGAACTGTGGATTCCCGATGGCTTCTCTGTTTCCACTGAGGGCCCCAAAAAGCCTTGACAATCATCATGGAGACCAGACCTTAAAGACAACAATGGCTACTGAAACCCTTTTCAGGGGACCTTCCTGCCTCATTCTCCCCACATCCCACCACACCACCACCACCCGCTGCCTGGAAGCTCACAGCATTTGACTCCAATCACCTCTATCCTTTCATCAGCCTGTTTCTTATTTTAGAAAAGCATGGTACTACCAACAAAACACGGGCTTCCCTGGTGGCTTAGACGGTAAAGAATCTGCCTGCAATACAAGAGACTCAGGTTTGATGCCTGGGTTGGGAAGATACCCTGGAGAAAGGAATGGCACCCCACTCCAGTATTCCTGCCTGGAGAATTTCACGAACAGAGGCACCTCGTGGGCTGAGATCACAAAGAGTGATCTAACACACATACGCACCAACAAAACACAAGCTTTCTGCTCTAAGTCCTGAAACAGTGACATTTCCCTCAGAACAATGAGTTCATTCTATCTGAGCCAACTTCGATCTATTCATTTAGCATCAACTATTCGCTGCCTGGGGCTTCCCTGGTGGCTCAGATGGTAAAGAATCTCCCTGAAATGAGGGAGACCTGGGTTCAATCCCTGGGTTGGGAAGATCCCCTGGAGGAGGGCATAGCAACCCACTCCAGTATTCTTGCTTGGAGAATCCCCATGGACAGAGGAGCCTGGAGGGCCACATTTCATGGGGTTGCAAAGAGTTGGACACAGCTGAGCGACTAAGCACAGCATAGCACATTCACTAGCACCCATGTGTGGAGGGTTTGCAAATGCCTGCAGCGTGCAAGGGTTTCGGGGGTGGGGGTAGTCTCATGAAATATATGGTCAACAGGTGGTCCTGATGAGGGCCAGCAACTGGAGACACCACCTTCCTCCACAGTCGTCATGACAACTGTTCAGTCACCCAAGCAAAAACCACGGGTCAGATTCCTAAGAGGGAACCGCTTCAGATGATTTCATAAAAGGCTTATGCCTGATGGGAAAATCACACCTCCAGATTATCTTTCTATTGAAAACCTATTTAATTTGAAATTGATTTTTATAATTGTTTATTATTTATTCACTTATACTATATAGCATACCATGTGTGTATATCTATAGCTACACATGTAGATACATACACATAAGTGACACTATATATACAGATATACACACATACACATACATATGTGTGCCTGCTCAGTCACTTCAGCCGTGTGCGACTCTTTACGAGTCTGTGTGTATATGTATACTTCTGTCATTTTCTACTTTTTCGCAGTATAGATATACACACAGTATATCTGGCAGTATAGATTTATCCAGAAGACCAGAACAGTGGTCTGTCTCAGAACAGTGGCCTAAGTCTCAGAATTTGGTTCCTAGAAGAGCACAGGAAATGCTAAGGGTCTGCACTACACCGGATGTTCTATAGTCTTCTCCCAGATCTTTACCCAGCTGACTTTCTTGGGTCCTTCTGGTCTCAACTTGATGTCACCTCTCAGAGAGGTCCTCCCTGACCACCTAATCTTTAAAAGTCCAGAGACATGTCCCAGTCACTTCTATCTTACCATCTTATTTTCTTCTGAAGACATCACTCTGAAAGTGCCTGCTTTACTAGCAAATGGCCTCCTCTCTCTAAACCATCTAAAGCCTAAGAGTTGGAGTCCTTATCTATCTTATCACCTGCATGACTCCACCTCCGAGAACATTTTTGTTCCTACAAGGCACTCAGTAACTGTCAAATGAATGAAGAATGCATGGATCCACATGCTCCAAACAAAACATGAGGAAAGAACGGAAAGACAAAACACAGCAGGCATAGAGTCAGACAACCCGGCTTAAAATCCAGCTTGACTCTGCTATGCGGCCAGGGCCAATTATTTAACTTTTAGACTTCAGTTTCCTTAGCTTTGAACTAATACAACAAGAAGTACTGAGCTTGAGAGTACTTTGTAAATTATGAATTATTCTATCATTGTTATGAAAGACATCTTGAGTGAATATCTGTAGCGGCACCAATGAAAAGGTTCATGAGAATACATCTGTAAATGAGTTAATCTGGCAAGAGAGAACTTTTCGCATCTTCTGAATTAATCATATTTTAATTAAAAATTTTTTAAGTGTAAATTTCAGTGATATTTAGTCTGTTCAAAAGGTTGTGTGACCACCATCTAATCTGAGAACATTTCCATCACCCAAAAAGAAAATCCCATACACACTGGCAACCACTCTCCACCCTCCCTCTATCCAAATTCTGCAGTCACTAATCTATACTCCACCTCTATGGATGCGCCTTTTCTGGACAGTTCTTATAAATAGAACCCTACAAGATGTAGCCTTCTGTGTCTGGCTTATTTCACATAGCACGTTTCCAAGGTTCATGCATGTCGCAGCATGCATCAATACTTCATTCCTTTTTATGGTTGAATAATAACCCATAGTATGGATATACTATATATTATCTTTAATTGATTCAGCAGCTGATGGACAAATGGTTGTTTCTCCTTTTTGGCCATAATGAATAATGCTGTCGTGGGCAGTCATGCACAGGTGTCTACCTGAGCATATGCTTTCAAATCTCTTGAGTATATACCTAGGAGTGGAATTACTGAGTCATACCATGACTCTATATTTTAACTTTTTGAGAAACTGCCAAAATATGTCCCAAAGGAATTGCACCATTTTTCATTCTTACTCTGAATTTATGAGGGTTTTGGTTTCTCCATATCTTCACCAACACTTACTATTATCCATCTTGTTTTAGAGTCATACTAGTCAGTGTGGTGTAATATTTTATTGTGTAATCAGACTTTAACATCCAAATGATTAATAGGTCCTCCAAAATAGAATACAAATGCCAAATAGCAGGAAAAAGACTAGATGATACCAAGGCAATGTTCCCTAACTTCAGCCATTCAAGAACCACCTTAATGATTTTGTCAACCCTGGATGCCATTTCTACTATTACATACTTCATTTTTTAAAAGTCAGTTCACTTTTCACTTCATTTTTTAAAGTCTGTAAATCACTACTATAAATTAGTATCACTTGCCACAAGCAGAAAGTATCATAAACATTATAATGAAAACAAAAAGCAAAGTTAGCTATTAATCTCCGAGGGCTTGCTTCTTCATGTTAAAAGAGAACTTGCAAGGAATGGGTGTTGAAGAAAGGCAAGCTACAAAGACACTTCCCTTGACCTGTCAAACTCTAAAATCATCTCTAAGACTATCATGGGCTCCTCACTTTGAAAAAGTCTACTGCAACTTTTCAGGATATACCTTTCCTGAAAGAGGTCAGGAAATGAGTCCCATCACGACGATTAGATTGGAAGGGTGTTAAAGGACTGCTCCCTAACAGCTGTCATATTTCGGTAGCCTGTTACACTTGGTTGAGGGGTGTCCCTTCTCTGTGTTAACAAACGTCGTTCAAATTTCCAATAAGTTGGCCCATACTCCAGCTGCAAGCACCTGGCCCTCCAAGCTCCAACAAAAACAACTTTCCAAGCAAACAGACGTAATGCGAATTGGAACTAAAGAGCATCTGCCCCTGGGCAGACAAGTCCAGACAGCGCGACCAGTAATGTGACAAAGTGCCTGGAAGATCCTGACTGACGGCGCTGGCCCCGACTGCAATGAAAACACAGCGCCTGATTGTGCTCAGGTACACTCAACCTCCCTCTCCAGGCCCGACACGTGCACTATTTATGCACAAGTGAGATAAAAACAGTCAGTGACAGCATATTCAGGCACCTCCAGGTTTGAAACCTAATTATCGTCCGTCATCATCCAAGCTTCCCAGAACACTAAATTGCATCTTACTTCAAGAGGAAAAGAAGGAGCAGTCCATCTGAAGGTTTCCTTTGCCTCTTTGGGTACTCCAATCCACCCCTCAGATCTCAGTTCAAACATCTCTTCCAGTGGGAATATTTTCTTGGCCCTCAATACTGAATCCCCTTAGCACGCATCTCCCAGCACCTTTGCTTGCCCCTCATGGCACATCTCGCTTTATCATTTAGTATTTGCATGCTGGTGTCTGTCTCCCCAGCAGGACGAGCTCCAGGAGGACAGGAAGCAGGCTGGTTTTGTCCATCATTATTTCTGCAACAGTTCAGCCAGTTCTTGGCACAAAGGAGGTGTTCAAGGATTATTTGTTCAATGAATGAGTTCAAACAATGTCAAAATTTTGTTATATAATATAAGGCTTGCCTATGTTTACAAATAGAAGGGGGAAAAGTAGAAGCAGTGATAGATTTTATTTTCTTCAGCTCCCAAATCACCGCAGACAGTGAATGCGGCCATGAAATTAAGACACTTGCTCCTTGGAAGGAAAGTTAGGACAAACTTTGACAGTGTATTAAAAACCAGAAATATCACTCTGCTGACAAAGGCACATGAAGTGAAAGCTGTGGTTTTCCATTAGTCATGTATGGATATAAGCGTTGGACTATAAAGAAAGCTGAGCACCAAAGAATTGATACTTTTGAACTGTGGTACTGGTGAAGACTCCTGAGAATCCCTTGGACTGCAAGGAGATCCAACCAGTCAATCCTAAAGGAAATAAGTCCTGAACATTCATTAGAAAGACTGATGCTGAAGCTGAAGTTCCAATACTTTGGCCAACTGATTCGAAGAGTTGACTTACTGGAAAAGACACTGATGTTGGGAAAGACTGAAGGCAAAAGGATAAGAGGGTGGCAGAGGATGAGATGGTAAGATGGCATCACTGACTCAATGGACATGAGTTTGAGCAAACTCTAGGAAATACTGACTGACAGGGAAGCCTGGTGGGCTGTAGTCCATGGAGTTGCAAAGAGTTGGACACAACTTAGTGACTGAAAAACAACAATGTTTGCAATGACCATCAAAACTATGTTTCAAAAAGACCAAAGGGCACAGGACAGATGTTCTTCAACTTCCTAGCATTTCCTGCTACTGGACTGCAATCTAGTTCTTTCCATGCAATAGAAGCCTCTCTTTCTTTCACATAACTTCCAAACAACGAAATTAGGACTGGAGTCTATCAGTGAGCCTTTCTGGGGACCTGTTGGTCAGTGGTGGAGGAGCTGGCAACCAGGGAGGGAAAAAAAGGCACAAAAACTAAAATTTACAGAAAGTTTACAATGCGTCACATACTCTTTCTTTAATCTAAAAAATATAATAATTCTTTTTATCACACGAGACAACTGAGACTACTGAGACTTGTAAAATGTAGCAACTTGCTCAGTCACACAGCTAATCAAAGGTCAAAAAGAAGCAAGCGTGTGGTTCTCTGTGAGCTGAAGAAGTTACGTGAGTGCCAGATAGGTGATGCAAGCTGTGAGCGTGCTCAGTCGCTCAGTCGTATCTGACTCTTTGAGACCCCATGGACTGTAGCCCACCAGACTCTTCTGTCCACAGGATTTTCCAGGCAAGAATACTGGAGTGAGCTGCTATTTCCTCCAGGGGATCTTCCCGATCCAAGGACCGAACCCACGTCTTCTGTATCTCCTGCATGAGCAGGCAGATTCTTGACCACTGCACCACCTGGGAAGCCCAATGCAAGTTGGAAAAGGCCTTAAAGAACAGACAAAAATGAGCTGAAAGAGGCAGAGGAGGGCATTATAATACAACCGCTTATAAGAACTAATAGATATGGACCTTTGCCATGTGCCAGGCACAGAACTAAAGTATCCGGCACACATTACTTCACTGGTTCATCATATCAGCTTTATGCACTGGCATTACTATTATTCCCCTTTTATGGAGTACAACTGTGGCTTCAGAGAAGTGACCCGACCAAGGTGAGACAGTGGGGAAAATGTCTGAGAGCTGAATCCGGTTGTACGAGTTAATGTCAGAGCACTAACCCCTTCCTGAACCTCCTACCATGATACTGAGAGAGAACGGTGTGAACTAGGGCCCAGAGGAGGAAGGAGGAAGTTATGCAGTGAGTGCCTTCAGTGGTGTCTACTATTTGTCAGGACAAAGCATGGAGCATAGTGAGCAGAGATGAATCGCATGGATCCTGCTCCCTAGGAGTTTATACGGAAGGAAGACAGTGAAGACAGGCAGGTCTTAAAAGTGTAGGGTCTGGAGCCAAGTTGCCTGGGTTCAAACACTGACTAAGTTGTGCAAAGTTGAGGGCTGAAATAAAGAAAATGGTCTAAGTCCTTAATACATACCTGGCTCACAAGCAGCATAAACCAGTGTGAGCTATTATTACTCTAAGAGCTAATGAAAAGCAAAATTAGATGGAAAAGGTATGGCTACACCAAAGGACTGTGGAAGGACGGAGGTGTTCAGTGGACTCCAAAGGATGCAAGCTGGACAGACTGACCAAAGTAGAAAGCTTCTGAGGAATCCATTCGTGACCCGATGTAAGCCCAGCGCAGATGGAGATGGTAACATCGCAAGAGAAAGACATTAGCTTCACAATAAATGTCATATGAGGGGGCTTCCCTGGTAGTCCAGTGGCTAAGATTCCATGCTCCCAATGCAGGGGGGCTGGGTTCTATCCCTAGGTGAGGGGCCTAGATCCCACATGCTGCAATTTAAAAAGTTCACAAGCTGCAACTAAGACCCAACGGAGCCAAATAAATAAATATTTTTTGAAAAGAAGAAGAAATGTCACATGAAAGGCAAAAAATTAACCAAAGATGACAGCAAGGGTTTGAGCTGGGTTAACTTGTAAGAACTCAAACTCTAAGGAGAAGGGGATGACAGAGGGCAAGATGGTTGGCTGGCATCACCAACTCAATGGACATGAGCTTGAGCAAACTCTGGGAGATTGCGAAAGACAGGGAAGCCTGGTGTGCTACCATCCATGAGGTCACAAAGAGCTGACTATGACTGATCGACTGAACAAGCAGATTAAAAAAAGAAAAAAAATCCCAGCCACAGAAAAGGGCAGATGGGAAAGATCTGATATGAGAGAGGAGACGTTTAGAAGATGACGTAATGCATTTTGTCCCACTCTGACTGAGTTGATTGCACCTACAAGGGAGTCAGCAAGTGGGCACAGCCTGTAGGCATCAGGAAGCCACAGTGCAGGGCCCCGAGGAAGGGCTAGCCCAAGGAAACGACCAATGACTAAGCACATACTGTGTTTCTGTGGTGCACGGTCAAATATAAGGCTCGTACTCTTCTGAAGAGTCCACAGATCAATCTCATTATCTCCCTTCCTCTTGCAGGGAGGCTGATATTACAGGGATGAAGAAAACTGCTGAAGGGGACACAGCTGGAGAGTGGTAGAACTGGTCTTGGGACCAGTTCATCCAACTCCAGAACCCATTGTCTTTCCACTGGGAGGCTCAAAGAGAGAAGCCTGCTTCTTGAGCAGAACAGAGTCATGGCATACACCTGGCCCTTCGGCACCCCTCCCCTTCCCATCCTAGCTCTCTCCTCCTCTGGGCCAGCCCTCCCGCTCCTGTGACTCAGCAACAGCACTCAAATCATCAAGATCCAGCAGTAACCCTCCTGGGAGAATGGATACATGTATATGTGTACCTTCGCTGACCACCTCAAATTATCACAAGGTTGTAATCAGCAATGTTCAGTCGCTAAGTCATGTCCGACTCTTTGTGACCCCATGGACTGCAGCACGCCAGGCCTCCCTGTCTTCACTGTCTCCTGGAGTTTTCTATACTTCCATATAAAATAAAAAGTAAAACAAAAAAAAACCCTCCCACTCCACGCAAGTTTCATGAACCACTCCCCACGCAACGTGGACATGATCACCTCTCTCTGACTCCCGTGGCCCTCGCTGTTAACGCCACCCTCCAGGCACGTGCAGACAAGCTTTAATTAGGTATGCTGACCTGGCCACTAGGCACCACCTGCTAATGGACACGGCCGATTGGCTGCCAAGTCTTATTCGGGGCTCTTCCTTCCCCTAGGCTCCATCTGAGTTGTCTTGTCAAGCTTCTGGAGACACGTCTCCTGTTCAGCCCTGGTCTTTCTAGGGGCACACCACACTGCTGCATCCCCTCTCAACGTCCAAGCGCTGCAGTTGTTTCTTCTCCACTACTTGCTCTTCCAAACTAGGATTTAAATCTCTAGGAAGAAGGCACTTCCTGTGTTGCTGTGTTGTTCACAGTGCCTTCTGTATGGTAGATGCCCAAAAAGTCCTCAGAGATGATGACAACCCTTAGTACAGAAACGCTTCCAGGGACCTCATCTCACACACCTTCGACCTAAAGGAAGCAATGGGTTCTCTGGACAAACACTATAAGAGGCTTGGGGATTTTTCTTTCCCTTTGCAAACCCAGTGTCAATACAGTGGAAGAGACAATATTATAATCTTTTTTTTTTCAGATACAGATTATTTGTTAGGAAAACTTGAAAAGCAAAAAATGAGTCCTCTTTCTTTAAAATGTTAAAGCGATGATAAAGTCAGGACTTCCCTGGCTGTCCAGTGGTTAAAACTCTGCGTTTTCAAAGCAGGGGGCACAGGTTCAATCCCCGGTCTGGGAACTAAGATTCCCCATGCCTTGTGGCATGGCCAAAAAAATAAAAATAAATGAATAAAATAAAATAGATAGGCAACAAGGATTTAGTGTATATCACAGCTATATTTTTTTTAAGGATATGAGAAAGTCTGTGCAATAAAATCCACTCACTGACCTATCCAGGTCTTCTCAGATGGAGCCCCACCCACAGCCTATTTATTCTCATTTTACAAAGCAAATAAGCTATCTTGTTTCCCAGGCTTCAAGAGGAAGGTTGAATTAATTCAAGAAAGGCACACGTGGGTATGCTGCTGGGAGCACCCCCTACCTAAAATCCAAGGACTGTAACTTTGAAAACCTGGCATTCTGGAGTCATTTGTCAGGACAGTCACAAGTGGCCAATACATTGTTGTTGTTCAGTCACTAAGACATGTCTGACTCTTTGCAACCCCATGGACTATGGTATGCCAGGCCTTTCTGTCCTTCACTGTCTCCCAGAGTTTGCCCAAGTTCATGTCCATCAAGTCGGTGATACCATCCATCTCATCCTCTGTCGTCCCCTTCTCCTCCTGCCTTCAATCTTTCCCAGCAGCAGGGTCTTTTCCAATGAGTCAGTTCTTCACATCAGGTGGCTAAAGTATTAGAGCTTCAGCTCCAGCATCAGTCCTTCCAATGAATATTCAGCCAATTTACCATTACAGAAATCATGTGCCTCAATCATCGTGCAAAACTCTTTCTTTCCCAAGAAAGGAAAGTTGAATACACTCTGCTTGTGAACACAAGAAAGTAATTTTAGGAAAATTTTCATCCAAAGTTGAAGAAAAAAAATAGAAAATATCCAGGTCTTAAAGTGATGAAGTTATGTTACCAGGGAAAGGTATATATGGGGAACTGTTCACTCCTTCCTCAAGTCCAGTCAACAGGATGATACATCATATTAATGCTCTCAGAAGAACTGCAGAATGTCCTCTTTCTTATCTTGTTTTCTAACTTTCCAGACAATCTTACTGCAAGACACAAATAGCTATGAGGTCAGCTGTCTTGAAACTATTAAACCTATTTTTACATAAAGAATCCATTTCATATTAAAGCATTCAAGGCATTTCAAAGAAAGATAATTCATTAAGATTTCTCAAATCTATCATGGAAGTATAAATAAACGAAATAAATGATCATCATATTCTGACATCAATCTATTTTTATTTTTATTTGTTTATTTGGCTGCCCCAGGGTCTTAGTTGTGGCATGCATGATCTAGTTCCCTAATCAGGGATCAAACCCAGGCCCTCTGCATTGGAAGCCTGGAGTCTTAGTCACTGGACCACCAGGGAAGCCCTCAAACCTATTTTTACATAAAGAATTCATTTCATAGCAAAGCATTCAATGCATTTCAAAGAAAGATAATTCATTGAAGTATCAATAAAGAAAGTGATTACCATACTACTGTGATTATTATCATATTATTGTGATTAAAATGATTATCATTATCATATTATGACATCAGGACATCTATTGGAATGTTCAGGCAGCTACTGGGTTGTAAAGGAGGGAAAAGAAAATTCTTGGAGCTTCTCTGTAACGTTTAGTAAAGTTTCAAAACATCTGCTACAGAATGAGATCAATACTGTGGGTGTTAAGTCGCTTCAGTTGTGTCCAACTCTTTGTGACCCCAGGGACTGTAGCCTTCCAGGCTCCTCTGTCCATGGGTTCTCCAGGCAAGAATACTGGAGTGGGTTGCCATTTCCCCCTTCAGAGGATCTTCCCGACTCAGGGATCGAACCCACGTCTCTTAAGTTTCCTGCACTGGCAGGCAAGTCCTTTACCACTAGCACCACCAATTGATAATTAACCAGGGCAGCAAAGCTGGGCCCCATCCAAAGTAGCTGAGGAGCAGGATCACGGCTTCCTTACCTTGCCCTCCGTTTGTAACAAGGCGCTTCCTTCCTCACCTGTCATCAGCTGGACGTGACATTCACACTGCTCTTCCCAACACCCCGGTCACTCATGTGACCCCACCCCACTCCTAGTCAGCATCTTCAATGGTTCTCCAGCACTCAGAGGATGAAGTCCAAACTCTGTATCATCACTGGTGTTGGCACTGGGGACACAGCCATCCACACAGGAGGAAGGCCCTGCTCTCCTGGGGTCTCCATTCAAACAATGGGGCACAGGCAACAAACGCACCAGCCTATGACAGGTCAGGATTAAGAGCTGGGAATAAGGCAGGGAAAGGAAATCAGAACAGTACTAATCAGAGAAGGCCTCTCACGTGAGGGGAGCAAAGTCCAGAAGGCAACTGCACGACCCTGTGACCTACAAAGGCCTCTGGAACTAAGCCCCCAGGCTGCCTGACCAGGCCCCTCCCCTGCCTGCTGCCTCCCGCATCCAGCAGCTCAGGCCTCCCAGAGCTGGGGTTCCTTCTCCTAACACACCCTGCTGCTTCATACGTTTATGCCTTCACATTTGCTCTCCTTCTGCCTGCAATGCCTCCCACACTCCTATCTGATCTGGCAAATTCTTCCCGATCTTCTGAGATTCACCTGAAGCTTCCCTTCCTTTATGAGGTCGTCTCTGGACACCAGCCACCCACCACCTCCCACCCCAGTAGAGATCATCATTCCTAACTTCCTGCCATCTGGACGAAGTGTTCTGACTCATGCCTCTGACTCCTGAGTGAAAGGGGCTTCCCTGATGGCTCAGATGGTAAAGAATCCACCTGCAACTCAGGAGGCGTGGGTTCGATCCCGGGGTGGGGAAGATCCCCTGGAGAAGGGAATGGCAACCCGCTCCAATATTCTTGCCTGAAGAATCCCACAGACAGAGGAGCCTGGCGGGCTACAGTCCATGGGGTTGCAAGAGTCAGATGCAAACTTAGCAACGAAACTGCCACCACCACCACTTAAAGGGCAAAATGACACTCATCCTTACACTCCCAGCACCCGGCCCTTCGAAAGCAGTACCTTAGGGACTCAGTGAATGAATGAATGAAATGTATGTCCTCCTTTTACACTGTCATCTTTCAAAAGGTCTGCCTGTGAGCAAAGCATAAACCCACCAATACCGTCTTTGTAAAACTGACTTATTTTTTCCCCTGAAAGCTGCATGCTTTAAAAGTCTTTGGGGGGTTTTCCTCCCATAAAATGATTTTGACACCTCGCCATGCGTCATGGCACATGAAGCAGTTATAAATCTGCAGTTGGAAAAACAGTCTGTTGTGAAGGAAGAGCCCCTATTTGCCAAGACACTTTACAAGAATTGCTAACGATGCAATGAGAATGTGGTGTTGGACCCAATGAAAGCAGCTAATCCTTTCTTTCATAGCCTGGAACCCCTTCTCAGAAAACCTTCTTTTTCAGGAGGATCAAAACACACTCTTTTTCTGATTTTTTCTCTTTGTACAACTCAACTCTGGACCCGTAACAACTCAGCCTACACCTTCCGCATCCTCATGGTACCCAAGCAGTTGAAGGAGAAGGCAAAAAAAAAAAAAAAACAGCAGAGACCAAGACACAAGATACATGGGTCTTGATAAAGAAGACAGATTTTAGGGTAAAAAAACTTCTTCCATCAGTGCAGATTTCTCTACCACTATTTTAGCTTCCACTTTGTTTTCAGGGTTGGGCACATCAGAGTTTTAGAAAGTAGGGCCTCCTGTTTTGGGGTAAGGATGCTGGATCCAAAGCCAGATCGCACGAAGACCAGCCTAAGCCCCACTGCCAGCTGTCCCGCTCAAGCCCAGACTGGAATTCTGAAACTGAAGACCCTTTAAAAATAACAATGGAAAACAACTCAGCGGCACTATCCCAACTCAAGCACAGAAGAAAGAGGGAGGAGAAATCGTTGCCATATTTCACATAAACACAGATCTTCCTGCGGCCGCGAGGAATGCATGAGTTAAACCAGGGCTGACAGTGATCACCACACAAATCGAGCCCCCTGCGGAAGATTCATAGGAAGATGTGCAATTCAGGGCTGTGACGGCTTTGTGCAACAGTCGTGTTCACGTATTGCAAAATGGCTTTTTAAATAACCAAGTGTCTTTTTTCTGTGGAATTCTATCATCTTTGGTCTAGAGGAAGCACCTGGAAGAGACAAATGTAAAATCTGTGCCAAAGTCATAATTTGAGATTGTGTGCTTGCAACTTACTGTAACTCTATATGGTAGGCTCCCCCAGCCCCCACATGCCTTCACACTGCGGTTAAAATTAGTTCTTCCTTTGAACAGACCTGGGGTTTACTGCACTGCAGTGGTCAGGCTGGGGGAGGGACAGAGGGAGACAGATGGCGGGGTGGCTGCAACTCCAGGAGGGTGATTTTTAAAGAAGCGAACTTTCGTTTTGTTGACTGTAAATCACAGAGAGTTATCCCTGATGAATGAGAACCAAGCACCAGAATGTCCAGGGCCGGGGCCATCTCATTTAAGGACAGGGGAGTATGAAAGACAAAGAAAGAAATCACAAGTTCCATTTCTGGATCTTTCTGTATTCGGTAACATGAGCTGGGCACTCACTCCCAGGGTCTGATTAATCCTCAGAAGAACCCTATGATGTATTATTATCTCCATTTTCTTTCTTCTCTCTCTTTTTTTAATTGGAGGAAAGTTGCTTTACAATGTTGTGTTGGTTTCTGCCATACTAGAAATTAGTCACAGTCATAATTATACATATAATCAGTTATAAATATATACATATATCTCCTCTCCCTTTTGAGCCTCCTCCGCTCCCCCATCCCACCCCTCTAGGTCATCACAGAGCAACCAAGATGTCCATAGGCAGGTGAACGGATAGAGAAGCGTGGTACATATATGCAACGGAACGTTGCAGGCGTGCATGCTCAGTTGCTGCAGTCGTGTCCAGCTCTTTGGGACCCTATGGACCATAGCCTGCCAGGCTCCTCGGTCCATGGGGTTCTCCAGGCAAGAATGCTGGAGTGGGTTGCCATGCCTTCCTCCAGAGGAATCTTCCCGACCCAGGGATCGAAACTGCACCTCCTGCAGCTCCTGCATTGCAAGCAGATTCTTTACTGCTGAGCCACCACGGAAACCCCACGATGGAATGCGACTCAGCCACAAAAAGGAATGAATCTGAGGCAGTTGTAGTGAGGTGGATGAACCTAGAGCCTCTACTACGGAGGGAAGTAAGTCAGAAAGAGAAAAACAAATATACACTGAACGCATATATAAGGAATCTAGAAAAATGGTACTGATGAACCTAGTTTCAGGGAAGCAATGGAGATGCAGATGAAGAGAACGGACTTATTATCCCCATTAAAAATATATATGTATTTATTTATTTAATTTTTGCTGCATCAGATGTTAGTTGCGGTATGCGGGCTCCTCTCTGGTTGAGGCTCCCAGGCTCAGTAGCTTAGTCATTCCGAGACATGTGGGATCCTAGCTCCCTGACCAGGGATCGAACCTGTGTCCCTGGCAGTGGAGGGTGGATTTTTAACCACTGCACCACCAGGGAAGTCCTATTAGCCCCACTGGCAGATGAGGAAGCACACTCTGAAGGGCTCCCTGTGTAAGGTTAGCCCCCCAGGAAGCACTGGAGTGGGAACTCCACACAGGGTTTTCCGTTCCGCCCAATGCTGGCTCTGCCTTCTCCCTCCCTCCCTGCGGTGTGACCTCCCCGGGCAAGCACTGCCCTCAATTGTGGGAGGATCACAAGAGCAAGATGGATCCAGGCAAACAGAGCAGTCTCCCTGATTGGTCCTTCATGTGATCAAACTGGCTGATGCTTCATTAAGCAAAGGAAGGCAACGGGTGACAAAGAACAACACGCAAGCCTATCCCTCTCATCCACTGTGACATGACACCACAGAGCTGCAAAGCGCAATTTCACAGCTGATGGAATACCACGCTCCTAACCTGTTTATCTCCCACCAACCCCAATTTCCTTGAAAGCCAGAGTAAAAAGCACTGCACATGTGCCGTTACAGCTAGAAATTAGGATTTCTTTATAAAGCCACCACATGGCGCCACATGGTCAAGAAATGTGAAGGTCACTGCAGCGCTTATTTGATAATAGCTAATTCCAGTAAAAGATAAAGTCCATCTCTCCTCTAGAATGTCCCCTTTAAGGCAGCAACTGGCCACATGAAATATGAGCGACTGGTGCATCAAGAAAACAGATGAGGAAAATCGGCACCCATTGCCATGTGTCCTCTGTAATACATCAGTGTCTTGGACTTTGTGATTTTACATGTGCCCATGTTGTTATTTTTACAAGAGGCCTGATGACCATGTTATGGTCACTTTCAAAGCACTGAAGAAAAAGAATGACAGCAGGTGGCTGGCAAATTGTCAAGCCGAGAAGGCGTCTTCCCCCTTTGTCTAAACAACATGCACAGAGGTCATAACGACAGCATTCCAACAGCTCCTGGGACAATTGCTGCTATACTTTGGGGAACAGCCACAAATGCCCACAGTCTGTTTGGGTTTGGCAAGCTCAAATGAACAATTTTAGCAAGAGGTCATCAACTGCTTCCCATGATGTCAGCAGCCCATGAATGTATCACAACAATGACTGGTCCCATTTCCCCTTCCAAAGGTTTCCCTCTCATCATTTCTGGGTCCCAGTTCGCTGGGTTATAATTCAAAGTTCCCTTGTCCCTTGGGTCAACTTCTCTTAAATAGGCTCTGCAAAATTATGAAGCACACTTTGAGGAAAGAGTCAAGTCCCACATTCTCTTGATGAAGTCAGAGATCTCAAAGACTGTGTATCAGCCGTCTCTCACTTTAATATGATTCTGGCAAGAAAAGACTAACTGTGTGCTTGAAACCAAGCTGGTGTCACAGTAATAAACTCTCACAGCAGGAGATCAGTTCTCCCGTCAGGCTGACCCAAGATATTTTGCCAGGTGCCAGCCCGTCTGCCATAAAACATCCTGAATCCTGGTTAGGCATCAACACATAAGCCACCACAACCTCCTGTTCCTAAGAGACACCCAGATCTCTATACCACCATTCCCAAATCCCTGACAAAGTTAACTGAGTTTGATTGTATTAAAAAATTACTTCTAAAATGGATTATCTAAATAGAATGACAGACCTTTAAGACAGTATGAAATGTGAAAAAAAAAATATGGATCAGATTCAAACTATGGATCAGATTCAAACTACATGTAAATCCATTTATATAAATGAAAATAATTATACATGAACCTGTATAAACATGTATGTAAACATCTAGGAAGGATTCTAGAAGGTGCTCACACTCAACTCAGACAAAGGAAAAGGGTTTCGCACAAAGGTGGAAATTAGATATACTTTTTAATTATCTAGTGTGTGAGCTCAGTCGCCCAGACGAGTCCGACTCTTTGCAAATCCCTGAACTGTAGCCCGCCAGGCTCCTCTGTCCAAGGGATTTCCCAGGCAAGAATACTGGAGTGGGTAGCCATTCCCTTCTCCAGGGGATCTTCCCAACCCTGGGGTGGAACCCAGGTCTCCTGCATTGCAGATGGATCCTTTACCATCTGAGCCACCAGAGAAACCCTAATCATCGAGTTAGCGTGTTTAAATTTTTTTACAAGGAAACATTTCTGTGTTATGGGATGAATAAAAATAAAAGCTGCAAGCAACAGATAGACAATGGGGGGAGGGGGTAAATAGACGAAAACAAGCCACATTCCACAGCGCCCACTGTTTAATCAGAGAGGACTTTGCATGAATATTCTCGTGATGACCACACTGCTCCATGAGGTTGCATTTCTGGCTGCCACGTTAGGAGCAGCTGTTTCCTATCATTCGTTATCTGTTTCCTCCAAAGCCATGAAAACTGAAAGGCAATGGTGTCTGGTTCCAGAAGCTGAACACGTAAACCTGCATCCACACCTTGACCCAACGGCATCCTGGAGGAAGGGCAGGAAGGCTCCGGACAGAACCTGCTGCCTTTCTGAGTCCAAAGCCAAGCACTATTCCTGAACCTTCTTCCCTGATGACACCGGAGCCACAGAGCCCCCAGGGACCTGGCAGTCCACACTCGTCACCGCCTCTCCCGGTCACAATCTCCCGGTCACACCAATCGTCCTATTCAAAGACACTTCATGTTCTTTAGCCCAAAAGGAAACTGAGAGTCACTGATGAACTTTCCATATCTCTCTCCATTCTGAAACAGACTGGAGGAAGTGAACAATATGAGTACCACCTAGAGACGTCTGCAGGCAGCCGTGATCCCGCCCCCCTCCCCAGTTCATCCTCCAGCGCCGCCAATGGACTGCTGTTTAGTTTCCCAAAATCTTCACCTAGAAGACTCCATCCTCAACCTCCATCTGGCCAGCAAACTCCCCTTTATCTTTAAAAACCTTCACAAACAACTGTCCCCTAAACACACACGCGCACACACACACACAATGCATTCTCTGCTCCTCTGTGCAGCTTCTGGACCTGTAAACACGTCCATCACTGAATGCACTGCCCCATATGGTATAATAATCAGTATTGCCACCTCCCTGCTAGATGGAAAGCTCCTCCCCACTGGACGCCCCGTAAGTCCACACTCAGTCTGCATCACAGATAGTTAACCAGGCTCACTGCCCTCGACTGCAATACAGACGGGCAAGTGATGTTCCACACCACTGCTGGTGGGTGGCACCTACAAGGCTATCAGTTTTATAGGATTTGTGGGTAGAGGGCAATTAGGGTAAGGTTTCGGAAATACTATAATCAGAAACATCCAGACCTGGGAATCTGGAGAATTCCCTTTCTAGTCTAGGTCCTGCCATTACATCTTAGCCATGGGACTCTCTGGCCACAGTTTCTTTAGCTTTAAAATGAAATAACTTATTTATTCAAAAGAACATGTATTTGGACTGCATGACCTATGGTTATTGCCAACCCTCAAGATTAGACAGCAGTGGGGGGAAAAAAAAAAACATGAAAATCAGATTGCTAGAACCACGGTAGTATATGTACATGCTGGTGGCACAGAGGTTAAAGCATCTGCCTCCAATGCAGGAGACCTGGGATCGATCCCTGGGTCAGGAAGATCCCCTGGAGAAGGAAATGGTAACCCACTCCAGTATTCTTGCCTGGAGAATCCCATGGATGGAGAAGCCTGGTAGGCTACATACAGTCCATGGGGTCACAAAGAGTCAGACACGACTGAGCGACTTCACTATTAACTAAGTCACTTCAGTTGGGTCCAGCTCTTTGTGATTCTATGGACTGTAGCCCTCCAGCCTCCTCTGTTCATGGGATTTCCCAGGCAAAAATACTGGAGTGGGTTGCCATGCCCTCCTCCAGGGGATCTTCCTGACTCAGGGATCAAACCTGCATCTTCTGTGACTCCAGCACAGCAGGCGGATTCTTTACCGCTGAGCCACCAGGGAAGCCCACTGGAACCATAACCCTAGGGGAAAAAAATACCCTTTTCTTTATACTCCCAGCTTTCCTGGTGGCTCAGGAGTAAAGAATCCACCTGCCAATGCAGGAGATGCAGGAGACGCAGGAGATGTGAGTTCAATCCCTGGGTTGGAAAGATACCCTAGAGAAGGAAATGGCAACCCACTCCAGTATTCTTGGACAGAGGAGAAATTCCATGGACAGAAGAGCCTCAAGAGCTACAGTCTATGGGGTCGAAAAATCAGACATGACTGAGCGACTGAACACACACGTTTTCAAGGGGGAAAGGGCCTGATACAGATTTATCTGGTTTTAAGAGAACTTGCCTCCATTCATCACTGCTGAAACCCTGTTCTGGAAGCAGGTACACATGGAGTAAAATAAAAAACACCCCCTCCACTCAAAGATGCCTTACAGAAAGTACTCTACCCCCTCCACTCAAAGATGCCTTACAGAAAGTACTCTACCCCCTCCACTCAAAGATGCCTTACAGAAAGTACTCTACCCCCTCCACTCAAAGATGCCTTACAGAAAGTACTCTACCCATAGACAGGCAAGGCAGGTCAATGCCAAGCTTTCTCTTTAACCCCCCTGTGCCTTCCTAAGAAATATCAGGGAATGGTCTTGCCCATAAGTCCAGGTCTGCCCCAGCATGGCTCACCTCAGTCCAAGTACCTACCTGCAGAGATGCCTCTTTGAGATCCATGGGGACCATTCTTTCTCCCTCTGCATGGGGTAACCCTAAAAATCCTTCGAAAAGTTTGCCACTTTCTGTGGTTCTCAAACTGAGGGAATCAACCCTGGGGACTAAAGAACCCAAGTAATCACCATGCTGACAGCTATTCCCACAGTCCTTACAGGAGCACATCTTACGAAATAACTCCTTGGCTCCCAAGAAGAAACCGGGCTGGTTTCCTTAATTGGGGCTTGGCGAGACGGAGCACCTTCCATGTGGGGCTAATGGATGGTAGTTGATGACAGAGACGATTAGTCAGTGGAATACACACTCCAGCAGGGACACACCCAGGGATTACTGTCACACCCACCGGTTATCAAATGCCATGGCAGAGCAGGAAATGGAGTAAGTCGTGGACTTTAATTGTGATAAAACAGAAAATACAAACTGAAAGGGCCCGTTGCCGGCGACAGCCTTTCGTCTGACTTTTGTGACTGTATCTGACAGATTGCTATTGGAAGCTCTTAAGCCTCCCAATCCACCGTTAGTGGAATAACTAGAGAGAAAGATTCAGAAATCGCCCTATCTTAAAGTTTCAGAGGCAGAACTGGCATCTCCCATTTTCCGTGCCACCTGATATCAACACACTCCCCAAAGGGTGTGTGGGCCGGTCTCTCTTCACCATTCTCCTCTCTGAGTTGCAATTTACCATTTGTTAAAGGCAGAGTATGTGTTCATGCACGCATGCTAAGTTGCTTCAGTCGTGTCCGACTCTTTGCGACCCCCTGCACTGCAGCCCGCCAGGCTCCTCTGTCGGTGGAATTCTCCAGTCAAGAACACTGGAGTGGGTTGCCATTTCCTCCTCCAGAGGATCTTCCCAATCCAGGGACTGAACCTGAGTCTCCTGTAGCTCCTGCATTGCAGGCAGATTCTTTATCACTGAGCCACAGGGAAATTCTCTCAGAAATGTGAATAATGTTTTCTCCAGGATATCCCTGTCATGTCTGTAACAAAACAAGGGCTAGAGTTTTTTAAAGCACTGACTCTATGCATATAGTTTATTTTATCATTTATTGTGGGAAATACTTTACCAGCGTTATCTCACTGAATCCTCAACATAAACCCTAAGAGTTTACTAACAGTGTGATCCCAAATTTAAAAATAAGTTAGTTGAAGGACCTCTCAGGCGGTCTTAGCGGTGAAGATTCTGAGCTCCCAATGCAGGGGACGTGGGTTCAATGCTTGGTCTGGAAACTAAGATTCCACATGCCACGTGGTGTGGCCATGAAAACTAAAACACACTAAAAACTTGAAAAAAATAAAAATAAGCTAGTTGACTGAACTAGGCAAAGAAACTGGTGCACATCACACATCTAGTTAGTGACTGGTAGAGGATCCAGACGTAAGCAGCCCTCCCTGGTCTTAACCACTATGTACTACTGGAGCAGCCACAAGTGTTTTTAGGATGAGAAATGGCCCGAACACAAACACACAAATTTAGACAATCATAACAGACAGAAAAGAGGGAGGCTATGAATGGATACACGAATACATTTTCTCTCCAGGCAAACTCCTTAAAACAGTTATTCCTCTACCACAGGCAATTAACTACAGAGTAAACACATTCCATCGACAGCCATGATTTTTAAAAGCTGACTCCAACTTTGCTAGGTTTTACCTTCTCCCCCATCAAGTGCTGACCAAAGAGGTTTATTGCACAGGCAGGCCCTCATTTGAGTAGAAAAAACACCATGCCTGACCACCTCAAGTGCAAATGTTAATCCTGTCATGGGGCTTTGGAATGAAACTGTGTTGTTATTTTTTAAAAGAGAAAAAGAATATTAACTGCATGTAACAAAAAAAAAACAAAACCAACTCTACATCTCACTGCAACAATGTCACTTTCATTACACTTTTGGATCTATAAAAAGCAAACAAAACCAACAATTATAATAACAAGATCTATGAATGAAGTCTGCTTTTACAAGAAAAATAGCCTAGCAATGTTTTTATAACATTATAGTTATCACCTATCCCTTCTCCATGGGATCTTCCCAATCCAGGAATCAAACTGAGGTCTCCTGCACTGCAGATTTTTTTACCAACTGAGCTATCAGGGAAGCATAGTTATCAGCAAGGATGATAATTACCTTCATGGTGATGGTTTAGTTGCTAAGTCATGTCCAACTCTTTGTCACCCAATGGAGCCCACCAGGCTCCTCTGTCCATGGGATTTCCCAGGCAAGAATACTGGAGTGGATTGCCATTTCCTTCTCCAGAGGATCTTCCAGACCCAGGGGTTGAACTGGCATCTCCTGCACCGCAGGCAGATTCTTTATGGCTGAGCCACCTGGGAAGCCCAATTACCTTCCTTAACCCATAAAACTGTTTTTAGATATTCTGATGACAATTATGTCATTACAAAAGATTGATTTCACTGTATTTACCACTTCCAGGAAGTCTACCATAGCTACTTTTAATAAGAAAGCTTTTTCTTAGTTCCTTTGCATTCTCCCTGACTTTCTATGGTTGCGTCTAGGCATTTGTACTTTTCTTTTGTCATTAGTTAGTCATAAAGTCATACTTTTCTCCTTGATTCATTATAACGTGATTTTAGAAGCTGGAATTTCTATAGCAGAACTGGAACATTACATACTATCTCAAGGTAACTAGTTTTAAAACAGAAAATAGGAAAAAGGTATCAATATACACGCTACCTTAATAAAATACTTTAATTTTTATTTTATATTGAAGTGTAAGGGATTAACAATGTTTTGTTAGTTTCAGGTGTTTAACAAAGTGATTCAGTTATGCATATACAAGTATCTGTTCGTTTTCAAATTCTTTTCCCATTTAGGTTATTACAAAATATTGAGCAGAGTTCCAGTGCTACACAGTAGCTAATAAAATACTTTTGCAATATCCATTCTAAGGCTTTTTTTTAAAGATGAAGGAGAAACAGGAACACCTTCAGTGATGCAAAAAGAACTGATATTACAGAACTTCCAACTGTTAAAACATACAGAGAACGATGTAAAATTGATTACAGTAAAAGCTATAAAGATCTTCCAAGAGATCCCATACTCAGAAATCACAGGGAAGCAGGCAGGGGGGATAGAAGCAGAAAAACTGGCTGGGATTTTCAAGTGGTAACTATTAAAACTAAAATTTTACCTTGTTAAATTATTTTTAAAACCACATTCCCTGAATGATCACTGTGGACTGTTGAAGATGGAAGCTTTCCCAGAACTGGGTATATGTTTAACCCTGGGAATGATGTGGCCACGTCCACCACCCAGAACAATGCAGAGCAGGAGGAAGGGCAGCCACGCCCTGCAGAGGTGGGTCCCCATTTGTTGTTTTTCATCCTACCATAATCAAGTCCCATTAGTTTTAAGTATAATCTGCGTGTCCTTCCAGAGTTCAGGACCTCAGAAATGAATACCCAGGCAGCCACTTCTGGTAGAGCCAGTGTGATTCATCTGGGCTTGCATCTGAAATGTTCGTAGTATGTACTGTTAAGATTTCAGTGATCAACTGTATCAAACTAAAACTGGAATCAGGAGTAGGGGACAGTATTTCTTACATGCTCCAGCATACTTTTGGGTTGCAGGGATGGGGAGACTTTCAAACCCTTGGATATTTATGACCACTTCTTTTTTTCAAGGTTTTCCTAAAAAGAAAAAAACTTTTTACTTCATATTGGGCTATAATCGAAAAACTGTGTAATAGTTTCAGGTGTGTGTGTGCATGCTAAGTCACTTAAGTCATATCCGACTCTTTCCAACCCCATGGACTGTAGCCAGCCAGGCTCCTCTGTCCATGGGATTCTCCAGGCAAGAATATTGGAGCAGGTTGCCATGCCCTCCTCCAGGGGATCCTCCTGACCCAGGGACTGAACCCACGTCTCTTGCATCTTCTGCACTGGCAGACAGGTTTTTTACTTCTAGTGCCGCCTGGGAAGCCCCAAGTTTCAGGTGCACAGCACAGCAAGTCATCCATACATACACAAGTATCCATTTTCCCCCAAACTCCCCTCCCATCCAGGCAGTCACATTATGACCACTTCTAGAGCGTAAATTCCTACAAATAACTCCGCTATTGCTTTAGCTCACCCACTAGAGTGAACACTCTGAGTCACATAAAGACTGCATTATACTCAGAGCTAGGACGGATCATTAATCATTAATCAGCCACAGGCAGCAGACTGCAGGTGATAACACACTGAACACCCACAGCTCAAGGTGTGACCTCCAGGCCACACCCCCTTAGCCTCACTTCCTCCAGCTCCCTGGCCCCCTCCTCCTCCTCAGACGCCTTTCCCCGCCAATCCTCACCACCTCCTCCCCTCTCCCATTGCCTAGCAGCCCAACTCCTATCTCGTTTTTCAATCAAGTCAATGTTTTAATAACTTCTTTTTTTTTAATGAAGAGTTATGTTCCCTTGTGCTATAAAAGTCTGGTCAATTTCACATTTACAGATCAAAGGAAATAAACACCCAGGAAGTCAAGTTAATTTTTGCACAAAGGCTTTAACCGCTATTTCTCCTTGAGATTCAAGGGTTTCCCGTACATTTCGTGTGTGCTCAGTCATGTCCAACTCTTTGCGACCCCACGGACTGCAGCACGCCAGGCTTCCCTGTCCTTCCATCATCCCCCAGAACTGACTCAAACTCATGTCCACTGACTCAGTGATGCCACCCAACCATCTCATCCTCTGTCATCCCCTTCTCCTGCCCTCAATCTTTCCCAGTATCAGGTCTTTTCCAATGAGTTGGCTCTTCGCATCAGGTGGCCAAAGGATTGGAGCTTCAGCTTCAGCACCAGTCCTTCCAAAGAATATTCAGGATTGATTTCCTTTAGGATTGACTGGTTTGATCCCCATGCAATCCAAAGGACTCTCAAGAGTCTTCTCCAACAACACAGTTTGAAAGCATCAGTTCTCTGGCACTCAGCTTTCTTTATGGTCCAACTCTTATATCCATACTTGACTAGTGGAAAAAAACCATAGCTTTGACTAGACAGACCTTTGTTGGCAAAGTAACCTCTCTGCTCTCTAATATGCTGTCTAGGTTTGCCATAGCTATTCTTCAAGGAGCAAGAATCATTTAATTTCATGGCTGCAGTCACCATCTGCAGTGATTTGGACCCCAAGAAAATAAATTCTGTCACAGTTTCCATTGTTTCCCCATCTACTTGACACACTTCTTCCCAAAGGAAAGCCACTCCAAGATATAAAGTCCTCCGTTGAGTTCCACCTGCTAAGAAGCATAAACAGGTCCCTGGGGATGCAGCCCACTCCACAAAGATCACTCCTTCAGGCTCATCTCTCTCCACAGCACCTCTGGACAGACCCAGCACAATCAAGTTCTTTCAGTTGCAAGTAAATGCCATGTCTCTCTGGTCACCCAGTTTTCTCCCAAACCTCTCTTTCCCCTCCTTTCTTTCCCCTTCTCCCTCCTCTAGGCCTGGCTACCTTCTGCTCACCCTACAGGTCTGGACTTGGATGTGGCTTCCTCCAAGAGCCTTCCATGCTGTGCCCGTTCAAACACTCGATTACTCCTCTGCACTCCTAGGATGCCCTGGAGCTGAAGTGCCTATGGGCTTGCCTGTAAACTCCACTCAACAGAAGATGCCAAAGACACAGGGACCCCATCACTGCACCTACTAGAGACAGGATAGGTGCTTGATGAATGTTTGATGCTTTACATTTAAAGTTGACTGGTTTATCTCTATTTGCACCAGTTTTCCTGCTAACAAATGGCTTCCACCTCTGGGCTGTAATAAACATCATTTATACATGATTTCAGCACTTCCCTGGTGGCTCAGACAGTAAAGCATCTGCCTACAACACGGGAGACTCGGGTTCAATCCCTGGTTCAGGAAGATCTCCTGGAGGAGGAATTGGCAACCCACTCCAGTACTCTTGCTTAAAACATCCCATGGATGGAGGAGCCTGTTTGGCTGCAGTCCATAGGGTCGCAAAGAGTCGGACACGACTGAGTGACTTCACTTTCACTTTCATACATGATTTCACTGCATTCAAACATTTCATATAAATAGTATATGAAGGTGAGTATCAGCAACAAGGGATTCTTCCGAGGTTTGGGGTCCATCCATAATAAATATTTTCTACCTAAGTGGGTAAACTATGGAATAACACAAAACCCATATATATATATATATATATATGGAAAAACATGGAGCAGAGAGGGATTCCCAGGAGGTACAGTGGTAAAGAATGCACCTCCTAGTGCAGGTGATGCAAGAGACACAGGTTCCATCCCCAGGGAGGAGATCCCCTGGAGGAGGAAATGGCTACCCACTCCAGTCTTCTTGTCTGGAAAATTCCATAGACAGAGAAGCCTGGCAGGCTACAGTCCATGGGGCCACAAAAAAGTCGGACACAACTGAACATGCACGCATGAAGCAGAGAGAGAGTTTCTGTGGAATAACTCTTCTCTATAGAAGCCACTGGTCCACAGTCATTCAGTGAATGAATAGCTTTGTTAGTATTAAAAGTTAAGAGACTCCATAATCTACGGTGTTCTGTTACCCAGTTCAGGGAGGGCGAAACATGTCTTAATTCATCACATATCTAGTTACCAAGCAGTCGTCTATTCCAAAAGATTGTTACAGATTTTAAACAATTAAAATGCATTCAGCCTTTAAGTCATACTGAGACTAAAACAGTGCTGCGTTCATTCGGGAAGTCGCTTTAACACTGCGTGGTCTCTCGGGACATCAGTGTCTCTTCTCCCGTTTGCTCTTGAGTTTATTCAGACTTTCGCATCCATCAACCCACCAAAACTGTCAAGTTCACCAATATCTTCCACACACTAAATACTCTGGTCAATTTTCAGTCTCCCCTTATTGGCCCACCAGCAGTACTGGGCCCAGCTGATCATTCTTTCCTGTACATCGTCCCTCCACACACACACACAAATGTCCTTCTATTTACCAGCAGCGACTTGCTGGTTGCTCAACTCCTCCAGACTTGTAAAGGTGGGGATACCCCAGATTTCTTCTCTTCTCTTGTCTCCCTCTGTCCACTCACTGGGTGATAACATCCAGCCTCAGAGATTTTAACACCACATCATATACCCCTGCTGCTGCTGCTAAGTCACTTCAGTCGTGTCCGACACTGTGCGACCCCATAGACGGCAGCCCACCAGGCTCCTCTGTCCCTGGGATTCTCCAGGCAAGAACACTGGAGTGGGTTGTCATTTCCTTCTCCGACATCCGACATATACCCCAGCGGCCACCAAATGTCTTTCTAGTCCCAAGCTCCCCCACTAATGCACACACTCATCCAACCACTGGCTTCATTCAGCAAACCAGTAAGCACTGGATACTTCAAATCCAGATACTCCCTTAACCACCTCCTCCCACACTCTCCCACCTCTCCATGGACAGCAACTCTGTCCTTCCAACTCCCCAGACCAAAAGCATCATGGGTATTCTCTCATACCACCGCTCGATTTCTTGGTAAACCCAATGGCCTTTCAGAACACCCAGGACATGGCCACCTCCTGCAGAGGGGCCACAGCTCCCACCGGCTCCCAGCATCATCTCTCAGATGATTACAGCCCCAGTGTCTCTTTTCAGTATTACTATTTGGGGGCCATGCTAGGTCTTTGTTGCTGCACAGGCCTTTCTCTAGTTGCAGAGAGCAGGGGCTACTCTCTGGTTGCAGTGAGAGGGCCCCTCATTGCAGTGGCATCTCTTGTTGCAAAGCACGGGCTCCAGGGTGCACGGCCTTCAGGAGTTGTGGCTCCCGGGCTCTAGAACAGAGGCTCAATAGTTGTGGTGCCCAGGCTTAGTTTCTCCACGGCATGTGGGATCTTCCCAGACCAGGGATGGAACCCGTGTCTCCTGTAATGGCAGGTGGATTCTTTATCACTGATCCACCAGGGAAGCCCACCCCAGTGTTTCAGCTAGCTCCCTGATCCCCGCCGCTTGCTCACTGCTGTCGACTCAACACAGCAACCACTGTAACCTTAAAACGTATGTCTGATATCACTCTTTGGCTCCAAACCCTCCAAAGGCTCCTCAAACGCCAAATTAAAGCCAAAGCATACACAATGATCCCTAAGGCTCTGCACGATGTGGGGCCCCCTCTCCTCTGACCTCATCTCTTGCTGCTTTCCTCCTGGCTCCCTCTGCTCGAGACACCCTGGCCTCCCTGCTCCCTCCACATGCCGGGACCTGGCCTGTCTCAGAGCATCTTCCCTCTGCCAAGAACATTCTTTCACCTATTTAGCCGAGGTGCCCACCAAAAGCTTTCCCCTGGTCATCCCAGCAAACGCTGCATCCACCTATGGGCCTGGCCAGCAGCATGTACCACATCCAGGTGCTACAAGTTTTACTTACTGTCTGTCTGCCCCATTAGAACATCCGCTCCGGGAAGACAGGAAATACACTCTCTTCTTTTCACTGCTGTACCCTCAGCTCTCAGAATAGCGCCTGTACAGAGTAGGCACTCGATACATATCTGCTGATTGACTGCCTGGTGACTAACTACCCTCACCAGGCCTGGTGCAAGTGCTGGCTAACAGGGCACTCGAGTTAACAGATGGAAAAGTTAAATGCAAAAAAGTTAGGGTTATATTTCTCTTAACATGGCCTAGTGACCCTACTTCATCCAAAACTTCATTTCCAGAGCTATACTTAATGTGAAAGACATGTGGCATCATTTCAGAATACCAGGTAGGGCAGTAAGCATTTAAAAGTCACAGCTGAGAAATGAGTAGATTTTAAAAGAAATGCCAGGCGTGCAGAATACCAGACAAGAAAGATGTTGTAAGAAAGATCGCCTATCACTTTATGGTGATGCTAGTCACTCAGTCATGTTCCACTCTTTGTGATCCCACGGACTCTAACCCGCTAGGCTTCTCTGTCCAGAAGGATTCTCCAGGCAAGAATACTGGAGTGGGTTGCCATTCCCTTCTCTGGGAGATCTTCCCAACACAGGTATCGAACCTGGGTCTCCCACATTGCATGCAGATTCTTTACCGTCTGAGCCACCAGGGAAGCCCCATCGTATTACAGTGGTTCCTGTTAAGTAAAGAATCTATTAGCTTTACCTGAAACTCACAGAAAAGATCATATCTACTTCTAAGGTCTGGTAAAGCCAATGATGAATAAGAAAACAGGTCATGTCACGCCTGTGGAGGACAGACATGTCATCCCCTTGAGTGCCAGGCCCTGGTCAAGACCTACACACCCTTGGTGCTCTTCCAGCCGCTGTAATGCAAAGGGGCCACTAATCTCAGGGAACCGGCTCCTCAACCCACACAGGAATGGCAGCCAGAAACGCTGATCTCACTAGGCGTTGAACAAGACTGAAGGGATTACTCTAAGATGCATTTTTTGCACTGAGCACTGCCTGTGTATCTCCATGACATGCTGTCCTGTAGGGCTCTAATCTTCTCTACTTCACTTCGTGTGCCATGTCTTAGACTGCGCTGTACCGAAATAATTCAGGGTGTCAAATTCATGTGTATTGCATCATTTCACACTCAAGGTGGAGGACCTAAATTTCCACTAACACTCTCCTATTTTAACACATTCCGTGTGCCAATCTGCATGATATTTACACCTCATTAAAACATGAGATGATCAGAGTGCCGCCGTGAGAGAGGGCACTCTGTTTTCCGGAGTGTTTGAATCATGCAAGATGCTGGTCCCGTGCAAAAGATGTCTCCTCTACAAACCAGAACGTCTTCTGAGGGTGGTCCCTGTAAGGTACGCTCACTCCCAAACCCGCAAAGCAGCTCTTCCCAGAATTCCACAGACTCCAGGGTGGCACTGCGATGCTAAGGCAGGGAGACACAAATGGTCCCCTCCTCTCTACCCCCAAGAGCAACCCTGCCAAGGCTTCAGGACCGCCCGTGGGCCATGCCTCTCTCAGCAGCCCTTCCTCCCACCCCCCTCAAGACCCCTGCTCTTACACAGGCCTCTTCAACTCTCCCCAAGAGGCCAGATCAAATGCCTCCTGGAGCTGGTCTCAGACTCCAACCACTCCTCCGTCCAAAGCCCACCCCCACCCCCCAACATCCCACAATTCTGCCAGCAATATGCCTCCTTTCAAACCCCTGTATTACTTCTCCATTATCCACTGAACTAAGAACAAACTTCCTAAAGGCCAGTGGCTCTCAAACTGTCGTTTATAACTGGTCTTTCTGTTCCTTGCATGAAGCAGAGGAACCAGTACCAAAAAGGAAATCTATACATTTTTTTCATTTTAAATTTTCAAAACGAATAAATAGTAGAAATAAACACGTAATGAAAGTTTAACAAAAGATGATCCATAATGCATATGTGTATGTATTTATATAAATACAGCCTGTATACTCACATTAATGTGCGTGTTTATACACACATACATACACTGTTCCTTTACAAATGAACTGTTTCTTTACAAAGCAAGCTGGAACGCTGAAATACCCTGAAATCTTTGTCATGAAGTTTTGTGGATTGCATTTTGGGGTGAGTACTACCCCAGTGTGACCACTGACACTACTGCTTTTCCTGTTTGTCTCCCAACTCAGCACACCAGGAAGACAGGAAGACCTTGAGTAGACTGGTGCCTTTTCAAACACGACCACAAAAGCCAGCAGAGAAGTTAGGAGCAAATGCCTTATTTCAGGGCATTTGTTTTATTTGATACATAAAATCTTACTGTACAAACAGAAACACTTCCTATCGGGCACCAATACCACAAACCCAGTGGCAAAGTAAACTCAATCAAGAGAAGCCAAATTCCTGTTTTCACACTGAAGAGTAACTACTCAGTGGTCTGCTGAGTTCATCAAGGCATCGGTATTTCTGGCTTAATAATACTTGTAGGGAATTACATATTACAATACTAGGAATAAGAGAACTTGTTAAGTAGCAAAATGAAATTAAAGATAACAGATTTGCTAAATAGTTAATGGACTGCTATATAGCTAAGTGTATCCACATCTTATATGTCTTCTTCTAAGACAATTAACATCTGACCACAACTGTCCACAGGCTTCCCAGATGGCTCAGTGGTAGAGAATCTACCTGCCAATGCAGGAGATGTGGGTTCAATCCCTGGGTAGGAAAGATCTTCTGGAGTAGGAAAAGGCAACCCACTTCGGTATTCTTGTGTGGAAAGTTCCATAGACAGAGGAGCCTGGAGGGCTATAGTCCATGGGATCACAAAGAGTCAGACACAACTGAGTGACTGAGTATGCACACACAGCTATCTGCAGGAGAATCAACACACTAGCCCATAGCCCATACCAAAAAAAAAAAAAGAAAACTGTTGACAGATTCCTAAAAACTAGAAAACGACACAAATAAAGCCAGACAGCCAGCTTCATTCGAAAACAAAAAGAACAACAAAAACTCAGAAGATTCTGGGAACTGGGTTCGTGGTCAGCAGAGACTGTGTAGCACAAGTATCTTGGGGTTTGCCACAGTCTCCACCACTCCCTGTTGCTCACTTGCCCCCACATTTCAACCTCTGACATTGCCTCCAGGCCCCTATCAGCATCTAAGTCTGCAGCTCTTGTTGCAAATCTCAGCACCACCCCTGGTCCTCAGGGTTCACCTCTGTAGCAGCTTTTCACTTCTGGATTCTCTTGGCCTTTGTCAACTGCAGGAGGCGGCTCTTAAACTCCACCTGCACTGACTCCAGTCCATGGACTGAAACAAAAAAGCTTTTCACCTTGGACTGCAGCATGTTTGCCAGTGGTTTCTGCTTTTGCTTTCCCTCCCTGCCCTTTACAACTACATGGCTTGTTCAAAGCCAGAGTGCTCAATGAAACAGAAAACCTATCCTCTCTCCCACAAAGTGCAATGGGGGAGGAGGTGTCACATTCTGCTCCTGCCTGAGTACCAGGCCTGGAAATCTCACACAAAAACCTAAACAGGTGCTGCCTGACTGTAAAACATTCCACTCATTCTGTGTTTACCTGAGGCTGAACACTCACCTGGGTGAGGTATGCAACCAAAGGATCCCCTGGGCCTGGGGTGGTGCAACTGGTTAGGAGCCCAGAGGTCAAAGGCTTTAACCATTCCCTGCCCACTCTGTGGAAAGGATGCTTACAGACCTCATTGCATTGATGCACCTACCAAAATACGTAACAACGGTCCCTACTAGAATAGTTCTCTTTCCTAATCAACTGTTATGTGCTAGCTGAAAACCAACTGGAGACAAGAATTACGGAGGATGGTCTGACAAACATCATTTATGGTTCCACACAAGTGGTACACATCGGTGGTTCTCAAATTTTAGCCAGCACCAGAATCCCTGACAGATTGGTTAAAACAGAGCTTCCCACATTCCACACCCAGAGTCTCTGAATCTGTGAGTCTCACATAGGGCCTGAGAATGTACATGTCTAAGCTCTGATGTTGAAAAGGGAAGGCGAATGGATAAGCAACCAGGCCCTACTATATAGCACTGGAAATTATACTCAATATCCTGTGATAAACCTGAATGGAAAAGAATATGAAAAATATGTATATATACATATACCTGAATCACTCTGCTGTACAGTAGAAATTTGCAAATCAACTATACTTCACTAAATTTTTTTTAAAACTTACACTTAATTAAATTAAAACAGGATCCAGCTTTTATTTATATTTATATTTATATTTATATACACTTGTTTAAAACAAAAAGTAGATTGCAGTTTGGAAACACTAAAAAAGAAAAAAAAAAAAAGGAAGTTCAGGAGCAGTGGTGACAAGACATTGAGCCACATTATGCTTACTTCTTGCAAATGTCAGGAACCAGGGACAATTGTCACAGATTTACAGGTGCTCATTAAGTATCCCAACTAAGTGGCCCAATGGTAAAGACTCTGCCGGCCAAGCAGGAGACCCAGGCTCGATCCCTGGGTTGGGAAAATGCCCTGGAATAGTAAATGGAAACCCATTCCAGTATTCTTGCCTGGGAAATCCCATAGACAGAGAAGCCTGGTGGGCAACAGTCCATGGGGTCCCAAAGAGTCGAACAAGACTGAGTGAGTAAGCACAAGTAAGAATAAGTGTTTCTCCACCTCCAAAAAGAGTCTTTCTTTGCATATCAGCTTTAGATGAGATTCTTAAACCTGGCTGAGGGGTTCAGTTCAGTCATTCAGTCAAGTCTGACTCTTTGTGACCCCATGGACCACAACACTCCAGGCCTCCTTGTCCACCACCATCTCCCGGAGTTTACTCAAACTCATGTCCATTGAGTCGGTGATGCCATCTAACCATCTCATCCTCTGTCATCCCCCTCTCCTCCAGCCTTCAATCTTTCCCAGCCTCAGGGTCTTTTCCAATGAGTCAGTTCTTCGCATCAGGTGGCCAAAGTATTGGAGTTGCAGCTTCAACATCAGTCCTTCCAATGGATATTCAGGACTGATTTCCTTTAGGATAGACTGGTTAGATCTCCTTGCAGTCCACAGGACTCTCAAGAGTCTTCTCCAACACCACAGTTCAAAAGCATCAATTCTTCGGTGCTCAGCTTTCTTTATAGTCCAACTGTCACATCCAAACATGACTACTGGAAAAGTCATAGCTTTGACTAGACGATCTTTGTTGGCAAAGTAATGTCTCTGCTTTTTAATATGCTGTCTAGGTTGGTCATAACTTTCCTTCCAAGGAGTAAGCATCTTTTAATTTCATGGCTGCAGTCACCATCTGCAGTGATTTTGGAGCCCAAAAAAATAAAGTCTCTCACTGTTTCCACTGTTTCCTCCTCTATTTGCCATGAAATGATGGGACCAGATGCCATGATCTTCATTTTCTGAACGTTGAGTTTTAAGCCAACTTTTTCACTCTCCACTTTCACTTTCATCAAGAGGCTCTTTAGTTCTTCTTCACTCTCTGCCATAAGGGTGGTGTCATCTGCATATCTGAGGTTATTGATATTTCTCCCGGCAATCTTGATTCCAGCTTGTGCTTCTTCCAGCCCAGCGTTTCTCATGATGTACTCTGCATAGAAGTTAAATAAGCAGGGTGACAGTATACAGCCTTGATGTACTCCTTTCCCTATCTAGAACCAGTCTGTTGTTACATGTCCAGGTTGCTTCCTGACCTGCATACAGATTTCTCAAGAGCCAGGTCAGGTGGTCTGGTATTCCCATCTCTTTCAGAATTTTCCACTGTTTGTTGTGATCCACACCATCAAAGGCTTTGGCATAGTCAAGAAAGCAGAAATAGATGTTTTTCTGGAACTCTCTTGCTTTTTCCATGATCCAGCAGATGTTGGCAATTTGATCTCTGGTTCCTCTGCCTTTTCTAAACCCAGCTTGAACATGTGGAAGTTCACAGTTCACATACTGTTGAAGTCTGGCTTGGAGAATTTTGAACATTATTTTACTAGCATGTGAGATGAGTGCAATTGTGCGGTAGACTGAGCAACAGTATGAAAATGCCTAGCATGCTTGTAACCAAATCACTTCATACCATCAACACTTCATGTCTAACTAGCAAGGAGTATTTGTGTTTTTTATTTAATTCTTATTATCAACAATTTTAGCTTCTGGTGTAGACAGTCATTTTCATAAACTCTACTCACAGCTGTGTCATCTGCTTACAGTGAGTTTAAGACTCCAGTTGAAATCCATGCTAGGATGGTGCTGACGGTATCAATGATGCTTCGTGAAGTCTGGTCCCACTCTACACAGTGAGCTAGTTTTCCTGTTTCAAAGGTCATATTCCAGGCAGACTTTTGACTTGATTCTCTCCAAGACATGGTAATATAAAACTACTCTGAGAACACAAAAGTCTGTTCAATTAACATAGGTTAAAGTTAGAAACACATAAACACACACTCACTCACGTACACACACATCCACTCCTAAACCCCAAACTTCTGAATTTCCCGTCTGCTGCAAATCTCTGAAAATAGGAAATAGAATATTTCCTTTCACTAAAAGGTCTTCCTCAGGAAGGCATGATTCATACGGTCATGCTCGCCACCTTTTCTGACTGATGACACAGAGGGGGTTTCCTCTAAAAGCCTGAGAGATACCCTCCTTAAAGGTGTGGGGCTGACATCAGGTGTGCGAGGCAAAGCTTCTAGGTTATTCGAACGTCAACCTGTGCTGCTGTGCTAAGTCGCTTCAGTCGGGCCCAACTCATTGCAACACTATGGACCACAGCCCGCCAGGCTCTTCTGTCCATGGGATTCTCCAGGCAAGAATACTGGAGTGGGTTGCCATTCCCTTCTCCAGGGGATCTCCCCAACACAGAGAGCGAACCCACGTCTCTTATGTCTCCTGCACTGGCAGGTGGATTCTTTACCGTTAGTGCCAACTGGGAAGCCCCAAAATAAACTTATGTTGTGCTGTGCTTAGTTGCTCAGTCGTGTCCAATTCTGTGCAACCCGCATGGACTGTAGCCCTCCAGGCTCCTCTGCCCATGGGATTCTCCAGGCAAGAATACTGGAGTGGGTTGCTGTGCCCTTCTCCAGAGGATCTTCCCAACCCAGGGATCAAACCTGCGTCTCCTGCATTACAGGTGGATTCTTTACCATCTAAGCCACCAGGGAAGCCCAAGAATACTGGAGTGGTTAGCCTATCCCTTGTCCCGGAAATCTTCCTGACCCAGGGATCAAACTGGGGTCTCCTGCATTGCAGGCGGATTCTTTACCAGCTGAGCTACTAGGGAAGCCTCAGTATAAACCTACTGACCTTTAGTTCTCTCCCACTCACTCCTTCCCTGTTGATAAGTGATGCACTGTGGTTTGAAAAAAAAAAAATGTCTTCAACCCATACCCCATAGAAGGCTCAATCGTGTCCGACTCTTTGCGACCCCATGAACTGTAGCCTACCAGGCTCCTCTGTCCATGGGATTTTGTAGGCAATAGTACTGGAGTGGATTGCCATTTCCTTCTCCAGTGTCCAACTCTCACCTGTTGAAAATTTCTCAAAATACCCACTGCTCAATCAAAACTATGGTGACTCAACTTTCTAAAGTAAAATTATGATCGTCTTTTAGTGGAGCAAAATATTTTCCATTAGATCTATTGACCAGCTCCTTTGACTCAACTATTTTCAAGTTTTCATACAAAAAGCTTCCTGATTTTTACAACCTACTGAATCCTAAGGAACTGTTTTGCTCTAGTAAACACAACTGCCTCTGCCCTCCTGATCCCAGGTTAAAAACTGTTCAGTCATTTGATGTCAAAGAAAACAAACTAGGCTAAGTCCACTTTCACAAAAACCCTATTCATAGATGGATAAACAGCCTCAGAAACTGTAGCTCCCAGCAAAATGTGCCAGAAGAAAACAATGACGTGAACGAAGCATGTGAACGCAGAGAGGAGGGCTGCACCTCCCTTTTAAATGACAAGAGAGTAATCAGGATGCGGGGAGCAGAGGGGAGCTCCTAACCCTGGCAGAGAAAGGAAAAAAAAAAAAAAGAATCTACATCCCAACTTCAAAGATAATTTTTATATTATCTGATGTGATGTTACCAGTGAACCAACAGTACCTAGACCTTGGCTTCTCAGATGCTGGAGTCAGCAATACCTTCACCCAATATAGTAATAATATTATCTCCAGAATATCGCAGTGCCTTCCAGCAGGGCTCCCTAAACTCACTTCTGCCTCGAGAATCCAGATCAGATCATGTCACTCCCCTGCCCTCCATAGTAACTAGAAAATATTGCAAATGCCTAAGACCTGTAAGACCCTCCATGACCTGACAATTGTGTCTCTCTCTCACCCCAACCCCATCCAGCACAGCCCCACTGTCTTTGCTCTTCATGACTCTACCGTGCTTCCATTCTTCAAAGGCTCCAAGTTCATTTGCACCTCAGGGCCTTTGCACTGACTGTCCCTTGGCCTACAATGGTGCTCCCCCTCATTTTCCAGTGACTGGTTCCTTCTTGCCTTTCATACCCAAGTATCATCTTCTCAGAGGGAGACACCATCCAAAGAAGCCCACCAATCAGTCATGCTCCTTCACCTCTCTGATCATGACTGGATATTTTCTTGTTCATCTGCTTTGGAAGGAGAAGGCAATGGCACCCCACTCCAGTACTCTTGCCTGGAAAATCCCCTGGATGGAGGAGCCTGGTGGGCTGCTCTCCATGGGGTCACACAGAGTTGGGCACGACTGAAGCAACTCAGCAGCAGCAGCAGCAACATCTGCTTGTTTGGGTGGTGGTTTTGTTACTTGCTTGTCATCCCTACTTCTGCCCCATTAAAGCAGGCACCCAGCTGGACCCCTGCACCTAAAACACAGATGGATCTCCAGCGCCTGGACCTGGAGGTGCTAAGTTCCACAATGCCTGGAACTTAGTAGGTCCTCAGCAATCAGCTGCTGAATGAAAAAAATTCTCTTTTTACTCAGCATGGAATTTGACATAAAGGAAAGTGTTCTTCCTGAGCTCTCTCCAAGGCAGCCACGACTAAACCTTTCCATGGTATCACCTTCCCACAGGACATGTGCTCAATTTTCAGTCGCGACCAACTCTTTGCATCCCCTTGGATTGCAGCTCACCAGGCTCATCTGTCCACAGGATTTTCCAGACAAGAATCCTGGAGTGGGCCGCCACTTCCTCCTCCAAGGGATCTTCCCAACCCAGGGATCGAACCCGCGCCTCCTGTGCCCCTGCATTGGCACGTAGATTCTTTACCACTAAGCCACCTGGGAAGCCCCCTACAGGACACACAAGGTGCCCAAAGGAAGTGAGAGAAAAGTGCCCAAGGAAATAATGAGGAGAAGGCAGAGAGTGAAGTTAACTTACCACCTACCTATCAACACAGAGGAGGATGGAACTGTCATAAATTATTAGTAAGCATGAAAGATGACGATCAGTCACAACAGAATAAAATATTTAAGCGATAATAACTCAATTATAGTACATATTAACTTGGAGTTATTATGAATTAATCAATAACGAGTTTGTGAACACATATATGCCATACATTATGCAAAATGCTTTCTTTATGTTACCTCTTTTAATTCTAACAAAAACACTGAGTTAATTAGCAGTCCCATGTCACAGATAAGAAAACTCAGGCAAGTTTAGGGAAGACAAGATACTTACCCAAGTTTTCAAATCAGTTACTGTCAAATACAGAATCTGAATCCAGCTCTATTTTATTTCAAACCATGCATATTATTCACCAGGCCTAATCTCTCCCATAGCAGTTACAATGAAAAAGCTGTGACGAATCAAAGGCAAGCAGGAAATGAAGCCATAAAAATCACAGGTGCTGTTGAAGAAAGTTAAATGTATGTACGGATGGATGGATGTGGTTCCATCAAATAGAAATGTTAACTGTAGCAGACAAAAACAAAACTATCATATGACACTCAAAATAAAATAAACAATAGATTAAGAGAATCAAAAAGTGAAATGATTCATTCTATTACAGAGCTGCGTTCGGAAACAATACAACACAGTCAACAAACTACAATAAAAATAAGTAACTGGCAAGAAGAGTCTCAAATGCTAAAAGGTCAGGTCCAAAATCCGTAGAGTTCTGCTCAACTGTGAAATAAAAAAAGAAAGAAGGAAAGAGAGAGAAAAGGAATGTATCCCAAGAGTAGAAACCCTGAAGGGATCCTCAGGAAATACAAAAGTCCAAAGTTCTTTGAAGTCGCCCCTCCCATCACTTGTTGATGGAGAGAGAACGGAAAGCACCATCTTGGCCAGAGGAGGCACAGGGGCTGCCCAAAACAAGAGAACCAGAAGTCTGTGGGGTCTGGCCTTCTGACCTGGGACAACTCATGCCACGTCTGAAGCCTCTCTCCTCATCTATGGTAGAGGGATACCTTCACTGTGCCCCCCTGGGGCTTGTGAAAATGTCAGATGAGCACAAATATGGACGAGCTCGGGTAAATAAAACCTGGTTGAAAGCCCAGCTAATGGCTAAACCACGGGTGAAAACCCCAGAAACCTCACGAAACGAGAGCAAAGAGGAAAAAGGGGTGAGAACACGGGATGTCCCGGAGCTGGAACACACCAAGTTAGGAACGGACAAACAGCAAGATGGTGATGACACAGAAGCAGTGAGACAGAACAGAGAAGTGCCCGCAGCTTTCCGCAATGATGTGAATGCAAAGGGGAGGCGTGCAGGTGCGGTGTGAACAATCTCCACCGTCACAGAGCTCAGACACCCAGCCTCAATGTGCTTCCAAATTTTGAGACCTGCCCTGAAATGACATTCAGTGTCATTTTCCAGCAACAAAGAAGTCTCCCTTCAAAATCATCTAAGTTTGGTGAACCTGGTGCAGTAGCAGACGGTAGGGCCAGTGATTGGCTAAAAGGCCATCTCATCCTCCTGAATCCACCTGAGGATCTTAAGAGCACACTTCAACCATACACACCCACGGCCACCCCCTGACGCCCTTCCTACTGCTTATCTTTAAAAAAAAAAAAAAAACTAGGAAAAAAATGTTGTTATGAGAACACTTTACGTCCCAAGAAATATGGAAGAAAGCTCAAGAGAAATGTCTCATTCAGTTTGCGGAGAAGCACCTAATGCTGTTGCTAGGTGGTGCTTATAAACATAAACACACCCCCTAAGATTGCTTTTCTGCTTTAATTAGTGGCCAAGTCAAGCACCCTGAAGTTAAGTGTCATCCCTGGGGACCTTAAATGAAACAGATGGAGCCCAAGTCCGATCAGACCAGCAGGACCTACCAGCGAAGGGAGAAAACCCGTTTGCAACGGCTGCTAGAACAGAGCTCTCCAGCCGCATTGAGCACACAGATCACTAGGGCCTCTTGTTAAAATGCAGATTCTGAGTCAGCAGGCTTGTAGCTTCTGCATCTCTAACAAGCTCCCGGGTGATGCGGGTGCCACGAGTCTTGGACCAGGCGCCAGACAGGGGTCCACAGTCCAAAGCAAGGGCCAGTCCTAACGCCATGGTCATTGGAAGTCCAGTTACTGCAAGAAAACAGTTCAGAAAATACAATTGGAACTTATTTACCCAAAGAAAGTGCATGACACTGGCGAGAAGCACCTATTATCACATGGCAAACTAAGATTCTTCCCCTGATTAGTGATGTTGGGCATCTTTTCATATACTTGCTGGGCATCTGTGTGTGTCTTGTCACTTTTTATTATTTCTGCATTTTAGTATTTTTAAAAGAAATTTGCCTAAGATGAATTAATAGTCTTTCATATGCTTTTTTCTAATATTTTTAGTTTACTCTTCTTAATTAAGCTTTAGCTACACCTAGAATTTACTTTGCAGATAGGATGCAACACTATTGTTATGAGTATAAAATGTAGAGAATTTAATAAAATATCAAGTTAGAAAAAGCCAGAGGAGGAGGGGCCAGAAAACAAGAACCTTCTTAACCAGCTACAAGTCCCACCCCGGGTCCTCTGCGTGCCTGGCAGAGAAATCTCCACGACACCGACTGGTGTCCCTGAATGGTAAGAATCAACCTTTTGACAGACAAGGCCGCTCAGAGAGAACAATTTATGACCTGGAGCTATAGGATAAAAGAGGAGAGGAAGCAATAAAAACAAGGAGTAGTAATATAAGAGCTTACATAAGCTCATACAGGCAGAGGAGATACCAGGATACACACTCAGAGTCTGATTTCATAGCCCCTGCTCTCTAAGTTCCAATACCTGGTATAAGCCGCAGAAGTAATGAAATAATGGAGCAGAGAAAGGCATTTAGAGCATCATCACCTATCAGCATGGGACCAAACACTCCCTCTCTCTGCTTTAGTTTCTTTGTCTTTACTAGGGGTTAATAATGGTTCATACACCTCTCTGAGTTTTCTGAGGATGAAATGAAAAAGCCTAAATGAAGTATGTGGCCCACTGTCTGATACATAATAAATGCTTCAATGAATGTTTTTCTATTATTATGATTAAGAAAACTCTATGGCTGGAGTCCAGGAGATAGAACTGGCAAGAAATTGGAATAAAGCAGAGTTCTTGACCCATGGCCAAATGGTAGATCTACGGCTGCCAAAAGAAAAGGACCTTCCTTTTTCAGCAACCCTAGAGGCTAAATGAAGAAGAACCAGCTAACTGGAACCAGGATGACGAAGAGCCTGAGATCCTGATGGCACCACGAAGCCCCCATGAAGTCCTAAATTCCCTATCCCCAGACTTCTTTTACAAGGAAAAAACAAAACTCATTTGGTTAGTCCACCAAAAACTGGGTTTTCTGTTACATAGAGCTGATCTTTTTCTTGCCTGATACATGTTATAAAAGTTCATTTGCTTTGCAAAATCCTTTACCAAATCATCTGGCAGGCATAGTGCCATGAAACAATGAATTGATATGACTTACAAATAACTTTCCTGACACATACAGAATAGGGAGAATAAGACACACACAGCAGATGAGGCTCCTGCATTAACACATGATAGAGGACTCATGCTGGGGCTTCTGATGGTCTCCTTATCAGTGTGGTAAAGATGCTGCCAGTCCTCTACGGGTGACCCTCGGAAGAACCTCCTGAGAAGATGGACAGAAACAAAGCCCACCCGTCTGTGGCCAAACACTTCTCAGCTGTGTGCCAATGGTCAGGGTACTTAACTTGCCTGTGCCTCGGTGTTCTCAAGTGCAAAATGGAAATGACAGCTCCTGCCTCAAAGGGTGCTTGTGTATTTAAGTGAGCTAACATATGTACAATGCTTAGACCTGCGCTAACACTCACTGAGGATCTACTAATATCATGGTACAGTTCCCCTGGTGGCTCAGAAGGTCAAGAATCTGCCTGCAGTGCGGAAGACCCAGGTTCAATCCCTGGCTTGGGAAGATCCCCTGGACAATGGACTGGTAACCCACGCCAATACTCTTGCCTGGAGAATTCCATGGACAGAGGAGCCTGGGGGACTACAGTCCATGGGTGTGCAAAGAGTCAGACACGACTGAGCGACTAACACTTTCGTTTCGTTTCACTTCACTACTAATATTGCAACACTGGTGGTGGTACTGCTGCTGCTGCTGCTGCTGCTAAGTCACTTCAGTCGTGTCCGACTCTGTGCGACCCCATAGAAGGCAGCCCACCAGGCTCCCCCGGCCCTGGGATTCTCAAGGCAAGAACACTGGAGCGGCTTGCCATTTCCTTCTCCAATGCATGAAAGTGAAAAGTGAAAGTGAAGTCGCTCAGTCCCGTCTGTCTCTTAGCGACTCCATGGACTGCAGCCTACCAGGCTCCTCCGTCCATGGATTTTCCAGGCAAGACACTGGAGTGGGGTGCCATTGCCTTCTCCAGTAGTGCTAGCGATTAACAAATAAAAATAGTAACAATAATAAAAACCAGATGAATTACTTCATTCTGTAGACATCAACCTTTTTCCTAATGTATGCATCTGCCTAATAACATCAGCATGAAAGCAAGCTATAGATTCTGGTTGGATTTAGACAGCTTTAAATCTAAGGCTTTCTCCCAGCGTTCACCATCACTGCTACCACAGTCATAAGATGCCAAGAGTGGTAAAGTCTACACGAAGAGCTGCTTATCAGTAGGATGTATTTATAAAATGGGGGTTGGGTAGAAAGGTTAACAAAGACAGCTAAAAATAGTCCTATAAGCAAACAAGTTTGCATAAGCCAACAGTTCATTAAAAAGTCAATACTTTCACATCATGACTCTTGAGAAATATTCAAGTAATGTGTCACGCAATTTGGGAGAATGTAGCCTCTTGTCTAAGAGTTGGCTACACACTTGCTCTTTTTATCTTTTCTAAATTCTAACACAGAAAGTATCCAGGTCACTCTATGGGGCTGCACCTAAGGGTCTAAAGGGCATAAGCATTTTGTATAAAGTTGCCACGTGGTAGCCACAGGTATGTACCCTAATCAGCACCCAATGCTCCAGACATCAAGACACTGAAAACTGAACCACCCATAACTGCTCTTGCGGGCCAATAGGAAACCTTCCCTCAGTGAGAACGGTCTCCACGGTCTCCACTAAGTCACAACGTCAAGGCAGGAGGAGCCCAAAAGCAGTTTAATCTGCTCTCTTTTAAATGCTAAACAAGCATAACAGATTATAAATTTACACTTCTCTCCTAATCTCAAGGGGGATCAAAAAAAAAAAAAAAGGCAAAAATCTTGAGGGTGTGAAGACCTCACTCCAAAATACCCCTGTGTGCCTGTTACTGCTTTTCTGGTTGTACATTATCAGGTAGGCTGGCAACTGCTCAGGAAAGCCAAAGAGTGGTAAGTTTAACCCTTTCTTTCACTCCGGCGCAACACTATCCACAGAAATATAACGGGAGCTGCACAAGTCAGCTGCTTGTGTAACTTTACATTTTTCAGGAGCCACCTTTCAGAGGGTAAAAATACACAGGTGAAATTAACTTTAGTAATAAACTTTATTTACCCCCAATGTCAAAATACTATCAACATGTAATGACTATTAAAAAAAACTAGTAATGAGATAGCTTATATGCTGTTTTCACCCTAGGGCGTATTCCACACTTAGAGCACAGGGCAATTCGGACCAGCCATATGTCAAGAGCCCAAGGCCCATGAGTGACTACTGGCTACCATATTAGACAGAAGAGCTCTCCAGATCAAAAACTGATCTCATCAGTTTTCTAGGTTGCTTCTCTGATGGACGCACTGGTAAAATAGATCAACCAACTCAGACCAGACAAGTTGCTAGACAAGGGACCTAGTAGTATCTTGGATAGGGGAACACATTCCATTTCAAAATAGCATCTGG
Source organism: Ovis canadensis (assembly GCF_042477335.2). Classification (NCBI taxonomy): domain Eukaryota; kingdom Metazoa; phylum Chordata; class Mammalia; order Artiodactyla; family Bovidae; genus Ovis; species Ovis canadensis. The sequence goes on from NC_091252.1 coordinate 90,483,136, forward strand.
GTCTCTACAGATTTTATGTTTTATATCAAGCACAGACATTGTTAGTTACACATTACTCCACATAGAAGTATTTGGTGTTTTCATCTTCGCTTTAAGTAAGAGCCCCCAAAACTTTGGTCCCTTGACAAACCTCTTTTCAGGAGAGAGTGTATCCTGTCCCTTCTCCCAGAATGAATGGTCAGAGGTGCCCCCCACTGACACCCCACATCTCCCACACGTCTGGGACACCCCATTGCACATGGTCTGTGTGTATTCGGCAGGCGGGAGAAATGAGATGCAGAGATGACCAGTGTTGGAGATGCTGCAGCCATGGGTGAGACAGTTAGAAAGATGACCTGATCTTACCCGCGTTACCTACCTCTCGGGCTTACGGATGACCAAGGGCAATAACAGAGACAGAGCTCTTAGCCAACTGTAAAGCGCTACACAATTCTAGTTATTATTATTGAGAAAGGACACCATTCCTCACCTGAAAGAGCAGATAGAAGAAAGAAAACAAAATAGTAACTTGACACAGACAGATGCTGAGCTGGGCGGGGGTGTGGAACCCACGAAAACACGGGTTGTTCTTGGCGGACCCATTCTCTTGAAAGGATTCGTAGAGGCTTGAAGAACCTCTATCACTTTTGCTTCGAAATCGTGGGAGGTACTTAACAGCAAGAGTGACAGCTCAGAGTCCAAGCCCCCAGCCTCGGTCCAGCACCCGCGGCCTCTTCAACCCACGGCCTGTCCTCGTCCCCAAAGACGGCGTAACTCAGGATAATGGTTCCAAGCAGACTTCTTCACAGGGTTTAGATGTGGCCTAAGACTGCGGCGCCAGCGGGGGGTACTGGCGCCTTCCCGGAGCAAAAGTCACCGAGTCCCGGGGAGTCTGGCTCCAGGCTTCTCGCCGGCGCGAATGCCTCAGTGTTGGCTCCGGTGCTGCCCCGGCTCCTTCTCCAACAAAAACAGAGAGGCTCGCCGGGCCGCCGGAGTCTCCCCGTACCTGTCCAACCGCCTCTTCACGCTGCGAACTGCTCTGGGCAGGCGGCGTTTTTACGAGGTCCGAGGGGAGTCACCCACACAAAGGCGCCTTGTGCTTCTGCGCTCCCGGGTGGGCAGCCGGGCCTCCGGGCACCGCACCCCGGTAGGGCAGGGCGGGCGCCCCGGCCCGACATCCGCGCCCCCAACCCTCATCCTCAGAGGCCACCCATACTCCCCGGGTTTAAAGATGAGGCTCCCCTCGGCTGGCCACAACCCGCACCCCCGAAAGCGGGCACCAGAACGACAGGCGCAGAGAAGTTTGCAGGCTCACCGCGCTGCGCTCTCAAAGCTTCTCGCCTGCAGAAGGGGCTGAGCGCCACCCCCCCGCCCCCGATCCCAGCTCCCCGCCGGCCCGATCCCCCGGGCTGGAGACGCCGGGGGACCCCCAGGCTCGCTTACCTCTAGTCCAGTCCACCACTTGCTTGGGGCTCCACTTGGTCACCGGTTCCATCGTGGAGGGCCGGGCACCCAGCGGGGCTGGAGTCGGCGGTGAAGTCCTGCTGCCCTCCCGGGACGGCGCGCCCCGCGGCCGGTCCCCGCGCCCGAGCGCCCTGTCAAGGCTGCATGGCCGCCGCCGTCAGCGGGGCATCCCAGCGCGGCGCGGCCCGGGCGGCGCGGCCCGCTCCCCGGCGCACGGGACAGCGGCGCGGCCCCTCCTCCGGCGGCCACCGTCCAGCTGCAGCTCCTCCTCCTCGTCCCCCGCGGCCGCCGCCGCCGCCGGGACTCCAGACACAGCTGCCGCTCCTAGGCTACGGGCGCTGCGGGAACGCGGGGCAGGGAGTCCAGATTCCCCGGGCCTCAGTTCCGAGCGCGGGACCTTTCCGCCGCCCCTCTGCGCCCCCGGGCCGGGACCGCTGCCTCCGGTTCTCGGGCCGCGCGCTCGGCTCCCAGTCCAGCTCCTCCTCTGGGCGGCTGAGCTCTCCGGGGTCCCCGATCCTCGTGCGCCGGCGTCCCGAGCCTTCCCGCCCGCAGGTCCCACCTCCTGCTCCTCCCGGGAGGGCCGCACCGGGGCGGGGAGGAGCGCAGAGCCCGCGCGCTCGGGTTACAAAGTTCCAGCTCCCGGTGGCGAGCGCGGAATAAAAGAGGGGGCGGGGCCGGACACCCGGCGAAACTCGTGGGAGGGGGCGGGGCCGCCCGGGTCTGCCGACTCCTGTTACTTTCGCCCTGGAAACCTGCTTTCGCTCACCCGGAGTGGTCCCAGCCGACTTTCCTTTTCAGGGGGCACACTGTAGATGCGCGTGCATCCTGGAGAGCCCGTTGGGCTTGGGGGAGGCCAAGGTCCTATTTAGTACCGGTTCAGTTTGTCTGGCTGTGAGCAGCAAGACAATGAAAAATAATAAAGTCAAAAACTAAATTTCAGATCTCCGTGTTTAAGTGCTTTGCGTCAATATTGCTCTGTGATCCAGACCTCCTCCTTTTACATTTCTTTAGGGAAAATTGTTTTATTTATATCTTGGATGACATTGTGGCAATTTAAGCCACTGCTCTTCTGTAAATTTATTGAAGTATGGTTGATCTACCATGTGTTAATTTCTGCTGTGTGGTGCCATGGTAAAGAACGTGCCTACCAATACAGGAGACACAGGAGACTCTGGTTCGATTCCTGGGTAGGGAAGATTCTCTGGAGGAGTAAATGGCAACCCACTCCAGTATTCTTGCCTGAAAAATTCCATGGACAGAGGAGCCTCGCTGGGTACAGTCCATGGGGTTGCAAAGAGTCGGACATTACTGAGCAGGCACATGTACGCAGTTTCTACTGTACACCGAAGTGATTCAGTTATGAATGTGCGTACATCCTTTTTCATATTCTTTTCCACTATAGTTAATCCCAGGACGTTGAATATAGTTCCCTGTGCTGTGCAGTAGACTCTTGCTTACCCATTCTATGTATAAGAGTTTGCATCTGCTAATCCCAAACTCCCGATCTATCCCTCTTCCACCTCCTCACACCTGGGCAACCACAAGTCTATGTCTGTAACTCACTTCTCTTTTAACGCTGTGGCAATATGTCCACTTCGCAACGAAAATGAATCATAAAAAACTGGTAGCGTTTAGCGTTCTATATTACTGTATTGTAATACTCATCTTTGCGAAGAGAGCTAATGCTCATTTGAATTAGTCATCAATCGTGAAGGGAAAGTTGTTAGCCAGCTCTTTAAAAAAAAAAAAAAGCCTGTGCACAGTTTCGGCGACTGACAGAGGGTCCTTTTACTTTCATGGACTCCGTCTGAGGCCAGAGTTAACCCGGAACTGGGAGGAAGTCCTAAATTCGAATGTCTGCCTCTCCTCCCTCAAGCCTCACTGCACCGCCGCCCCACCCCAGTCCCTGTGCTCTCCGCCTCCCACTCACAGAGATTCTCTGGCACTTAGTGATTCTTACCTTCAACTGCATTATTCATTTACGTCTTCCCCTTGGAGACTGGTAACTTCGCGGGGCGGGGCGGGGGCGGGCAGAACTTACCTGATATTACATAGTGCTTTTCTCCTCTCCCTCTTCCTATCACTTGGCTGGTGGCACCTAGCAGGAGTCAAAGGTGTGGCTGGGGTTTATCCATTCGCTTAATATGTATCTGTGGATGCCTCCTGAGTGCCAACCAGCCACTGCATTCATGAACTATCTGTTGAATTGGTGATATGGGTGGCTCAGACGGTAAAGCGTCAATGCGGGAGACTCGGGTTCGATTCCTGGGTCGGGAAGGTCCCCTGGAGAAGGAAATGGCAATCCACTCCAGCACTCTTGCCTGGAAAATCCCATGGATGGAGGAGCCTGATAGGCTACAGTCCATGGGGTCGCAAAGAGTCGGACACGACTGAGCGACTTCACTTTCACTATTTATAGAGGTCTGCTTGAATGCACATGTTGGAAGGATGGCGGACAGAAGGCCTACGCTTCTGTTGTATGGTATGATGAGCTGGAGTGCCCAAGAAGAATAAATATATTTGGAAAAGTGAAACATCAGACCCACCTTCTGTGCAACTTACCAATAGGACAGAGAAGCCATAACAACACCAATATGCAGTCATCAAATATAGCAATTTTTGTTGTTGTTGTTTGAGCAAGAGTTACCGGTAGACCAGGAAACTTGGTAAAGGCAATGACAAAATTCCAGATGGAGTAGTTGTCTTTCAAAAAAAAAAAAAAAGCCTTTTTAAAATTAATGACATCAATTGTTAACCATCTTTTCTTTATGGCAACAGATAGGGAGGCTCTCAACGTTTGTCACTGAATTCACTGGAAAATGTAACCAATCTTATTCACAGCTTTATTTACAGTAATCACTGAATTTTGTGACTTCTTTTAGTCATGATTAGCATGACCACACAATTTATCTCCAAGCCAAGATATTCCTGAATCTGAAAGGGGCTTTATCAGTACTTAAGATGGAATAACATGAATTAACTGAGCCATATGGTCCCTGTAATTATGAAGAAAACGTCAAATGATTTTACCATAGTGTTCTACTTGATGTTTTCACAGTGTTTTCAAACTCATTTGCATTTACCACTACCAGAAAGTTAAAAGATAAAATTCTGAGAGTCAAACAAGAGTTTGCAAAATTTCATCCCACTGAGAGTTAAAATTTCATCCCACTGAGAGTTAAAAGTTAAAATTCTGAGAGTCAAACAAGAGTTTGCAGAATTTCATCCCATACATTATCTGTGTGTTGATGATAAATACATCATCGCTAAAAAGGAAGGCCATGTGAAGATCTCTAACCCGGAAGACCAATTAACTACCTAAATGAATTAGCATTCTGTTTACACTTCAAGTCCTGAAGGCTAATTACTATTTAAATAAGGCCTTCTTTCTTAATTACAGCTGTTTGCATGTGAAAGTTTGAGGGAGGCCTGCCTTCCTATCTGAAATACAGACTTGAAGATGTCCAGTCACTAATGGCAGATAATAAAGGCAGAATCTTAGGTAAATAACTTTGGAAATTAAAGTGGATACAAAATGATCATTGATAAATGTGCCAGTTTTTCTTCTCTGCCTCCTATAATCTTCACCATTCTGTTACACTGCACTTGCGTGCACATTACCAGACAGCAGCCAGGCTAGATTCTTGAAAAGTAGAATTTCTTACTGGCAGCTTGGTATTCACCACAGTCCCTGACACAGAACAAAAAGCTAAATAAATCCTTTTTTTAACTGAATTTGTAGAACTGATACTAGAGCCCAGGCTCCCTAGATTTCTCTTTTCAGCACCTTTATTTTTCTGCCGTGGGGTCTCCTTACACACATAGGTCGTTTATTCAGTCAATGAGATATTTACTCTGTATTAGTAAAGCCCGAAAGTAGGCACAGAAACAAATGCCAAGTAGCCTTTGTCAGTCCAGTTCTGTCGCTCAGTCATATCTGACTCTGTGACCCCATGGACTGCAGCACGCCAGGCTTCCCTGTCCATCACCCACTCCCAGACCTTACTCAAACTCATGTCCACCGAGTCAGTAATGCCATCCAACCATCTCACGCTCTGTTGTCCCCTTCTCCTCCTACCTTCAATCTTTCCCAGCATCAGGGTCTTTTCCAATGAGTCAATTCTTCACAGCCTTTGTAGAATAAAGGTATCATGTGATTTTCAGAGGGGGGAGTTTCTTCTCTAATCTGTAATCAGAGGAAAGTACCCTGCTTGACCCAAAGAATTCTAAGGATCAATATGATATGAATATTTTTGAGCCAGTCCATACTTTATTAATTTTTTGAGAACTAGAGATAAAACAATTTGTGTTAGTAGTTATTACCATAATTTAGTTGATAAACACAAGCCAAGCAAAATAAGCAAACCTGTAAGCAAATTAATCTGTGAAGACCCAGGCCCCTCCCCCAATCCAAAGCAATGCTTTTCAGAATGAGAGAAAAAAAGTAATAAAGTGAGCTTCTCCAGTCTACTTTATCTCACAATTTATGATCCTTCTTTTAATTATCATTTTTTCCTATCACATTTTTTATTCTTTTCAGAACATTCAAAATTACTTAATATTCTCTGCACATATAATTGTCTCATGTATATCTCTTATGTCATCTTTCATCTTGAAAGATACCAAACCATTCTTCAAAACGCTGCCTGGGATGTATTCTACTTGGTTTGCATTAAGCATTCTTATCTGTGGCATGACCTCACTTCAAAGTCATTGGTTAAGCAAATTATCCAAGCTGTTGATGATCTTGTCTGTCAGTCAATTCCATTTGGTCTGAACTTCACACCACAATCATGCAGTTACCCTCCTAAATATTCTGAGTTTCCTATCAGATATTTTAAGTAGGAAAGTCCTCCAACTTTTTTTGTTTTGTCTTTTTAGTTCTCACAAGAGCTGCCCTACTTATCCATATTCTTCTGATCAGTTACATTAACTCCTCCTACAAAAGGAAAGTTGATATTTGGCTTTCTTTTACTGAGCCCTATTTGTAACTCAGATCCATTTTGACTGGATAAATGTTCAGAAACCTCATCTTTTGAAATCAGAGTTGCAGAAGTTGGTGACACTTTTCTAACACAAAAGAGAAGTGTTGACACTGTTAAATCCTCTTTTCCAGGACTTAGAGCTGTATTTTGAAAGAATTGTTACATGAGGCCATACGCAGAAAAAAACTTCTTTATGTGCAACTATTAAATTAGCCATTAGGGGAGCTTGCTATAGACCAAGAAGAAACACTCAATCCTACACATTCCCCCACGAAATTTCTGCTACTTTTCCTTCCAGCTCTCAAGCTGCCAAGAGTCCAGAAGGGAACCAAATGCCATTTGTACTAGTTGCTCTTATAGTTTCCATGTAACTTTGTGAGACTCATCATCTCTGAACATGAAAATACAATGCCAAGAGTTTCAGAGCCAATGATTTCTGTTTCAAACATAAGTTCCATTTTGATGATAACAGGCAAAAGCTTAGGGTGAAAAAATACTTTTGTTTGTCATAATAAAACTTAAAAATAAAACTATAATTAAATCAAGTAAAAATCATTTCTTTATATTTTTTAAATTGAGGTACAGTTGATTTACAATGTTTCAGGTATACAGCAAAGTGATTCAACCGTATGCACATATATGTGCATCTATATATTCTTTTCCAGATTCTTTTCCATTTTAGCTTATTATAAGATATTGAATATAATCCCCTGTGCTATACAGTCGGTCCTTATTGTTTTACATACAGTAATGTGTATACCAGTATGTATACTGTATACAGTGTGTATACTATATACTATATATGTATAGTAGACCCATTTCATATATAGTAGTGTGTATCTATTTATCCCTCTCCCCACCCCTCTTTCCCTTTGGATAACCATAGTTTGTTTTCTATGTCTCTGAGTCTCTTCTGCTTTGTAAATAAGTTAATTTGTATCATTCTTTTAGATTCCACATATTAGTGATATCACATGGTATGTTTCTTTCTCTGTCTGATTTATTTCACTTAGTAAGATAATCTCTAGGTCTGTCCATCTTGCTATAAATGGCATTATTTCATTCTTTTTTACGGCTGTGCAATATTTATTGTACATATATACCACATCTTCTTTGTCCATTCATCTGTCAATGGACATTTATGTGGCTTCCTTGTCTTGGCTACCATAAATACTGCTTCTAAGAACATTGGGGTGCATATATCTTTCCTATTAATGTTTTTGTCTTTTCTGGATACATGCCCGGGAATGGGATTGCTGGATCCCACTGGTAACTCTATTTTACTTTTTCAGGGACCCTCCATATTGTTCTCCCTAGCAAACCAAGTAAACTTTTAACATTAGAAATAAAACACAGACTTGAGAATCATAAACACACTACACCAGAATTTCACAAAAATCTCTAAAGTGTTAACAGGGAGGACATAAAAGTAATTGTTTACTTACTATTTTATGTTTTCCTAATTTGACTTTGGCATAACAGAGATATTTTATAATGTCATTTTACATCAAATAGAAATATAAATCCAAGTGCTCAGACTATAATTAAGCAGCTTTGATGAACTTTGAGTTCATTAAAGAAGTTTGTTCTTTCATTACATAGCTACAATTGCACACCAAAGAGGAAAATTTCTTCTAGTTGTAACCTATCAGAATATTTAAATTCTTCAGCCTCTGCTATTCAACACACCAGATTTTCACTAAACGCACGTTTATGCCTTCCATTTGGGATCCTTTTTGAGGATCTGTAACAGGACCTTATTCCTTAATTTTCCAGAACCAGGCCTTGTATTCAGAAATACTGTAGTCATTGGGGATGGAGGAAAGGTAGAAAGAAAAGGAACATATTAGAAAAGCAGGAAGTGTTTCAGTCTACTTCAGCATCAAAAGGGAAAGGATGAAAATTAATACCAATCAGTGTTTTCCTGGAGGGAATCAGATGATTCCATAGGATTTTAAGAGCACTCCCAAAGGTCTAATTGAACAGGAAAACTCACACTTGCTGCCAAAAAGTCAGCAAAATGGTTGTTAAACCCACAACCAGCTCGCAAATGCCAGCAACAATAATTGTTTTACAGTAATCATTTGACAGTACGCATGCAACTCTGGGGGGAAAAAAGAACCTCCCAGATCAAATCTCTTTTTCCATTTGAGTTCCATATAAGTTTTGCTTTGAGTTACAAAGGAATGGGGTTGTATTTGTTCGTTTTTCATTCCCTTCTCTTGGGTTTAGTCCCAGTGAAAGAGCTGTGGGGTGGAGGTGGGGGCTGATTCCAGAAGCTTAAGGAACCTCAGTTTAAGGGCCAACAGAAAGCCCTTTGCTGGTCGAGCTTGTGGTGCCGGGCTCCTAGAAAATCCTTGGTGCTGGCAGGAAAGAAACAAAGGGAGGACCCGCATAGAAAGGCCTCACCTCTGTCCTGCTTCAAATGTCCACTGTGGACGCCAGCCAGGTGGAGCAAGAGATAAGAACAGGAGAAATACGATGCTGGCCTCATCTGCGAGGACCCAGGCAACATGGTCAGGAGGCCGGGTTTGCCGTCTGCATCACTTCTGCTTCCAAGGCCACCTCCTCCCGCTGTGTGCTCATGTCCTGTGGTTAAAATAAACTCATCTCTACTAAGGTGCTGGCCCAGGATGGTCTTATTCTTAGAGAATCCATATCTTGAAGGGAAATTCTTTGAGATCCTAATTGATTTGATCACCCCAGTCCTGAAGCAGTCTATAAGCCACCCTGTCACCTTGAGCAAGCCAGCTTCTCTGGGCTTATGTATTGAAGATTTATGTCTAAAGGAACTTTGGGAATCCTTCTAGCTTCTAAATTCTCTTTTCTCGGACTTCCCTGTGGCCCAGTGGTGAAAATTCCACCTTCCCATGCGGGGAACCCAGCTTTGATCCCTGGTCTGGGAACTAAGATCCCACTTGCCGTGGGGCAACTAAACCCATGCACCACAACAGAGATGCTTCCATGCCACAGTGAAGAGCCAACACAGAAGAAGAGGTGAGAGGGACCCCTGGACCGACCAATGCCCACGTGCCCCTGCATGCCCGGGCGCAGCGTCTACGTCCGGCCCCCATCACCGCCATGCCCAAGAGAAAGGTTGAAAGTAATGCTACAGGAGATTAAAGCCGAGGTGAAAGACGAACCACAGAGAAGATCTGCAAGGTTATCTGCTAAACCTGTTCCTCCAAAGCCAGAACCCAAGCCTGCAAAGGCCCCTGCAAAGAAGGGAGAGGAGGGACCCAAAGGGAAAAAGAGGAAAGCTGATGCTCGCAGGGATGAGAATAACCCTGCAGAAGAGGAGCTGATAAACAGACCAGGCACAGAAAGCTGAAGGTGCTGGAGATGCCAAGTGGAGTGTGTGCATTTTTGTTAACTGTGTACTTCCGGTGACTGCACAGCTGGAAATACTATTTTTTATGAAGTTTTATAAAAATGCAGAATTTTTTAAGCTATGTTGTTAGCACAAAGAATACTTCATTGTTGTTTTGGGGGTTGGTGGGAGGGTGAGGATACATGTCACTAACGGAGCATCTCCAAAGCTGGGTTGACATGGAGGGAGAAACATCTTTCCCATCTAGCTTTTAGAGACTTCTTGATTCCCAGGAAGGAGGGATTCCCTGATGTTGACACACATTAGCCACCTCGGCACAAACGCCTTGTGATATGGAAAAGCTAAAGTTAGCTTTTATGTCCTCTTCTCCCTCTCTACTTCAGCATAGACTTGACTCCCCTAACCCCAGAGACCTGTCAGAACCTGACCCCCCACCCCCAAAATTGGTTGCCAGTATGTCAGGCAATTTGGACTTTCCAGTGTCAGCACTGAGATGGCATTCCTCGAAAGAGCAGAGGTTCCTTTTTTTAGACTGTGGCTCCTCAGATTGATACCTCCCCCATTTGCATTCCCGTTTCCTGAAAGGCAGGGGCAGCTTGTGAAAAGCTGTTAAACAACATGCAAAATGTAAACCATCAGCCCTCACTCTAAACTTTTCCTATTCAGAGCACCGCACAAAGACTTCACTGGGTTTTATAGTGGCTTTCTGATTTTGGTGGTCCATTGAAAAAGGGAGTTTGAAAGTTGTATACTGTTAATGATTGCCCATGTCCTGCCTGAAATACCATGATTGTTTAGGAAAAGTATCTTTAATAGAGCTAGATACAGTTTGGCTTGGGGAAAAAAAGGCCCAGTACAGACAAATTTTTTTTTTTAATTTTGTTTAAATCATCAAAATTCTCTTTCCTAATACTGCAATATCAATTAGCTGGGCAGATGAGAGGGAGGGCAGTTCGGCATGAGGAACCTGACACCCTGTTTCCTGGCTTCTATAAATCTGGACAACTCATCGTGATTGTGTAAGCTGACTTGCTGACACTGAGTTTCAAAATAAGATACGGAGTAGTGATAAGAGGAGAAACGGAGGAGATTCAGTACTCTGTACATTGTTTATAGATTTTAACTCGGAGTGGACATAGAAAAGTGAAAGACGAGAGAGAAAAAGTTGGCTTAAAACTCAACATTCAGAAAACTAAGATCATGGCATCTGGTCACATCACTTCATGGCAAATAGATGGGGAAAAGTGGAAACAATGAGAGACTATCTTTGGGGCTCCAAAATCACTGCAGATGGTGACTGCAGTCATGAAACTAAAAGAGGCTTGCTCCTTGGAAGAAAAGCTATGACCAGCCTAGACAGCATATTAAAAAGCAGAGACATTATTTTGCCAACAAAGGTCTGTCTAGTCAAGGCTATGGTTTTTCCAGTAGTCATGCATGGATGTGAGAGTTGGACTATAAAAGCTGAGCGCCAAAGAATTGATGCTTTTCTGTGGTGTTGGAGAAGACTCTTGAGAGTCCCTTGGATTGCTAGGAGATCCAACCAGTCCATCCTAAAGGAAATCAGTCCTGAATATTCATTGGAAGGACAGATGCTGAAGCTGAAACTCCAATATTTTAGCAACCTGATGCGAAGAACTGACTTGCTAGAAAAGACCCTGATGCTGGGAAATATTGAAGGCAGGAGAAGGGGATGACAGAGGAGGAGATGGTTGGATGGCATCACTGACTCAATGGACATGAGTTTGAGTAAGCTCCGGGAATTGGTGATGGACAGGGAAGCCTGGGGTGCTGCAGTCCATGGGGTCACAGAGTCAGATATAACTGAGCAATTGAACTGACTGACTGGAGATATGCCATTTGTCAGGATGAAGTTTGTGAGAAGCTATCAAGAACGTAATGATACAAATCATGCTTTTCTTGTTAAACCTAGGGTCTTACTTGTGCCAGTATTAAAATAAAATAAATATTAAATGCACAGAAAAGTACTTACTACTATCAGATGCCCACTCTGGCCTCAACTTGAGGGTCTGGCTCCCCATGAAATAAATGTCACCTGGTGTGAAGGGAGGTACCCCAATTTCATTTAGGACCCAAACTACTGACTTACTTCTTGCCCATTCACCCTATCTTCTTCCCAGCCCAGGAGGTCCCACAGGCAAACACTGTTTGAATTATGATTTCAATGGGTTGTTGCTTTTTTTTTTACAATTCCTATTCTATTTAATTCTGTGGCTCTTGTTTCTTTTTCTTTCTCCCTCTCAGATGAAAACATATCCACACAATAACCTCTAATTAAATTACTGTTTTATAAAATGTAAAAATCCAAAAATCAGTGGTTTGGTTTTTTTCAGAAAAAAAGTGATGTACTGGAAGTTTCTAGAACTAGCTCTGACCACATCCCTTCACCAAGTAATGATTCATGAAATCACTCCATCTCTCTGGGGTCAGAATCAAACCCTCTACAAAGTCTCTCCCAGCTCTGGGTCATCATGAATTTAACCATTGCAACACTGTATAACGTTATTTAAAAACAAACCTAAGTACTACATCTGAGGATTGCTTCATCTCATTCAAAGGAACCCTGGATCCAACTATGGCTTTATTCAGCACTTGTTGTTTTTTTTTTTTTCTCCCCTCAAGGAACCATCTGACCTGAGTGAGAAGTCAGGGATTTTTGGGGGGGAGGCGGGGAGCTATGCCAAGTCTTGGTTACTCTGCCCGGGTTTTCTCTAGCTGCGGTGCATGGGATTTTCGTTGTGATGGCTTCTCTTGCTGTGGAGCACGGGCTCTAGGCATGCATGCTTCAGTAGTTGTGGCTCATGGGCTCTAGAGCTCAAGCTCAGCAGTTGTGGCACACGGGCTTGGGGCTCCGTGGCATGTGGGATCTCAGTTCCCTGACCAGGATTCCAACTGGTGTCCCCTGCATTGCAAGGCAGATTCTTAACTACTGGACCACCCGGGGAGCCCCCCACCCTTAATATTGTTCTTCATTTTGCTCTCAGAGCTTCCCAGGTGACGAAAGTGGTAAGGAACCCGCCTGCCAATGCAGGAGAGGTCAGAGGTGCAGTTTCGATTCCTGGATCGGGAAGACCCCCTGCAAGAGGGCACGGCCACGCACTCCAGAATTCTTGTCTGAAAAATCCCAGGACAGAGGAGCCTGGGGGGCTACAGTCCATAGGGTTGCAAAGAGTTGGACACAACTGAAGTGACTTAGCATGCATGCATATGTAAACTAGTATGTTTTTCTGAAAGCAACTAGCTTCCATCCTTCTCTACAATTAGAAATGTCTCAGATTTTCAAGACAGTAAATTCCCACCAATACAGGGGGAGAAAAACTGCTTCTTTTGTTCCCCTTCTCCTCAGCACCTATCAGTAGCTTCTTCTATCTGGGGCAAGATCTAGGAGTAGGGATGAAATCTTCACATAAATGATAAGGTCTGAAATTTGATCATCTTTTATTTGTTTTCCTCCTTCTGATGGCACTTGTTTCTGCCATTATTTGTTGTAAAAGTGAGAAGAATTCAAAGAATGGTGCTATTTTCAGTTACTAATTAATCCACTAAGAAACTTAAGAGCATTCTTCCCTTCTGAGAAAAGGAGGCCTTATACAGCTGACAAGGGTCTTTTATCTTTAAAGGTCCAAAGGCTAAATCATTGTCCATCTCCAATAGAGCTGCTGTACTTTTAAAGACTCACTAAAGGCTTCCCATGGAACACTGCCCAAAGGGGAAGTCCAGTCACAGAGAAAAGTTAAGCTTGATGAATTCCAAATTTATCATTTCAAGTCATTAAGAGATAAGCCCTGGAACTGTCGCTACACATGGGCCACAAAGGGGTGCCTCTCATCAGTTCCAATCAAATATACAAATATTATAGCCACATAGCCAGAGAATCACCCACGTTTCTCTATGTGTTATTTACATCCTCTGAGCAACCGTACACAATCTCTCACCAGGTTTCTAAGCTAAAGTGTAGCTGACCACAATTTTAAATTTTCATCTCATGGTATAGCATTTATGGTTAGACAAGTTTATGTGGGTTCCATGTAGGAGTTATGTTTCCATAGACTTTATTTTTTTAATTAATTTATTTTGGGCTGTACTGGGTCTTTGCAGCCTTTCTCTAGTTGTGGCAATCAGGGGCTACTCTCTTGTTGTAGAGCACAACCTCTTGACATTCGGGTTTCAGTAGTTGGGGCGCACAGGTTTAGTTCCTCTGAGGCATGGCATATGTGATCTTCCCAGACCAGGGATTGAACCTGTGTCCCCTGCACTGACAGGCGGATTCTTACCCACCTGTTTAATACAAATATGGAGTAATATAAACAACCTTAAATTCATCAACTAATTCCAGAAATGAAAAAAAAAAGTCTCGAGTATTTTCATCTGTGGAACCCTAGACAGTGTTGACAGCATAGTAACAAAACAGCCAAAACAGTAAGAAAAAGGTAAAGTTCAGAAAACCTAAATTTTCAATGATTTTTTTTTGTCTAAAAATGATAGTAATAAACAATTTTTAAAAACCAACAGCTGCAAAATAAGGCATAACAAGGCATTATATACTGACAATGTATATTTTAAATGGCATAATTCATTGTGGAATAGCTCTGTAACATTTAATTTGCTTAATTTGCTTTTCAATGTACCTAAGTAATTATGGTGGTTTTTATTTTATTTTTTTTTTTTATTTTTTTTTTTTTTTAATTTTTTTTTTTGGTTGTCTATTTTATTTTATTTTATTTTATTTTATTTTCTCCGCTTTTGTTTTTGTTTTTTTTTATTTTTAGTTTTTTATTTTTTACATTTTTGGTGGTTTTTAAAAAATGTACAAATTCTTAATATTACCCCTTTAGATGGTAGACCCTAATTCCCCCTCCTTGAGTGAGTGACTCTCTTCTAACAGAATAAGGCAGAGGTGACGATGTGTTATTTTAAGACCATGGCACTTTAAGGACATGTGGCTTCTGCTTCTTCCTCTTGGATCAGCCTCACTGGGGGAAGTCAGCCTCCGTTTTGCAATGACTCCCAAGCCCTGCAGAGGGTCCACGCGGTCAGGAATTGAGGCGGCCTGCAGTCAAAGATCAGCACCAATTTGCGAGCCCTGGGAGCTTCCTTGGAAGGAGTTCTTCATGTCCAATTCACCTTCAGATAACTCCAGCCTTGGTCAACATCTTTATCATGACCTCATGAGAGACCCTGGGCTGAACCATTACCTAAGCTAGTCCTGGATCCTGACTCATGGAAAGTGGGTAAGATAACCTCTAAATTAAGCAGCTAAATTTAGGGTTAAGCTCTGTAGCAATAGATAACTAATACAGAATATTTGAACCATTTCTACATAGACTTCTTTCACATATACGGTATGTTACTATCTCAAACATTATTAATTTGCCCATTGTCAAACCCCTCTCAACAGAATATAAGCTGCATGAAAGCAGAAATTTTCTATTTTGTGCTGTGCATTTACAGTGAAAAACAGTGCATGGCACAGAGTGGGTCCTCAATAGACATTTCTTGAGTGCACAGTTCATTTGATGAATTTGTCATAATCTCTATCCGATGAAGAGTGCAGGATTAAAAAAAAAAAAATGTTTTCCACTGCTGTTTCATCATTAGTAAACTTAACTGTGGGCTTCCCAATTTAGTTTGGGAAGGTGATGCAGTGGTAAAGAATCCGCTTGCCAATGAAGCAGACGCAGGAGACGTGGGTTCGATCCCTGGGTCAGGAAGATCCCCTGGAGGAGGGCATGGCAACCCACTCCAGCGTTCTTGTCTGGAAAATTACATGGACAGAAGAGCCTTGCGAGGTACAGCCCATGGGGTCTCAAAGAGTCAGACACGACTGAGAGACAGAACACACACACAAACACACTAAATAAATATCAGCAAAGGTGCTAAATGGTAATAATATTTATACTAAATATGGAATAATCTTTCTAATGTTCAGATAATTTTTATTTTATAGGCATAATATCTGTGAAGTCTATCTGTTGACAAAAGAACAGGCTCAACTGGAGATAAATTCTATAATCTTTCTACATAATGTTAACCAACAAATAAGTATGAGAAGAGAGTTTAATAAAGAAATAAACGAAAACCAAAATAGTAACACACATGCACACCACACCCTAGAATCCAGTGTGGGAGAATGGGCTAAAAGTTCTCCAAGTCATGTGATTAACTCTATTGATAACTTGAAAAGGCTGAGAGGCTGTAACATGAGTACAATGTGGTAAGTCTTCTCAGAACCAAAATAAATAGTACAGTGTTCATTTTCAACAATTACAAAGCAGCTGCTTTCCTGAGTTTACTACAGACTCAGATAGGTCCATTGGTTTTCTCCATTTCAACAGCTTTCCTATTTGCATCTAAAGACCCATCTAGTCAATCTAATTATTTTCCACTTGTGTCCAGCTAAATCTTTCTCTATTAAATTAACTCTTTATTAATGTTGTATAATTTCTCTGTGCTCTTCCATGGCACTCATTGTGCCATGTTACTTTTTTTTATACTCGGTAGACATAAAAGAGATGCTTAGTAAATGACTATGCTATATTTTTACCCTTCAGGTCTAAGACAGCTTTAAAAAGTCTGTGCTTTATCTTGTCATTAATTCATGAAGGAGGTGAGTATCTACCACCAGCCCCTACTGCTCCAAGTAATTTATTAAATGAAATAAGATTTTTTTTAATTAAATAATCTTTTCTAAGAGGAAATAAAACCCATTCCCTGAAATGTTACTGTAATAGACAGGATTATCACACTAGTCTTCTGTTAGGCAACTGGAGAAATTGCATATTGATTAATTCAATTCCTGACTGAATTATGTAACAGAAATGGAAATTATGGAAGCTTGGCAATATCAAAAATACATAAACGCCATTCCAGTATTCTTACCTGGTAAATCCCATGGACAGAGGAGCCTGGTGGGCTACAGTCCATAGGGTTGCAAAGAGTCAGACATGACTAAAGCGACTTAGCAAGCAGCAAAATGCAAACATAAGTATCTAGAAATCCTCTTTAAGACAAATAAGTAACACATAGTCATTGGTTTTTAGGTAATCTGGTATTGGCAAAAAGACATGGATTAGCAGTCTGAGGACTGGTATGTCCAAGTACACGAGTGACTGGGCTCTGTCACTAATTAGCTGTGGAACCTCTCTGCCTTTATTGACAAATAGGAATCTGTCATAAGAGAACCACCCTGATGATTAAATGCTAAAGGTGCTTCATAAACCATAAAGCACTGCACAAACATCAGTCTCTTGCTCCAGAGCCTGCCATGAGACCTGACACAGAGCTGGAATTCAAAATTCACAGAGCTAAATGAGTAACTGATGAGCTGTGTGATCTCAGACTACAAAAATCTCTTCTCCTCTGCTTCCTCCTCCTTCTCCTTTGATATCACTGTCACCCTTGTTCACTGGACTACAGTCATACTGTCCTTTTTCCTGTCTTCCTAAACAGCAACCTGACTGCTGCCTCAGGGCCTTTGCACCTGCTGTTTCCTCTGCCTGGATCACTCTTCCCCAGCTCTTTGCATGGCCATCCCATTCTCATCAGTCAGGTCTTAAGCGAAATGTCGTTTCTTCAGAAGCTTTCTCTTACCACCCTGACTCATATTCCTCTTCTGTCATTCACCCAATATATATTCCTGGTTTATTTTCTCTACCTGTTGACTTATTACACTCTCCTTCATAGAATAAAAGACACTCTATTAGAGAGAAAAAAAATACATAAACATTTCAGGAGAAAACTTTAATGCCAGGTCTTGTATGAGTTGTTTGAGCTAAAACCAAATTGTCTTACATATCTTGAAATAAACAATCTTAGAAAATAAAGAGAACAGAGAAAAATGGTAGCACACAAGTCGATTAGTTACATAAAAAGTAACTAAATAATGAGATTTCTCCTTTAATAGAAAAATAACAATTGATTCTCTATTAATTATTGGTGCCAGAGGAAATAACTAAAATCATTTTATGATCTTGTGTTGGGAAGAAGAGGGGGTGAGCTGAGGGGTGTGTAGGTAACCAGAGTGGTTGCTGGACGGGTCTGGTCAGGAGACAACCACATCTCTCTGTTGGTCAGTTAGTTTGGAAATGCAGACACCAATAAACATCATGAGCCAGGTGGAAACAGCTCTCAAATAATCATAATATTAGGGGGAAGGAAAATAATGGTAAAGACAGAATAAGATGATAAAATGCAACATCACAAGTAATCTGATGTATGAACACTACTATCTATACATAGCTCGTGGACAGAGGAACCTGGTGGGTTAGTGTCCATGGGGTCACAAAAAGCTGGACACAACTGAACAGGCACACACACACATACACACACACACACATACACACAGCCATAAAATAGATAACTAACAAGGACCCATTGCATAGCACAGGGAATTCTACTCAATACTCTGTAATGACCTATATGGAAAAAGACTCTTAAAAAAAGTGGATGTATGTATATGTATAGCTGATTCACTTTTCTATACAGAAGAAACTAACACATTGTAAACCAACTATACTCCAATAATATTTTTTTTAAGTAACCTGAACTTGGCCTCCTCGCTTTCCTCCCCCACCCCATGAGTGCTGTCTTTCTCCCTCATCATCCACATTCCCAGATGGTACCGCTCAGCCTCCTGTGTGCCAGGCCCTGTGTTGGCTTGAGCACCCAGCAGTCAACCAAACAAACAAAAATCTCTGTATTCTTGGGGCTTGCTCTTTAATGTGGAGGAAACAAACTAGATAAAATACCTAGATGTCCATCAGCAGATGAATGGATAAGAAAGCTGTGGTACATATACACAATGGAGTATTACTCAGCCGTTAAAAAGAATTCATTTGAATCAGTTCTGATGAGATGGATGAAACTGGAGCCGATTATACAGAGTGAAGTAAGCCAGAAAGAAAAACACCAATACAGTATACTAACACATATATATGGAATTTAGGAAGATGGCAATGACGACCCTGTATGCAAGACAGGGAAAGAGACACAGATGTGTATAACGGACTTTTGGACTCAGAGGGAGAGGGAGAGGGTGGGATGATTTGGGAGAATGACATTCTAACATGTATACTATCATGTGAATTGAATCGCCAGTCTATGTCTGACGCAGGATGCAGCATGCTTGAGGCTGGTGCATGGGGATGACCCAGAAAGATGTTATGGGGAGGGAGGTGGGAGGGGGGTTCATGTTTGGGAATGCATGTAAGAATTAAAGATTTTAAAATTTAAAAAATAAAAAACTAAAATTAAAAATAAAAATAAAAATGGATAAGCAACAAGAGCCTATTGCATAGCACATGGAACCCTGCTCAATGTTATGTGGCAGCTTGGATGGGAGAGGAGTTTTGGGGAGAATGGATACATGTATATGTATGGCTGAGTCCCTTTGCTGTTCACCTGAAAGTATCCCAACATTGCTAACTGGATATACCCAATGCAAAATAAAAAGTTTTTTTAAAAGAAAAAAAAATACATAGGAAAAAAATATGTCTATATAGGATAATTCAATGTTATTTTTTCACATTAAACAAATACCTTTCAATGAAATTTTTAAATGGGGTGCAGGGGAAATCTGTGATATTGACCTACATAGTTACCCTTGCCACAGAATTGTCCTTCCCAGAGAACTAAGAACTTCAGTATCTGTGTCCCAGCTATCCTCGTCATGGGTTGAGGGCTGCTCCCTGGGGAGTGTTAGTTCCCTGGCACAGAGCAGGCTCCTTTAGCCAAAAAGAACCTGCCGGGTGAGGGAGGTAGATGCTGGCGGGAGCTCATAGACCCAGCTTGTGCTGGAATGGCAAAGGCCGGAGGAAAAGGTGGGGCAGAGTTTGGTACAGTTTATAATTACATATTGGAGAAGGAAATGGCAACCCACTCCAGTACTCTTGCCTGGAAAATCCCATGGACAGAGAAGCCTAGTAGGCTACAGTTTGTGGGGGTCACAAAGAGTCGGACATGACTGAGTGACTTCACTTTATAATTACATATGCTACATTACAGAGTGCATTGCTCACGGGCACATTACCCACTGGGTCCCTGTGGTCTTCCTCCATATAGGTCCGGGTCCTTCCTCCGCTAAAAGGACCTGGCCACATGGAACCTATAGACCCTTCTGGGCCATGCTCCATGGAATCCCAGGATTTCTGTCTGGTAAGGGTAAATCATGTCCTTCAAACAAAAAGCAAGATGGAAGTCCTAATCCCCAGTACCACAGAATGTGCCCTCATTCGGAGACTGAGTCTCTACAAAGATGAGTTAAAATGATGTTATTAGATATTTGCATGTTTGTTTTATTTGTTTGGCTGTGCTGTGTGGCATGCAGGATCTTAGTTCCCTTACCAGGGACTGAGCCCATGCCCTTGCAATGGAAGCACCAAGTCTTAGCTACCAGGGAAATACCAAAATGACATCCTTAGACTGGACTCTACGCTAATACGACTGGTGCTCTTATTAAAAAAAAAAAAAAAAAAACAGGAAATTTGAGTACAGAAGCAAACCCAAGTAGAGCAGAGATGATGCAAAGACACCCAGGGACAAGACAGCCATCTACAAGCCAGGAGGAGGGGCCTCCCAACCCTCAGAAGGAACCAATTTTGCCAACATCTTGACTCAGACTCCCAGCCTCCAGAACTACGAGGCAATAAGTTTGCATTGTTTAAGCCACCCAGTACCCAACGTACCCAAATGGTACTTTGTTATACAGCCTTTTAGTTTAGGAAAATGTGTGAAAGTCGCTCAGTTGTGTCCAACTCTTTGCAACCCCATGGGCTATATATTCCATGGAATTCTCCAGGCCAGAATACTGGAGTGGGTAGCCTTTCCCTTCTCCAGGGGATCTTCCCAACCCAGAGATTAAACCCAGGTCTCCCACATTGCAGGCGGATTCTTTACCAGCTGAGCCACAAGGGAAGCCCTTAGGAAAATAATACCGCCCCAATAGACCCAAGTCTGTGGCCAGTGCCTGTGCAAAGCTCTTCCTCAAGTCCATCTTCCCAAGTGTGGAGAGGTTGCCAGCACGCTCCATCAAGTTCTAAGGTGGGCTATGTGCAGGGGGTGGAGATAAAGTTTGGGTATCCACACGCTCACAGCATTAGCCTGTAGATGACAGTGAAACAAAGCCAACCCTCAGAGATTCCCCGAGCAATTAGATTTCAGCTCTTTCTCTTTTTTTTCAAGGGATCTAATCACAAAACTAGATTCAAATAACAATTCTGTTCTCAATATTAATTATTATATATAATTTAAGAGCAATGGACAAGGGCAGAAACCATAATAGAAGCACTTAGGCTAAATAGGATCTGTTCTGGGTTGAAACATGTCTGCCTAAAAGATACATTGAAGTCCTAACCCCTGGCACCTTGAATGTGACTTTACTTGGGAACTGGGTCTTTGCAGACGTCATCAAGTTAAGATGAGGTCATTAGGGCTCTAATTCAATATGACTGTTGTCCTTTTAAGGTAAGAAGACACAGAGAGATGGAGACATACACCAGGAAGAAGATCATGTAACAATGGAGCTAGAGGTTGGAGTGGCACAGACAGAAGCCAAGGGACTCAAGGGCTGCTGGCAAACGTCAGAAGCTAGAAGCAAGGAAGGATTCTCCCCTGCAGGTTTCAGAGAGAGCATGGCCCTGCCAGCACGTTGATTTCAGACCTCTAGCTTAAGAGTAAAGTAAGGCAATAACTTTCTATTTTAAGCCACTCAACGGTTGTGGTGCTTTAGTCATTAAGTCATATCTGACTTTTTGCAACCCTATGGACTGTAGCCTGGCAGGCTCCTCTGTCCATGGCATTTCCCAGGCAGGAATGCTGGAGGGGGTTGCCATTTCCTTCTCCAGGGGATCTTCCCAACCCAGGAATTGAACCCAGTCTCCTACATTGCAGGCAGATTCTTTACCCACTGAGCTAGTACTTCGTACTTTTGTTTCAGCAGTCCTGTGAACTAACAGAAGAATCTTTCGTGGGTCATCATTTTACCTAATAGGAAACGGCCAGCCAGAGAAATGAAAAGATTTGCCAGAGCTCCCACAGCACAAGTAAGACTAGAACCCAGAATTTCTGACTCTTTTTCTAGTCTTGCATGAACTTCCTGCCTCCAATTCAAGCATAAGAATTCATTCATTTACTCACTTCACAAATATTTATTAAGCACCTACCAAGTGACAGCCATTAATATAGACAAGGACATGCACTGGTCCAGAAAAAAATTCTTTTCCCATGCCATGTTTAGAAGCCCTCTGGAAAATAGATGATGATTAATACGGATAATCAGTTCACTTCAGTTCAGTTGCTCAGTCATGTTCGACTCTTTGAGACCCCATGAATCGCAGCACGCCAGGCCTCCCTGTCCATCACCAGCTCCCAGAGTTCACTCAGACTCACATCCATTGAGTCAGTGATGCCATCCGGCCATCTCATCCTCTGTCGTCCCCTTCTCCTCCTGCCCCCAATCCCTCCCAGCATCAGAGTCTTTTCCAATGAGTCAACTCTTCGCATGCGGTGCCCAAAGTACTGGAGCTTCAGCTTTAGCATCATTCCTTCCAAAGAAATCCCAGGGCTGATCTCCTTCAGAATGGACTAGTTGGATCTCCTTGCAGTCCAAGGGACTCTCAAGAGTCTTCTCCAACACCACAGTTCAAAAGCATCAATTCTTTGGTGCTCAGCCTTCTTCACAGTCCAACTCTCACATCCATACATGACCACTGGAAAAACCTAGCCTTGACTAGACAGAACTTTGTTGGCAAAGTAATGTCTCTGCTTTTCAATATGCTGTCTAGGTTGGTCATAACTTTTCTTCCAAGGAGTAAACATCTTTCAATTTCATGGCTGCAATCACCATCTGCAGTGATTTTGGAGCCCCAAAAAATAAAAGTCTGACACTGTTTCCACTGTTTCCCCATCTATTTCCCATGAAGTGATGGGATCACATGCCATGATCTTCATTTTCTGAATGTTGAACTTTAAGCCAACTTTTTCACTCTCCTCTTTCACTTTCATCAAGAGGCTTTTTAGCTCCTCTTCACTTTCTGCCATAAGGGTGGTGTCATCTGCATATCTGAGGTTATTGATATTTCTCCCGGCAATCTTGATTCCAGCTTGTGCTTCTTCCAGTCCAGCGTTTGTCATGATGTACTCTGCATATAAGTTAAAGAAGCAGGGTGACAATATACAGCCTTGACGTACTCCTTTTCCTATTTGGAACCAGTCTGTTGTTCCATGTCCAGTTCTAACTGTTCAGGTTTCTCAAGAGCCAGGTCAGGTGGTCTAATATTCCCATCTCTTTCAGAATTTTCCACAGTTTCTTGTGATCCACACAGTCAAAGGCTCTGGCATAGTCAATAAAGCAGAAATAGATGTTGTTCTGGAACTCTCTTGCTTTTTTGATGATCCAGCGGATGTTGGCAATTTGATCTTTGGTTCCTCTGCCTTTTCTAAAACCAGCTTGAACATCTGGAAGTTCACAGTTCACATATTGCTGAAGCCTGGCTTGCAGAATTTTAAGCATTATTTTACTAGCATGTGAGATGAGTGCAATTGTGCAGTAGTTTGAGCATTCTTTGGCATTGCCTTTCTTTGGGATTGGAATGAAGACTGACCTTTTCCAGTCCTGCAGCCACTGCTGAGTTTTCCAAATTTGCTGGCATATTGAGTGCAGCACTTTCTTTCTTTTTTTTTTTTTTTTAACGTCCTAAATTGTTTATTAGGTAAGAACTTTACGAACCACCTACATTAGCAGTAGCGGCAGAGCTGGAGATTATTGCACCTTCTCCACGCTGCACGACGAGAGCCACCCACAGTGCGGTGGCACTTGTGGCCCTTGCCCAGGCCACGGCTCTTTGTGCCCGCAGATGCCAGCCTCCGCCTCTCCCTGCGTTTGTGGACTGGTTTGGTGATCCATTGGGTGTCAGGGTTTCTTCGGATAGTTTTATGGGATGGATCAATGAGGATAACCTCAAAGAATTTGTACACAGAATCTTCACCAACCCAGTAGGAATTCAGGACCCTCAGGGCCCCACAGTGGCGGCCAGCGCGCTCCTCTGCAACTGACTGCAGGCTTCGAGCAAACTTGAGCTGATTGACACCATGGTGGACAGGCTTGCAGTAGGTGGCACCCTTAGGAACTGGGCGTTTGCAGCCCCCGCGGCGCACACGGATCTGGCATATGACATAGCCTTGTTTGGCCTTGTAACCCAGTCTGCGCGCCTTGTCGGGCCGGGTGGGGCGCGGGGCGCGGTGCAGCGCCGAGAGCTGGCGGTACTGTCAGCAGCGCACCCGCAGCAGGAAGCGCATCACATCCGACTGCTTCTTCCTCCACAGCTCCTGGATGTATTTGTGGGCGCCCTTTTCAGCTCACCCTGATGGCTGCCGCCTGACGGAAAGGAATGAATCTTTTGAGTGCAGCACTTTCACAGCATCATCTTTCAGGATTTGAAATAGCTCAACTGGAATTCCATCATCTTCACTAGCTTTGTTCGTAGTGATGCTTTCTAAGGCCCACTTGACTTCACATTCCAGGAATGCAAAATTAGGAAGTCAAGAAATGCCTGGAGTAACAGGCAAATCTGGCCTTGGAATGCAGAATGAAGCAGGGCAAAGACTAATAGAGTTTTGCCAAGAAAATGCACTGCTCATAGCAAACACCCTCTGCCCACAACACAAGAGAAGACTCTACACATGGACATCACCAGATGGTCAACACCGAAATCAGATTGATTATATTCTTTGCAGCCAAAGATGGAGAAGCTCTATACAGTCAGCAAAACCAAGACCAGGAGCTGACTGTGGCTCAGACCATGAACTCCTTATTGCCAAATTCAGACTTAAATTGAAGAAAGTGGGGAAAACCACTGGACCATTCAGGTATGACCTAAATAAAATCCCTTATGATTATACAGTGGAAGTGAGAAATAGATTTAAGGGACTAGATTTAAGGGGCCTGATGAACTATGGACTGAGGTTTGTGACGTTGTACAGGAGACAGGGATCAAGACCATCCCCATGGAAAAGAAATGCAAAAAAGCAAAGTGGCTGTCTGAGGAGGCCTTACAAATAGCTGTGAAAAGAAGAGAGGTGAAAAGCAAAGGAGAAAAGGAAAGATATAAGCATCTGAATGCAGAGTTCCAAAGAATAGCAAGAAAGCCTTCCTCAATGATCAATGCAAAGAAATAGAGGAAAACAACAGAATGGGAAAGACTAGAGATCTCTTTAAGAAAATTAGAGATACCAAGGGAACATTTCATGCAAAGATGGGCTCAATAAAGGACAGAAATGGCATGGACCTAACAGAAGCAGGAGATATTAAGAAGAGGTTGCAAGAATACACAGAAGAACTGTACAAAAAGATCTTCAAGACCAAGATAATCACAATGGTGATATCACTCAATACGGATAATAATCATAATAAAAAAACAATTACAAGAAAATGTAGCAAATATATATACAAATTCAGTATTCTTGTAAGAGAAACAAAAATGAAAGAATGAAAACAAAAAATTAACAATAATAAAATATTTTCACAAAATGAAAAAATTGAAGAAGGATATTAAGTCCAATATTCTTGCACCCATTTTGCTGAAAATTAAGTTAGACTAAACTGTTATAAATTTACAATGACAAGACCAGCAGTCTTCAACAGGAGGTGATTTTCACCCCCAGAGGACATTTGGTAAAACCTGGAGATATTTGTGATCATCGTGGTTAAGGGGGTGCCGTGGCACCCGGCAGGTTGGACCAAGGGAGCTGCTGAACACCTGACAATGCACAGAACAGCCCCCGGCAACATTGAATTAGTTATCCACTCAAAATGTCAGTGGTGCTCAGGCTGAGAAACTGAACTACACTAAAATAAAGGCTATATTTCTCATTTCATACTTAATAAATCCTTCTGTCTTCCCAATAATTTCATAGCTATTATTTTATACATGTATCTGGACTGGGTGAACTCACAACAGTTGCTACCAAGATTCTGGCAAACTCTAATAAGCAGCACCCTTTATAGGGTGCTGTCTCAACCAAAGCCATCTCTGCTAGGGAACACCATGTATTTCACTTGTATCAGGAATCTGCTTCTCACATAAATCTGTGCATTATTCAGATAGGCACAGTCAGATTTGTTAGGCACCAAGAACTAGCAGATGAAGCTTAGATACTTGTGAAGTGACCATCAAGGAGCCAACCCAAAAACATGGGATGTGAAGAATGCAGAAAATAACCATATAGATATTAGGTTAAGTAAGAATGCATTAATGCAGTACAGGAATGAACATACACGGAGGGACTCCCCTGGTGGTCCAGTGGTTAAGAATCCACCTTGCAATGCAAGAAGGCAAGTTCGACCCCTGTTTAGGGAACTAAGATCCCACATGCTGCGGAGCAACTAAGCTTAGGCACTGCAACTACTGAGCCTGCTTGCCACAACTAGAGAGTTTGTGCATCACAACAAAGATTCCGCATGCTGCAACTAAGACCCAATGCAGCCGAATAAATATATAAATTAAAATATACATATGTATATGTACACCGAATCAAAATCAGAGGAGCGGGAGCTTACAAATTTAGCCTAGTTGAGCAGAATAATCAGGAAATTAAAAGTTTACTAAAAATAGATGGCTCCAAATCCCATACAGGAATGACAGGGCAGAAAGAAGCACAATCAAGCATAGCACAGGCAAAAGGCAAGTTCAGACTGCTTGCCTGAGAGCTGGAGATTCTGCCTCAGAGTTAAGCAACCCTGGACTGAAGAGCCAGGCCCAGCTTAAGTGTGACCAAGGACAGGAGTGAAACATAAGGTGTATGGTTATGCACGAACAATGTTAAGCATAAAGATAAGAAGATGTAGTCAAAATTGATAGAATAATCTAGAATTTTTTAAGCAATTTTTTATTTATTTATTTTTGTTTTTGTCTGTGCTGGGTCTTTGTTGCTGGGTAGGCTTTTCTCTAGTTGCAGTGAGTGGGGGCTACTTTCTAGTTGTGGTGTGAGGGCTTCTCTCATTGTGGAGCATGGGATCCAGGGCTCATGGGCTCAGTAGTTGCAGTTCAAGAGCTCCAGAGCACAAATTCAATAGGTGTGACACCCAGGCTTGGCCGCTCTGCAGCACACGGGATTTTCTTGGACCTGGATCGAACCCTAGCTTCCCACATTGACAGATAGATTCCTTACCACTGAGCCAGCAGGGAAGCCCAATCTAGACTTTTTAACAAGTCTTCAATGAGCTGATCATGATTGCAATTACATTATCATATTGTCTAATGAAACTTCAGAATCACCCAATAAAAGGAAAATTAAAGAATGCTTAGCAACTTTCCCAAAATAAGCCTTTGATTCATACAGTGATGATGATGATGATGATTAGCAATACGTAAAACATGTGCTTCGATGGGCCAAGAATAAGATATTATTTTTACTTTCTCATTTAATACTCACAGTAGTCTTATGATGTGGATACTATCAGTAACTTCAACTTGCAGGTTAAAAAACTTGGTAAGAAACAGGTAAGTAATTAGGTCTAAGTTGTGTGGGCTTCCTGGTAGCTCAGACAGTTAAGAATCTGCCTGTAATACAGGAGATCAAGGTTTGATCCCTGGGTTAGGAAGATCCCCTGGAGAAGGAGATGATGGCAACCCACTCCAGTATTCTTGCTTGGAAAATCCCATAGACAGAGGAGCCTGGTGAGCTACTGTCCATGGGGTCGCAAAGAGTCGGATGTGGCTGAGCAACTAACACTTTCACTTTCATACTCTGTGTGGGTAATAAATGGCAGACTAAGGTTCTAAACTGAAGGAGATCAAAACAGTCAATCCTAAAGGAAATCAGTCCTGAATATTCATTGCAAGGACTGATGCTGAAGCTGACACTCCAATATTTTGGCCACCTGTTGCAAAGAACTGACTCATTGGAAAAGACCATGATTCTGGGAAAGATTGAAGGCAGGAGGAGAAGGGGATGACAGAGGATAAGATGGTTGGGTGGCATCACTGACTCTATGAACATGAGTTTGGGCAAGCTCTGGGAGCTGGTGAAGGACAGGGAAGCCTGGCGTGCTGCAATCCATGGGGCTGCAAATAGTGGGACATGACTGAGTGACTGAACTGAACTGAACTGAAGGTTCTAAATTAAATCTTTCTGATTCTAAAGGTTTTGTTGTTTTTTCCTTTTGTTATTAGTTACATCTTTTAATTAAGAAACTATTACATGCAACTGGTTAAAAAATGGTGGGAACTTCCCTGGTGGGCCAGTGGTAAAAAGTCTCTGCTTCCACTGCAGGGGGCACAGATTCAATCCCTGGTCAGGGAACAAAGATCCGCCCCCGCCACCATGCTTCATGGCATGGACAAAAAAAAATTTAATAAAAAATAAATCATGAACCATAAATGGGAGGATTGTGTGTGTGTGTGTGTGTGTGCGTGCACGCACACACACGCACACACACACTCAGTCATGTTCAACTCTTTGAAACCTCATGGACTGTAGCCGGCCAGGCTGCTCTGCCCATGGAATTTCCCTAGCAAGAATATTGGAGCATGTCACCATTTCCTACTGCAGGGGATTTTCCTGATCTAGGGATTGAACTTGTGTCTCCGTGGATTCTTCACCACTGTGCCACCTGGGAAGTCCATAAATGGGAGGTAATCATTCTTTTCTACTCCAAGATTCTGTT
This sequence comes from Ovis canadensis, assembly GCF_042477335.2. Lineage (NCBI taxonomy): Eukaryota > Metazoa > Chordata > Mammalia > Artiodactyla > Bovidae > Ovis > Ovis canadensis. The sequence goes on from NC_091252.1 coordinate 90,511,577, forward strand.
CCCTAGTCATCACACCAAAAATAAGCACTATTCCTAGCTTTTTATATATTCTTCTAGAAAGTCTATAAAAGTATCTCTTCCTCACTCTTTATTTTTAACACAAAGGGAAGCACACAGTGCTCTGCACCTTATAAAGCAATTTTTCTTAACCATTGCATTATGTTGTTTACTGCCAAGCATTAGGATCTTCTGATAGCATGTAAATGATGAAATTCACCAAAAAAAAAAAAAAAGGAAATCTCAAATGCAGTCATGGAAAGGTACCCTACAAGCACACCTGTGGATAGCTAACATTTTGGAGGGGTTTTTTACGGAAACTGTACCTGTTAGAAATAGCCTCTTAGGTTCTTCTAAGCCTTATCATGGTGGTTGAGTGTAGCTGTTATCAGAGTGTGGTTTGGAGGCTATCATGGTCCCAAGACTCTCCTGGTGTTCCATAAAGTCAAACCATTTTCATAATAAAACAAAGTTATTTGGGCTTTTTGCAGTAGAATTTTCCAGAGGCTACATGATGTGTGATATTGCAACAAATCAAAGCAGAAGCAGAATCAGATATGAGAATTCAACTGTCTTCTTTCTTTAATTTATTTATTTTTAATTGAAGGATACTGCTTTACAGTATCAACTGCCTTCTATTAAAGCAGATAGTGAAGTCATTTGCCAGAATGTAAAACAATGCCATTCTCACAAATTATTTTGGTCTGGTATATTTTTTTATTAAAAAATAATGTTGCTTCACTTAACATTATCATCACTACTTTAAATGAATTATAAACAAATATATCACAATTTTCTCAGTTTTAATTTCCATTATGGGTAAACACTGGTGATCTTCCTGACTTCCCTGGTGGTCCAGTGGCTAAAATTCCTTGCTCGCAATGCAGGAAGTCTGGGTTCAATCACTGGTTGGGAAAATAGATTTCATATGCCACAACAAAGATTGAAGATTGTGTGCTGCAACTAAGACATAGCATAACCGAATAAATAAATAAGAATATTAATAAACTTATTTTTTAATTAGTAATTCAGTCACAGTCGTGTCCAACTCTTTGCGACCCCATGAATCGCAGTATGCCAGGCCTCCCTGTCCATCACCAACTCCCGGAGTTCACTCAAACTCACATCCATCAGGTTGGTGATGCCATCCAGCCATCTCATCCTCTATCGTCCCCTTCTCCTCCTGCCCCCAATCCCTCCCAGCATCAGAGTCTTTTCCAATGAGTCAACTCTTCTCATGAGGTGGTCAAAGTACTGGAGTTTCAGCTTTAGCATCATTCCTTCCAAAGAAATCCCAGGGCTAATCTCCTTCAGAATGGACTGTTTGGATCTCCTTGCAGTCCAAGGGACTCTCAAGAGTCTTTTCCAGCACCACAGTTCAAAAGTATCGATTCTTCGGTGTTCAGCGTTCTTCACAGTCCAACTCTCACATCCATAAACGACCACTGGAAAAACCATAGCCTTGACTAGACCGACCTTTGTTGGCAAAGTAATGTCTCTGCTTTTCAATATGCTATCTAGGTTGGTCATAACTTTTCTTCCAAGGAGTAAGCATCTTTTAATTTCATGGCTGCAATCACCATCTGCAGTGATTTTGAAGCCCCCCAATATAAAATCTGACACTATTTCCACTGTTTCCCCATCTATTTCCCATGAAGTGATGGGACCAGATGCCATGATCTTCGTTTTCTGAATGTTGAGCTTTAAGCCAACTACTCTCTTCTTTCACTTTCACCAAGAGGCTTTTAAGTTCCTCTTCACTTTCTGCCATAAGGGTGGTGTCATCTGCATATCTGAGGTGATTGAGATTTCTCCTGGCAATCTTGATTCCAGCTTGTGTTTCTTCCAGTCCAGTGTTTCTCACGATGTACTCTGCATATAAGTTAAATAAGGAGGGTGACAGTATACAGCCTTGACGTACTCCTTTTCCTATTTGGAACCAGCCTGTTGTTCCATGTCCAGTTCTAACTGTTGCTTCCTGACCTGTATACAGATTTCTCAAGAGGCAGGTTAGGTGGTCTGGTATTCCCATCTCTTTCAGAATTTTCCACAGTTTATTGTGATCCACACAGTCAAAGGCTTTGGCATAGTCAAGAAAGCAGAAATAGACGTTGTTCTGGAAATCTCTTGCTTTTTCGATGATCCAGCGGATGTTGGCAATTTGATCTCTGGTTCCTCTGCCTTTCCTAAAACCAGCTTGAACATCAGGAAGTTCACGGATCATGTATTGCTGAAGCCTGGCTTGGAGAATTTTGAGCATTACTTTACTAGCGTGTGAGATGAGTGCAATTGTGCGGTAGTTTGAGCATTCTTTGGCATTGCCTTTCTTTGGGATTGGAATGAAAACTGACCTTTTCCAGTCCTGTGGCCACTGCTGAGTTTTCCACATTTGCTGGCATATTGAGTGCAGCACTTTCACAGCATCATCTTTCAGGATTTGAAATAGCTCAACTGGAATTCCGTCAGTTCCACTAGCTTTGTTCATAGTGATGCTTTCTAAGGCCAACTTGACTTCACATTCCAGGATGTCTGGCTCTAGGTGAATCCCATAAAAAACCACATAAAAAGATCCCAAGACTAAAGAGTTTGAGAATCACTGATTTGGTCATTTAGAGACCTGCTAGTACCTTATAAGTAACATAAACCTCTCTCAACTTATAGAAAAATCATCTGAACATGAAATTCAGAAGGCAAGCATAAAAAGCAAGAGAAAAGTCCATAAGAGTAACTATTCCGCAGCTGCAAAGAGTGGGCTGAGAATATTTTGCTATCTAAAAACAACAGATTTTTAAAATCTCATTTAAAAATTAAATGAACTTTTTTTCTTATTTTAGAATTAGGAAAGAGTAGGATTAGCAAGGAAGCAGTTCAGTATTTAACAAGCTATGGTAGACTGTTTCATACATGGAAGAAGCCTTCCTAAGATGACTCATAGATACAACAGGCCAGATGTCAGCACAGTTGAGCATTTTTACGGTTCCTTCAAATTCAGAAGGACAAACAGAATGTGATAACATGATTCAAATGAAAACTGTAGGAAACAATCTCCAAAAATAGGGTAGTCTTTTTTTCATGTTTTCAAAATTGCAGTTAATAATCCTTGCTGAGATGAAAAAGTGGGCCCGCCTTCCAAGGGCCCAGTTTCCCTTTGTGACGGTTCTTCGCTGACTGCACAGAGATGAAATTGAACTGAGGCCAGGACAACAAAAGGGTAGGGAGGAAGACAGGAATTTCCTTCTCAGGTCTCCACCTTCCCTTTTCTTTCCCTGTGCCCCACAGCATCTCTTCTAAACCCCCCACTTCATGAGCCAGGGTTCTGGCTCAACCACCAGCTAGCTACAGGATGGCTCCTCTCTGAGTCTCAAATGAATTGTTTAAAAATAGGTATAATTGAAATTTCTTAAGAGAATAGACTTTATTTTCTTGGGCTCCAAAATCACTGCAGACAGTGATTGCAGCCATGAAATTAAAGACGCTTGGCTCCTTGGAAGAAAAGCTATGACAAGCCTTCAGTTCAGTTCAGTCACTCAGTCATGACTGACTCTTTGCGACCCCATGGACTGCAGCACACCAGGCTTTCCTGTCCATCACCAACTCCCAGAGCTTGCTCATACAAAAGCAGAGACATCGCTTTGCTGACAAAGGTACATCTCTTCAAAGCTATGGTTTTTCCAGGAGTCATATACGGATGTGAGAGTTGGATCATAGAGAAGGCTGAATGCCAAAGAACTAATGCTTTCAAACTGTGGTGCTGGAGAAGACTATTGAGAGTCCCTTGGACAGCAAAGAGATCAAACCAGTCAATCCTAAAGGAAATCAATCCTGAATGTTCATTGGAAGGACTGATGCTGAAGCTGAAGCTCCAATACTTTGGCTACATCTTTGGCAATGAGCTGGCTCATTGGAAAAGACCATGATGCTGGGAAAGATTGAGGGCAGGAGGAGAAGAGGGCAATAGAGGGTGAGATGATTGAATGGCATCGCTGACTCAATGGACATGAATTTGACCAAACCCTAGGTGACAGTGGACAGGGAAGCCTGGCCTGCTGCAGTCCACAGGGTCTACTAAACAACAACCAAGACAGTAGAACTTAAATGTTCTCATGGAGGAAAAAGAAAGACAAATATGTAAAGTGATAAACTTGTTAATTAACCAAATGGGGGAATCCTTTCACAATATTATGTTGCTGTTTAATCACTAAGTCGTATCTAACTCTTTGTGACTCCATGGACCATAGCCCACCAGGTTTCTCTGTCCATGGGATTTCCCAGGCAAGAATACTGGAGTGAGCTGGCGTTTCCTTCTCCAGGGGCTCTTTCCAACTCGGGGATTCCCTCTGCATCTCCTGCACTGGTAGGCAGATTCTTTACCACTGAGCCACCTGGGAAGCCCTCACAATGTATAAAAGTATATCAAATTATTGAGATGCATGGTTTAAATATCTTACAATTTTATACATCTGTTATACCTCAATAAAGTTGACATTTGTTAAATTATTTTTAAATGGGAACAACAGTTATGCTTATCTGAAAACACTGTTTTTATAATTCCAGACCCAATTGGCATGTTATTACTGCATTGGCCCAAAAAGGTTGTTTGGTTTTTCCATAACATTCTAGGGGGAAATGGACAAACTTTTTGGCCAACCCACTGTCATTAACCTCCTTATATTCAATCCATGTAGAATATTCACAGTAGGCATGCAATGTGGGGGTGTCAGAGATACTCTGTCAGTCCTGATGAGAGCTGAGTGAGAAGTCTGTGGCTTTGGGTCTGGGTGGGGGATGGTGTTGAGCAGAGGGTTAATAAGGTGCTTGTGAGGATTCTGGGGATTCAAGGATTCTGGGAAGCCAGGCTTCAATCTCAGTGGGCCCTCTTATTCTTATATGACTGTCCTTGAACTTCGGCTTCCTTCCCTATTATATCAGATTGTTACTTTCTTACTCACCCTTTTATGATGGATTATTATCTTCTGGCTCACCCACCATAGAGTCCACAGGACTCGTACTCACCCCTTGGTTTCGGGGTCAGGAGGAGTGGTGTAAGGGCCCCCCTAGTAATGGGTAGTGCAGCAGGATGGAGGAGGCTGGGGGAGGGTCCGAGTGTGCAGGCAGGATGTTGGCTGGGGGAGACAGAAGGAATGCTGTAGAAGGCAAGGGGTCCCAAGTACTCTGTGAGTAAATGCTGTTGGAGTTCGTGCTGATGATGACAAGGAATGGCAGGTTTTATGGAGAACATTCTGGACTGATTACAAATACACCAAAGAAGCAATTAAAAACCTCTGCTTTTTTAATTAAAAAATTATGATTATAGTAATTTATACAAGATACTAACCATTGCTGCTTGCTTACCATCTGTCTCTGCGGTGATTATGTCTCTTGCTGGGCATATGCGAGCTCACCTGTGTTGTTTTCTTTGACAATAGAGCTCAGCTGCATCTGGGTGTTCACAGGTCACCATGCAGTGTGGTCATCGTTCCCGGTCCTGAGCAAGACAATGAAGGCCATAAAACACCAAATGAGCCTGCAGGGTGGTCACAGAGGCAGCCGTGTGTGTGTGTGTGTGTGTGTGTGTGTGTGTGTGTGTGTGTGTGTGCCCCTTATTCTCTGTGTCTTCCATCTCTCCCTTTTATTGACCTGCTTTAGTTTGAAGAAGAGAAAAGGTTGGCAAGTCCTGAAGACTTGCCCACAATAACTGTGTCTCGGGTAGTGATTTAAGAGTTCTTTTAATGGTAGCAGCAAACTAAAACATTCAGACAAAAGGTCCTTGTGTGATTTTTCAGCTATAAAAGAATTTGGAGAGACTGTCCTGATTTTATGTTCCTTATTTGTTTTGCAATTTTTCATGCTATTGAAATAAATGACTAATTGGCACAAAATGAATTTTATCTCTTTTAGGAGGTATATACTTACAATGACCTTACTATTTTTTGTAAATCATCTTCCAGGAAGAAAAAAAAAACAGTGATGAGAAATATTCTCCCCCTAATAATGTATTAAACATGTTAAAAGCCAAGGAGAGATGCAAAAATAAATAAAATCTAGCCCTGATTTCAGAATTTATTACAACATAGTACCAGGGTCAAACAGCCGCGGATACTGTAATTATGATATCAGGAGACACTGTGGCCTTTTCCCATTTAGCAATGCACTAGGAAGCTGCAGAACAAAAAGCTTATGTTTTCATTAAAGCTTTTGGTTAAAAAAAAAAGAAGAGGAGGGCAAACAATGCTTAATTACAATATGTGATCAAAATCTGCTGAACAGATTTAGCAATAATCATGATAATTTTTTAAGCACTAAATCCTGTATTAAGAAGCTCATCAGTGAAATGAGAGGGTTTTGATTTGTTTTATAGTGTCTGTCAATTCGTTTTTAGTTTTTAAATACTAAATTCCTTCCCCAGCCACACATTCCCTGATGCCATTATCAAGTACGGTGGACTCACTTTACTAACTACAGCATTTCGAGCACAGCAAAGATTGCAAGAGACACAGGTTTGATCCCTGGGTCTGGAATGTCCCCTGGAGTAGGAAATGGCAACCTGCTCCAGTATTCTTGCCTAGAGAAGCCCATGGACCAAGGAGCCTGTTGGGCTACAGTCCATGCGGTTGCAAAGAGTCGGACACACCTGAGACACACTCAAGCAAAGCAGAAGCTGAGATTTTCGTGATCGAGTCAGGTACAAACCTTGAACACAATGTGAGAGTTTATGGGAAAGCAAACCTGAGGCTCAGAATGCTTACAGGGGCCAGAAAGATTCAGGCACACTGGCAAGAAGTGATCATGAGCGAAGCTAGGCCTGTACAACCTGTACAACCTGTATCCTGGTAGCAGTGAGGATAGGGGTTTGGGAAACTGAGAAATGACTAACTATACCAAACAGCTTTAGTAAAAGTTTCTCCAATTTTTTCCCATTGCAGCTATTCAGGTCTGCACCTCCTGGGATCATACAAGGACCCCAGAGACCAGCATTCATAGCTCTCGAGTATGAAGCCTCTTCTGGCTCCTAACGTGTGACTGGAGAACCAGAAAGGGGGAAAACTACTAGGATCTATTTTGTTATAGAGTAAATTGAATTTATTTAAAATCTTGGAAAAGAAGAAGAGAAAGAAAGCTCCTAGCTACAGTATATGACAAGAAATAGTCCCTTGAAAGTGACTCAGTCGTGTCTGACTCTTAGTGACCCCATGGACTATACAGTCCATGGAATTCTCCAGGCCAGAATACTGGAATGGGTAGCCTTTCCCTTCTCTAGGGGCTCTTCCCAACCCAGAGATCGAACCCAGGTCTCCTGCATTGCAAGCGGATTCTTTACCAGCTGAGCCACAAGGGAAGCCCAAGGATACTGGAATGGGTAACCTATCCCTTCTCCAGGGGATCTTCCCAACCCAGGAACTGAACTGAGGTCTCCTGCATTGCAGACAGATTCTTTATCAAGTGAGCCATCAGGGAAGCCCCTGTATTCATTATTATTAATTTAACATGTATAAGATACTACCAAAAACATTTTAATTTAGTGTATTCTTTTCTTTAATTAAATGTAAAAATAGGCACAAGGGACTGCACAGACTATGTGAATTTTCATCACACAAAGATTGTTACTAATCAGATCTTTGTCTGCTCTGTAAAGAATTAGTTTTGCTTTATACAGAGAAGCCACACTGAGCCTCTGCTATAGAGACGGCAAACACTGGCGTTCCAGTATTAAGCGAACAGTGGTAGAAATGCCTCCACTATTTAAACAGAAAGCAGATTGTTGATACTTGGCGCCTTCACCAAAAATTAGGACTAGAAAAAGAGATTCACATCCCATACATACATATAATATTTTTGGGGTATGATAGTGACAACCGTAAACCATTAGGTAGATATTGTATGCTTGTAGTAATGTTCTTAACAATAACGACTTTTACTTTAGCTATTTCCAACAATGCACTCTTGAAAACTGTGTTGATTAAAAACTCAGCCATGATTCTTTTACAAAAAGTTCCTAATGTCAGTCTGCTAAGAATAAGAGTGTGCCACCTTGCTGCTGTCACTCTCTTCTCCCCAGGATTCTCTTCTCTCTTAAGGATGTCATTGAGACAGCTCCTGGTTTAAACAGCCAGGTTGAGAGCACCCAAACTAGCAGACCTGGCAACGATTCCATTTGCCTCCATGTTTTGGAAGTGTCTGTAGAGCGTCTCAATCTTCTGAGAAAGTTTGCAAAATGTGCCAACTCTAGCTCTCCAACTACAGGGATCTGTTTAAAAATGTGCATATATTTATTTACTTGGCTGCGCCAGGTCCTGGTTGTGGCACACAGGATCTTCGATCTTCATTGCAGCATGTGGAATTTCCTTTTTCTTTGTTTCGGCTTGTAGGATCTAGTTCCCTGACCAGGGATCAAACCTGGGCCTCCTGCATTGGGAATGTGGAGTCTTAGCCCCTGGACCACCAGGGAAGTCCCCAACTATACGTGATCTTACAACAGCTGCAGAAGTTTTGGGGTGCTTTGTGCTGATTAATGTTCCAAGTTCGATTGTTATTAGCGAGAGTCGGTAAATCTGAGGAAAGAATCAATTGGCTTATGGCCTAGTCTCCTATCTCTATTTTGTTTTCCCATAAGGTATCACATTTCTGAAATGTGAATTCTTTCATATCTTCTGGAACTCTGGAATAAGGGGAACTTTAGATCAAGAAAGGCACAACCTGCTACTATGATCACAACTAACAGAACTAAAAGGATCTACGGAGTCCCAGAGTCAAAGCACCTGCCCAAGCTATCATCAGGGGCAGGGGAAAACACTCCCGCTGAACACACTTTACAGAAGAGGAAAACAAAGCCCTATTTTGGAATTTATGCTGTGCTCAGTGTACTCATTTTCATTGTTCTTTTCTCTTTTTTCGGTCTTACTGTGAGGCTTGTGGGATCTTAATTCCCTGACCAGTGACTGAACCTCAGCCCTCGGCAGTCAAAGTACTGAGTCCTAACCACTGGACCACCAGGGAATTCCCTTCATTGTTTTTAATAGAAGCAAATAGGCCAGGCATAAAATTAAATTTTCTCATGATGGCCAAATTGTGTCCACTTGAAATACATAGGAATTAATGTCTCCATACACAATATTTTGGAGAAATAAATTCAATTCAAAACCACTCTCCTTAATGTCAAAGCCTGGGAACAAAGTTAGGCTAAACTAAAGTGTTTGGCTAAGGTTGTGCATTCTCTTTACATATTCTCCTCAGGCTTAGGTCTCTTTCTTGGTTTTTAGGGATCTCTTTTTAACTAGGGTGACGCTTCCTCATGATCTTGAAGCCAGAGACCACATCTTATTCATCTACGGAGATGACGCTCGTTTTATATGGCACAAAGTGTTATGCAATCAATTCTTACTAACTTTTTATTAGATAAATTTCTTTAGTCAATTTTAAAATGAATTTATTTATTTTTAATATGTTTTCTTGAGGGCTTGTCAGTCAAAAATCGTATGTGCTGTTATTATCCCATTTCACAGCTGAGGAAACTGAGGCTCGAAGAGGCTGAATAATAAAAGCAAGGTCCCACACGAAGAGTTAGGCCTGAATTCACAGTGATGCAGGGTAACTCCAGAGGCTGTGCTCTTAATAACTTTACTGTATGCCTATTTTCTACGGGTTTGCTCTATTAAAAATACATTGAGTTCCTGCCATGTGCCAAACTCTGTCGCAGATGTTAGAGACAGAGCAGGCCTGGACTGTTACGGAGCTTACCCTCCAGGGTGGAGAGTTCAAAAGAATACGGGAAGAAGGGGGAGGGAGAGAGAGGAGTGGAGCTCCCCAGTCACACAGGAACTCCGTGTTTAAGCACTTACGGAAGTGCCAGACTGTTTTCCAAAGTGGCTGCATCACTTCATCCCTTCAACAAACTATGTGGGTTCCAATTTCTTTACATCCTCGCCAGCATTTGTTATTATCTGACTTCCAAAAAATAACCATAATGAACCTCATTTTTAAACTGATATATTTACTTCTGAAACAAAATCACAGATAGTGTCACAAATCACCCAGATTGTGGGGTGGGGGGGGGGGGGGTAGGGAACTTCTCTGGTGGCCCAGTGGCTGAGACTCCAGGCTTCCACTATAAGGGGCACAGGTTCAATTCCTAGTCGGGAAACAAAGATCCCACATGCTTCGCAGTGCAGCCAAAAAATAGAGAAAAGAAAGGAAGGAAGGAAGAAAGAAATTCTTGAATTCCGGAGCCCTGGTTAAGCCGGTCACCATTGCAGAGCTTGTCTGTGCTGTGTGGGGCTACGCTGCCCAGCACTTGGTGTTCAGGAGGCCCACCATCTTCTGCGGGCAGGTTTCCCAGATGGTCTCTAAAGGATCAATCAGGCTACTTTTCAACACAAGACCCTTTCTCACACAACTTCCTCCCTGCTGAGTCTGTGAAAAACCAAGTAAAACACTGCCTGTTATACAGCCAACAGAAAGCCAGCTGAGAAGTATGGGTTCGTTTTCTTTCTTTCCTTTGCATTTGTATTTTATAAGGGTCATATCTCATTAGGACAAAAGCAGATCAAGAGTGTATTCGACCTTTACCAGAAAAAGCAAGTCACCTCTTTTTAAGTGGCTTACATCAGACTTGAGGTTGTTTTTAAAGACATAAAAAATAAATTATTTTATACTGGGGGTGTATTTTTTTACACCTACAAGTGTAACTTTTACCTTTTAAAAGACATGTTCCAACTCTTGGGAATATTTTAAAAGCTAGCCTAAGACAGTGTTTAAACAGTGTGTCCATTTAGCAATTACATTACATATGGTACACAATGTAATATCTAAAACCTCAGCATAGCAACCTCAGCCAACATATACTCCTGCAAGAAGATGCTGCAATTTGTAATAGGCACAAAAACTTAGTACACATTTGGACTTCCCCATTTCTTTCTGTTATGATTAAAGAACTGCCAAAGTCAGTAGAACAACCAACTGTATTTGCCCTAAAAGTTGAGAAAGAAGTGAAGCGGGATTAAAACCATGACTTCATGCTCTTTTAACTCTGAAAAAAACATCAATAAAATGTAACTGAAAATTCTTACCCTCAGAATTCTTTAGATAGAAGTTACATAAAATTCTTATTTCCTGGTTTTTCACTTCATGCTTTGATCTTATAACTGTTTTTTCTTGTCGGGAACTCCCACTGACTCCAATTTAAATAAATAAGGTTTGTTATGAGCTCGGCTTCCTTGGCCAGGCACCACTGGGAAGCGTGTGCTCAGTACCTATAGTACAGTCAGTACTTCCACAATTTTCTTTTGCTAGTTACATAAAACATCTCACACTCCTTTTCCTACACCATTTATGACTTTCAAAATAATACTATATTCAAATCATACTGAATATAACTTGTATCTTTCATTTGAAGACCTCACCAAACTTAATTTTATTCTCATACGAATAAAATCTCTCCCTGCCCTTGTTTTCCAAGTGCCATGAATGTATAAACTTTTGTTTGTTGAGAAAGTTAAGGTAAGAAGGTTAAGAAATTTTCATGCAGCATCTATAATGGAAAAGATCCCAAAAAAGAATATATATGTATATATAAAACTGAATCACTTTGCTGTACACTTGAAAGCAATACAACACTATAAACTAACTATACTTCAGTGTAAAAACTGGTTAAAAAGAAGAAAAAAAATGACACTGACTTCAGCAGAGCATTGGGGAGCTTTTTGCCTTGACGGAAAAATCTTAACACCTTGCCTTTGGTGGTGATTACATGCATGAATACATTTGTCACAGCTCACTATTTCCTTAAGATTCATGCATTCCACTGCATATAAATTATACCTTAATAAAGTTGATTTTTTTAAAAAAGAATGCTTTTGTGCAGGAAAGGACCTTTAAAATTATCTCTAAGCCACTAGTTTTCAAAATGTGGTTCTCAGACAACCTGCAAACCTATCAGAAAGGCAAATCCTTGTGCCTCACCTGGACCTATACAATCAGAAGCTTAGGAACTGAGCCTACACAACTACTTTTGAACATATCCTCCAGCGGATATATGGTAAAGCTTCAAATCACTGATTTAGGCTAGCCTTTCTTTTTTTTTTTTTTTTAAGCAATTGAGGCATCTAAGTCTAAAACCATTAATGTCAAAATTGGGATTCAATTCCAAATCTCTTGCAGGCTTCAAGGTGTGAAACATAGCAAGGCAAATCTCATCTGCATTTCCCCCTGATAACTGCTTAGTTAGCTCCCTTTGGTTCAGAGTTGTGAGTTCCAAAAAGGCTGGACTCAGCAAAGAGAATTCAGTGGTAATTGCTTTCAAAATCCTGCCCAGCCCTCCTTATTCCCCCTACCTCTACTTACATGATTTGTTGACTAATAAGCAGAACATTGAATCTGGAGGCCTGAGTTCAAACCTGGCTCCATCTCTACCACTAAAAGCTGAACACCTTCAGACAAATCACCTCCTTCTTCTGCTTTCATCTTTATAAAAATAGGAGCATTGTATTAGATCATATTAGAATTAAAGATTCTCCATACCTCAGAAATTTCATGATTCTCTGATCTGGACTTCCAAATTTTCTCCCCATCATCATGCTTGATGGGGGAAAAAAATAACCTATTTCCTGGTGACCAGAGAATCTAAATCCCCAATGCTTTTATTTCATACTTACCCTCCATCCTGACAGAATGTGGTCCACTGGAGAAGGGAATGGCAAGCCACTTCAGTATTCTTGCCTTGAGAACCCCATGAACAGTAGGAAAAGGCAAAATGATAGGATACCAAAAGAGGAACTCCCCAGGTCATTAGGTGCCCAATGTGCTACTGGAGATCAGTGGAGAAATAACTCCAGAAAGAATGAAGGGATGGAGCCAAAGCAAAAACAATGCCCAGTTGTGGATGTGACTGGTGATAGAAGCAAGATCCAATGCTGTAAAGAGCAATATTGCATAGGAACCTGGAATGTCAGGTCCAAGAATCAAGGCAAATTGGAAGTGGTCAAACAAGAGATGGCAAAGGTAAATGTCGACATTCTAGGAATGAGCGAAATAGAATGGACTGGAATGGGTGAATTTAACTCAGATGACCATTATATCTACTACTGTGGGCAGGAATCCCTCAGAAGAAATGGAGTAGCCATCATGGTCAACAAAAGAGTCCGAAATGCAGTACTTGGATGCAGTTTCAAAAACGACAGAATGATCTCTGTTCGTCTCCAAGGCAAACGATTCAATATCACAGTCATCCAAGTCTATGCCCCAACCAGTAACGCTGAAGAAGCTGAAGTTGAAAAGTTTTATGAAGACCTACAAGACCTTTTAGAACTAACACCCAAAAAAGATGTCCTTTTCATTATAGGGGACTGGAAGGCAAAAGTAGGAAGTCAAGAAACACCTGGAGTAACAGGCAAATTTGGCCTTGGAATGCGGAATGAAGCAGGGCAAATACTAAATAGAGTTTTGCCAAGAAAATGCACTGCTCATAGCAAACACCCTCTGCCCACAACACAAGAGAAGACTCTACACATGGACATCACCAGATGGTCAACACCGAAATCAGATTGATTATATTCTTTGCAGCCAAAGATGGAGAAGCTCTATACAGTCAACAAAACCAAGACCAGGAGCTGACTGTGGCTCAGATCATGAACTCATTACCAAATTCAGACTCAAATTGAAGAATGTAGGGAAAACCACTAGACCATTCAGGTATGACCTAAATCAAATCCCTTATGATTTTACAGTGGAAGTGAGAAATAGATTTAAGGGCCTAGATATGATAGATAGAGTGCCTGATGAACTATGGACTGAGGTTTGTGACGTTGTACAGGAGACAGGGATCAAGACCATCCCCATGGAAAAGAAATGCAAAAAAGCAAAATGGCTTTCTGGGGAGGCCTTACAAATAGCTGTGAAAAGAAGAGAAGCAAAAAGCAAAGGAGAAAAGCAAAGATATAAGCATCTGAATGCAGAGTTCCAAAGACTAGCAAGAAGAGATAAGAAAGCCTTCTTCAGTGATCAATGCAAAGAAATAGAGGAAAACAACAGAATGGGAAAGACTGGGATCTCTTCAAGAAAATTAGAGATATCAAGGGAACATTTCATGCAAAGATGGGCTCAATAAAGGACAGAAATGGTATGGACCTAATAGAAGCAGAAGATATTAAGAAGAGGTGGCAAGAATACATGGAAGAACTGTACAAAAAAGATCTTCACAACCCAGATAATCATGATGATGTGATCATTCATCTAGAGCCAGACATCTTGGAATGTGAAGTCAAGTGGGCCTTGGAAAGCATCACTATGAACAAAGCTAGGGAGGTGATGGAATTCCAGTTGAGCTATTTCAAATCCTGAAAGATGATGCTGTGAAAGTGCTGCACTCAATATGCCAGCAAATGTGGAAAACTCAGCAGTGGCCACAGGACTGGAAAAGGTCAGTTTTCATTCCAATCCCAAAGAAAGGCAATGCCAAACTACCTCACAATTGCACTCATCTCACACGCTAGTAAAGTAATGCTCAAAATTCTCCAAGCCAGGCTTCAGCAATACATGATCCGTGAACTTCCTGATGTTCAAGCTGGTTTTAGGAAAGGCAGAGGAACCAGAGATCAAATTGCCAACATCCGCTGGATCATCGAAAAAGCAAGAGATTTCCAGAACAACGTCTATTTCTGCTTTCTTGACTATGCCAAAGCCTTTGACTGTGTGGATCACAATAAACTGTGGAAAATTCTGAAAGAGATGGGAATACCAGACCACCTAACCTGCCTCTTGAGAAATCTGTATACAGGTCAGGAAGCAACAGTTAGAACTGGACATGGAACAACAGGCTGGTTCCAAATAGGAAAAGGAGTACGTCAAGGCTGTATGCTGTCACCCTCCTTATTTAACTTATATGCAGAGTACATCGTGAGAAACACTGGACTGGAAGAAACACAAGCTGGAATCAAGATTGCCAGGAGAAATCTCAATCACCTCAGATATGCAGATGACACCACCCTTATGGCAGAAAGTGAAGAGGAACTTAAAAGCCTCTTGGTGAAAGTGAGAGAGGAGAGCAAAAAAGTTGGCTTAAAGCTCAACATTCAGATAACGAAGATCATGGCATCCGGTCCCATCAGTTCATGGGAAATAGATGGGGAAACGGTGGAAACAGTGTCATACTTTTTTTTTGGGGGGGGGGGGGGGCTCCAAAATCACTGCAGATGGTGACTGCAGCCATGAAATTAAAAGATGCTTACTCCTTGGAAGAAAAGTAATGACCAACCTAGATAGCATATTCAAAAGCAGAGACATTACTTTGCCAACAAAGGTCCATATAGTCAAGGCAATGGTTTTTCCAGTGGTCATCTATGGATGTGAGAGTTGAACTGTGAAGAAGGCTGAGCGCCGAAGAATTGATGCTTTTGAACTGTGGTGTTGGAGAAGATTCTTGAGAGTCCCTTGGACTGCAAGGAGATCCAACCAGCCCATTCTGAAGGAGATCAACCCTGGGATTTCTTCGGAAGGAATGATGCTAAAGCTGAAACTCCAGTACTTTGGCCACCTCATGAGAAGAGTTGACTCATTGGAAAAGACTCTGATGCTGGGAGGGATTGGGGGCAGCAGGAGAAGGGGAAAACTGAGGATGAGATGGCTGGATGGTATCACTGATTCGATGGACGTGAGTCTGAGTGAACTCCGGGAGATGGTGATGGACAGGGAGGCCTGGCGTGCTGCGATTCATGGGGTCGCAAAGAGTCGGACACGACTGAGCGACTGAACTGAACTGAACTGAACTCCATCCTCAGCCTATGTTCTCTAAAATAACAAATATACTGGGGAATTCCCTGGTGGTCCAGTGGTTAGAACTCCATACCCTGATGGCCAGGACATGGGTTTGATCTCTGCTCTGGGAATTCCCACAAGCTGTGTGGTGCAGCCAAAAAAATTTAAAAAGCTAATATGCTGTCATTGTTCAAATGTCAAAGTACATTTTGTTGTGATCACTAAAGCAGAATTTAAAGCCTAAATTATAAAACCATCAAGAGAAAATGATTGCCCAAAAGCAATGGCTATTTTAACTTTTCCAAGAGTGGAAATTTAACTTGCATAGAAATTCAGTCGAATATAATATTTGCATCGTTTCCACTGAGAATTTGACTACAGTCCAAAGACCGCAAGAAAATTTTAAAAATACTTAAAGCAAATAGTGTTATAATATAAATTAAAGCATTGGTAATTGGCAAAGTCAACTGCTTTTCAGTTTGCTCATGTGGTGGCATATGTTTACAGACATGATATTCAGTGTATAGATGCTGTTTATTATATGTGTTTAGTTGCTCAGTCATGTTTGACTCTTCATGACCCTTTGGACTGTAGCCCACCAGACTGCTTTATCCAAGCAATTTTCCAGGCAAGAATACTGGAGTGGCTTGCTGTTCCCTTCTCCAAGGGATCTTCCCACCCCACGGATTGAACCTGTGCTTCTGTGTCTCTTGCACTGCGGGAGGATTCTTCATCCACTGAGCCACTGAGGAAGCCCGATGCTATTCTATTCCTACAGAAGACAACATGCAACTTCGGTTAAAACAGAAGAGGAATAGTCCAGAAAGTGGAGCCACCTGGCCTGCCAGGAGTCACAGCACCAGTGGAGGGGTCTGGAGGGTGCAAGGATTGCAATTACATTGATCTCTGATCAGATTTTCAAACCAACATCTGAAATATTGATGTAAACTTCTTAGGCTTAATATCAGGAAGCCTCATTAATAAACCCCATGCAGTGCCTTTCCATCTCTTCTCATGACTCTCCGAATAATAGCCATTTAACAGGAAAAGGTCACTTTCTAAGAAAAGTCAAAGACAGCTACTTGTGTGAAGATCGTCCTTCTACTGATCAGCAATAGATATGTGTGTGTGTGTGTGTGTGTGTGTGTGTTAGTCACTCAGTCAAGTCAAACTCTTTGAGACCCCATAAACCATAGCCCTCCAGGCCCCTCTGTCCACTGAATTCTCCAGACAAGTATACTGGAGTGTGCTGCCATTTCCTTCACTAAGGGATCTTCCCAGGGACTGATCCCAGGGATTGAATCCAGGTTATCTGCATTGTGGGCAGATTCTTTACTGTCTGAGCCACCAGGTAAGTCCCAGCAATAGATACTGCTTCCTAACTTAAATGCAAGTCTAAAGCCATAAATATATTCTGGATTTTTAATTTCTGTGTAAGAAAACTTTTTTAAGGATAAGAACCTTAACAGTTAGCTACCAAAATAAAGATGCTGCTAACTTCCAAACTAAATTTGAAAGTACGTGAGAAAAAGGAAGAGAAAGAAAAATAACAGTACTTCAGGAAATTTCACAGGTTATTTCATTAAAACAAGCAACAGCAGTTTATAGAAAAGAAACATTGTGAAATCAGTATCACAAAGGATTAAATTAACTTCTTTTATTAACAGCTACATGAAAATACTTGTATATTTTATTTTTTATATAAAGAAAATAAGACATGCAAAAGAAGTTTAATTCCCCTAATGACTTCAGAGACAGTGGACATTAGGAAAATAAAAGCATAGTATTTTAATGGTGAAATTACCTATTTTTTTTGAGCAAGGAAAACTAGTTACAAAGAAAAATAGCACAAAGTTTAAGTAATTTTTTAGGATAGGAGTATTATAGACATATTCTATGCTTTCAAATTATGTTTTTAAATGGCAAAAAGGAAAAAAGAATGAACTGGGTATTTAGATCCATCAAAAAATATTATAAGTGGATCTTGCACCATATAAATTGTATAGCAAAACATTACGTATCAATGGCTATTCCTCAGGTTCTTACTGGATGTAACCAAATCAAGAATCTGCCTCCAATGCAGGAGACTTGGGTTGGACCCCTGGGTGGGGAATATGCCCTGGAAGAGGAAATGGCAAGCCAGTCCAGTATTCTTGCTTGGAAAATTCCATGAACAGAGGAGCCTGGCAGGCTACAGTTCAAAGGGTAGAAAAGAGTCAGACACAATTGAGCGACTGATCAGGCATGACGCACATATGGATGGGACGGAGAAGTAAACAGGCATGGCCACCGTCAGCATCACCAAGGCCATCCTTTCCAAGGTAAGGTCCTGTTTCCAGGTAAGAGTCTTCAGGTTGGACCAGACTCGGGTCAGCTTGGGGGATGAGCAGGGAGCCCCTCCCAAACACATCCCCGGCCAGCTCTCTTGGGTACTGCTTTCCTGTCAAGTCATGATGGTAATATGACTTCTGTTGTTCTTGGAATCAGCACAGAGAGACTTCACTTTTGGATACAACTGTTGGCTTAAAAAAATACTTCCAGGGAAAAAATATCACTGAACCACAGAGCAGCAAGAACCTTAGCAACCTTAGCAGTTCCTGACCCCCGCCCTTGGCCTCCTCCCCAGCAGCTTTCTAAATGTTATCATTCTCCTCCTGGCCCCGTCCTGCTCCTCCCTCCAGGCCCTCACTCTCAGAGAAGTCCCTCAAGTGGTTCTCCAGGACAATACTGTTCATAGGGGAAGAAGCCCTTCAGCTTCCTCTGCGCTGTTTCAGCATCTTTCTCCCCATGTGTACAATCTACTGGCTACTTGTCTGCTCTGGTGCCAGGCATTGTGCCAAGCCCTTAGCACTTGAAAGCGATTTAATCCCAAGGGTAAATCTCTGATCTACAAAAAAAGACTCAGAGAAGTTCAGGAATTCACCAGAGTTTCTTCATTCACGCATCCCTCCTCTAAGTTTAAAAAGAAGCATCCCATTGTTGATAGCCCTGTGTTGCGTAATTGCAATTTGCTAGAGCTTCCCTGGTGGCTCAGATGGTAAAGCATCTGCCTGCAATGCAGGAGACCTGGGTTCGAGCCCTGGGTTGGGAAGATCGCCTGGAGAAATGGCAACCCACTCTACTATTCTTGCCTGGAGAATCCCAGGGACGGAGAAGCCTGGTAGGCTACAGTCCATGGAGTTGCAAAGAGTCGGACACAACAGAGCGACTTCAGTTCACTTCTTCAAGAGAGTAGATTAGAAATGTTCTCATCAGAACCCGCACCCCCGCAATAAGTAAATAAGTGAGGTAATGGCTGTGTTAACTCCATGGGGGGATATCTTTCACCATATATACACCTATCGAATCATCACATTGTGCACTTGAAGAGCATTACTTATATTTGTTCATTATATACCTCAACAAACCTAGTGGTGGTGGGGGGGGGAAGTTTTTTAAATAAAATAAAACAGGACTTCCCTGATCAAGAAACTCAGGGGACATGGATTTGATCCCTGCTCCGGGGAGAGTCCGAGGAGCAACTAAGCCCAGGTGGCACAACTCCTGCATGCTGCAAGGGTCCACATGCTGCACCTGCTGAAGCCCGCCTGCCTAGAGCCTGTGCCTGGTCCAGGCCGGGCACTCAGGCCTCACCCACCATGCCCGCCTCCTGAGGGTTCTCACTGCCGCGTCTCCTGTCCCAATATTGGGGGAAACACGCTGACTGAAACCACCCACCCTGGCCAGGCACCACAGTAACCATTCATGTGAGTTATTTTACGACAGGAGGATCTAGTAAGGAGCACAGAACTAAAAAGCCAGCACCACCCCAAAGAGTTCAGGAAAGGTCAAAAGGAGACACCACGTGTCCTACCACCTCCCAGAATCCTCTGGCTGGAATCTATCTTGTCTGAGCAAGGCGTGTGCCACCAGGAAGGACCCTGAGTCAGAGTGATCAGTCAGAAACAGCAACCCAGAAACTAATCCTGTGTATGCATGCTAAGTCGCTTCACTGGTGTCCGACTCTGTGTGACCCTATGGACTGAAGCCTGGCAGGCTCCTCTGTCAGTGGGATTCTCCAGGCAAGAACGCTGGAGTGGGTTGCCATGCCCTCCTCCAGGAGATCTTCCTGACCTAAAGATCGAACCCATGTCTCTGACATCTCCTGCATTGGTAGGCAGGTTCTTTCCCACTGGCACCATTTAGGAAACCCAAGAATGCAAGCCACATGGCTGAGCAGTCCCCCTGGGTTCCCTTACTGTGTTACTCTCTGCCCAGGTCTTCCTTCCCAGTGAAGTCCGTTGCTTTGGCAGCACCCGTGTCTCCTCGGATAATTCATTTCTGAGTTAGACAAGAGCCCCCTCTTGGGCCCTGGAAGGGGTCCCCCTACCTGCAATACCAACAGACTCTTTCCATTAACAGCCAACAGGGAAAACAATCCATCCTCTATTTCAAACCTCCAGTCATTTCCCACTGAAATTAAAACAAAAGCCAAACACTTTGTTTTGACTAGCCAAGGGTGAGCTGACCCTGCCTGTGTTTTCACCTCCCCTCCTGCAGCCCTGCTCCTGCTTGTCCTTCCTTCTCTTCCACCCACCTCCCCGTCACCCCCAACCCCCCCCCCTCCACTCCCTGGCTGCTCACCTGGGTGCCTGGGAGCTGCTCCTCCCCCTCATCCCGGCCTCAGCATCCACAGGGGTCCTGGCCTCTGGACAAAGGGCTCCTCTCCCACATCACCAGCCTTGTAGGCTGTTTATAACCTTCCCCAAATCTGAAAATGTTTTCACATGTTCAGAGCATGTGTCTGTCTCCCCCACTAGAATGGGGCCCCTAAGGACAGGGTTTTGCTGTTCTGCTCCATGTCCCCTCACCCAGCAACAGTATCTGACACAGAAAAGCTAGTCCATAAATATTTATTGGAAAAATCATATTCGATCCATTGCCTTATGCTCTCAGTTTACACACATGCTCCTGTTTCTTTTCCGAAGACATTCTGCCTCCCAATATGCATTCCACAGGTCCCCACTTCTTTCCTGCATGCATGCTAAGTCACTTCAGTCGTGTCCAACTCTTTGTGACCCCATGAACTGTAGCCTGCCAGGCTCCTCTGTCCATGGGATTCTCCAGGCAAGGATACTGGAGTGGGCTGCCACTCCCTTCTCCAGGGGATCTTCCCGACCCCGGGATCAATCACCCGTCTCTTTATGTCTGCTGCAGTGGTAAGCGGGCTCTCTGCAACTAGCACCACCTAAGAAGCCCAGTGCTTTCCTGCATTTCACCCCAAATTGTCTTAAAGGAAGTTCTTCCCTTCCAGCCAGGCCTCAGCTGCTGTGGCTTTACCCCGATCCCATCACTTTGTTAAAACTGCATGAAGGAGAAGAGGGTGTCAGAGGATGAGGTGGCTGGGTGGCATCACCAATGCAATGCACGTGAAGTTGGGCAAATTCCGGGACATGGTGAGGGACAGGGAGGCCTGGCGTGCTGCAGGATCGCAAAGGGTCAGACACGACTGGACGACTGAACAACAACAAAACTTTCTGGGGGCAAAATCCAGTGACCTCTCCCAAACTGGCAAGCCGCCAACGACTTTGCAGCTTTTGTCTTTTCATCTTTGTATCCCCGGAGCCTAATTTCCCCGCCAGGCACAGGAAGAGCACTTAATTGTTGTTGCATGAATTAATAACTAATTAGCTAACTTGACCCAGGTTGTCACAGACCAATTCCTGAAGCTGTCTCTTCCTCGCCTTCCGCAACTTTGTCTTGCTTTCTCCCAACTGAACACTTTACGAGCAACATTCTTCTTTCTCAGTCTTTTTTACTGGTTGTCTCCTCCACCGCCAATGCATATTCTTCTTACTTGTCCGAAATGGAGTTTTAATCATGGTTCCAGTTTCAAATCCATTCTAATCTCGAGTGTGTTAGCAGCAGCCTCACCCAGTCAATCGCACAGATTTGGAGCCTCAGAACATTGCCCTCGGTTCTCTCCAGACTTTGTAAAACATTCGAAGCACAAGAAAGAGGGGAGGGGGGGAATGAGAAAGGGGAACTGAGAATTGTACATCCTACTTTATACCGTACTCTTCTTTCTGCTTTACAAATACCAACAGTGAGTGGACTATTTCACACGTTCCAATGGGGATGTGCAGAAAGAAATGTAATTTCTTTACATTGGTCTTTTTCATAAGTCTGGTTAATAAAAAAAATAAATTCAGTTAATGTTCACATCTGTTAAAAGCATAGCTCAGTGCAGTAATTGAAATAGCATGTGTAGGGAATGCCAAGTCTCTCTTTGGAAAAGATACTTAAGATGCCTGCCCGTCTCCCGCTTCTTTTTTGAAGTGTTTCTAGGTGAACAGAAACAGAGGTATGGGATGGAGGTGTCTCTGAGATTTGGGGAGATGCTGGGATTCCCCGATCCACACAGCATCATCCAGAGTTCCTCCGCATCCCAGGTGTTGGTGGGACCCGTGGTTGGGTCCTCTGGGCCTGGCCAGAACCAGACGTGGCTACCCTCACCTCGTTCTGGGCTCCTGCTGGCTGCCTTCTCTTCCCAGCCCCACAGCAGGTTGCCCTGTTGCACCTCAGCACCCCAGGCTGACTTAGCTTCATCCTCACACAAAAAGGAGGCTGAACCTCAAAAAGTACCCACCCTGATGTATTTTTTCAAAGCCATACACCACCATGGCTGTGGCAATGGCTCCCCAACTTGCCCTCAATGTAACCCACTAATTTTATGGGTCCCCACCCTCTCAGAGGGGCTTCCTTGATGGCTCAGATGGTAAAGAATCCTGCAATGCAGGAGACCTGGGTTTGATCCCTGGGTTGGGAAGATCCCCTGCAGAAGGGAATGGCTACCCACTCCAGTATTCTTGCCTGGAGAGTTCCATGGACAGAGGAGCCTGGCAGGCTACAGTCCATGGGGTTGCAAAGAGCTGGACATGACTGAGCAACTAACATTTCTGCTTTTACCCTCTCAGAGGCTTGGGACTGACATCTGTCTCTCCTCCCTCTCCTTACCCTTCACACAAACACTCTCGGGCTCCCTTCTCCTCCCCATGCTCCCCGGGGCCAGAAAACAGCTGGACTTTCCTCGTACTTTGTCCCCATCCTGTCCTCCTCTTTCTGACTCCATCTACAGTTGAGGAAGGAATCTCTCCTCTACACTGTGGGAGAATTCTGTAAGCTCATTTCTCCAAGCTTAGTTAGTTGTTGGTATGCTAAAAAAAAAAAAAAAAAAGGCATTAAAAGAATTTGGAAAATATTTTCTCAAGATAGCCTGGCAAGTCTGATATAAATTAAAGCTGATGAAGCAAACTTAATCTGGCCAGCTAAAGGAATTTTGATTGATCCTAAAGGCAATATGAAGAGCCACTGACTGTTATAAACATGATTATATTTTCTTTCAAAGGTCACTTTGGCTGCAATGTAGAAAGCAGATTAGATGCTAGTGCTTTCCAGATTTTGTACCCATGACACTCATGGAAAATAGTAATACTATAAGGCACAATGAGGGAACAGAAAGAGGTCACTCTAGGCCCTCCCATGAGAGCTGAAGGGATGAACACACCTGGAGTCCATTCATGGTTACACATTGATAAAGCAGGAAGTACAAGTTTGGAAGGTTGAAAGCCAGTTAAAAGACAATTACCATATGATCCAGCAGTCCCATTCCTGGACATATATTCTGAGAAAACTCAAATTTGCAAAGATACAGGTACCCCTATGTTCATAGCAGCACTATTTGCAATAGCCAAGACATGGAAACAAACTAAATATCCATTGACAGATGAATGGATAAAGAAGATATGGTACATATATACAATGGAATATTACACAGCCATAAAAAAGAATGAAATAATGCCATTTGCAGCAACATGGATAGAGCTAGACGTGATCATACTAAGTGAAGTAAGTCAAACAGAGAAAGACAAATACCGTATAATACCAAATACGTGGGAACCTAAAAAAGTGATGCAATTGAACCTCTTTATAAAATTAAAACAGACTCACAGCCATAGAAAACAAACTTATGGTTACCAAAGGGGAAAGGACGGGAGGGATAAATTAGGAGTTTGGGATTAGCAGATGCAAACAACTATATATAAGCTAAATAAACAACAAGGTCCCACTGTATGGCATAAAGAGTTACATTCAATATCTTGTAATAAAATATGATGAAAAAGAATCTGAAAAATATATATATCATATATGTATGAATAAATATATGTGTGTTAGTCTCTCAGTCATGCCAGACTCTTTGCAACCCCATGGACTGCAATCTACCAGGTTCCTGTGTCCATGAGATTTTCCAGGCAAGGATACTGGGGTGGGTTGCCATTTCCTTCTCCAGAGGATCTTTATATTATTGTTGTTATTCAGTAGTTAAGTCATGTCTAATTCTTTGCAACCCCATGAACTGTAGCCTGCCAGGCTCCTCTGTCCATGGGGATTTCCCAGGCAAAAATACGAGAGTGGATTGCCATTTCCTTCTCCAGAGGATCTTCCTGGATCAAGGATCAAAACTGTGTCTCCTGCATTGGCAGGTGTCAACCGTATGGCTTCCCTCAGTGGTAAAGAATTATACATATATATGGGCTTCCCTGGAGGCTCAGATGGTAAAGAATCTGTCAGCAATGTGGGAGACCTGGGTTTGATCCCGGGTTGGAAAGATACCCTGGAGGAAGGCATAGCAACCGACCCCAGTATTCCTGCCTGGAGGATCCCCATGGGCAGAGGAGTCTGGCGGGCTGCAGTCCATGGGGTCACAAAGAGTCAGACAGGACTGAGCCACTAAGCACAGCACATATGTATATGCTGAATATATATATATACTCGGCGTGTATATATGTGCTGTATTTATACACATATATATGTATATATGCTGAGTCACTAGGTTGCACACCTGAAACTAACACATTATAAATCAACTACACTTCAATTTTTTTAAAAAAAAAAGGCAATTGGAGCAATTTATGCTAGAGATAATCATTTGAGTTTCAGACAGTTCTCAAAGTAAAACAAACAAGAAATTCAGTACTTTCATAAGTGGATGCAAGAGTTGGAAGAGAAACTTAGATTTCTAAATGAAATTTAACAGTCCATACACCAAAATGGCTTCTAACAGCATATAATCCTAGGCTATTAGACAGCAATGGACAGGATTAGTGGAGACAATGAGGAAAGGAAGGAAAAAGAGAGAGAAATAATGATATAAACAGTAGCTGTTTATGGCAGTGATGATATGGGATAAAATGAATGGATTTGAAGGATACTATTAACACTATTAGCACTAATTAGTACTATTAATACCATTAGTACTATCAATTATTAGATGGAGGGCCTCCCTGGTGGCTCAGAGGTAGAGTTTGCCTGCATTGCAGGAGAGGCAGGTTCAATTCTCGGGTAGGGAAGATCCTCTGGAGGAGAAAATGGCAACCCATTCCAATATTCTCGCCTGGAAAATCCCATGGACAGAGAAGCCTGGTGGGTCATAATCCATGGGGGTTGAAAGAGCTAGACACGACTTAGCTACTAAACCACCACCACCAATTAGATTATAAAAAGACATTGTGTCTGATTGAACAGCTAAATAAAAATGGCACCAATTAATGGAGGTCAGGAGTTTCCAAAACAATGGGGAGCATATTGTTGTTCTCACAAAGTCTTAAGTAAAGAAGGTATTAATTACTATGGAGCAAAGGAGTTGCTGCTAACAAAGACCGTAGAGGTCATGTTACCCAACTTGTCCATATTGTAAATAATAAGATTTCTTATTGTTTACTGAGGACCTCCTACTTTTTAGGCAATGACTTGGTTGCACAACAGGTATCATGGCATTAATTCACAGGAAACTCTATGAGGTAGCTGTTTTTATTTAAGAGGGAGTGGAATCCCTGAGGGATTCCAAGGGTAACTTGCCTGGACGACTCAGAAATTTATTCCCAGAGCCAAGGTTCAGACCTGACGTTTCTGCCACCCAAACCATTCATTGGTCCCCGTATCCTACATGATTTATTTTTAGAAGTTGCAAATCTACATACGTTTTATTGCTT